>NW_027116857.1:0-563889 GCF_024137725.1 Prorops nasuta | reverse complement strand
AGAGAGAGAGAGAGACTCCTCTCTCCGCACAAACTCCTCCTACCCAAATATCAACAATCACGCGTGCTCCTCTCAAACCCTCCTCCCCCCCCCCCCCCTCCCCCCAGCCAAAATATAAACAAAAACCCGCATCGAACTCGTCGCATCTTCCACGAGACTCGGAAAGACCGCTCCTGAAGTTACACGTGTGACGTCACGATCCACCACATCGACGCTCCTCGTCTTCGCACTCCGACTCTGGATTACGCGGTGGAACCTCGAGAGTCGACCGCTGCGAGTGTCCCGTGCGTCGAATATTCCAAGATCGAGACTCCTGTGGATTACTCGTAGCGTACGCCGCGGATAGTGACAAGTGGTCGAGGACAGCGTGACTACCCACGTGGTTCCGCGCCGGTCTCTCTGCACTTTTACAACGACCAGTGCACTCGCGAAGGCTGCCTCTTCGCGAGACAGAAAATTTACCGAGCGAGAGACCCGCGACACTCTGACATTTTCTCCGGAAGCCCCCTTTCCCAACGCGAGGGCCATCAGCCACGCTCCCCCCCCCCCCCCCCCCCCCCCCCTCGCTTCCGGTTTGTTCTTCGGTGTACGGATAGTGAGACGTTCCGAGTTGCATCGTTGGAGGTTTCTAGGGGGTTCGGTAAAGTGGGAGAGAGAGACAGAGAGATAGAGAGTGAAGACATCAGCAAACGAAACTGGATTTGTGGATCGGGGGACTGGTAGCCGCTAGAGCGAAATGCTGAGCGCCTCGACCGCGTCCAGCCAGAAGGTTAGTTGGGTGCCGCAGTTCCCAAGGCCCTTGGCGGTCTTTTAAGATGACCGCGCGTCTGCACTCGCTGAGGCAACAGGAGAAGAAATCCGGAGGCAGTCAGAGGCAGCATCTCCAACGCCAGTCAGTTCACCAGAGTCCAAACCCGACACCCAGTCCGAGCCCCAGCCTCAGCCTCAGCCCGTGCCCCAAACAAACGGAAGGACGTCGAGTAAGTTGACACTTCTCTTATCCTCCCGAAGTTTCTTCTCCGGTCCCAACGCGGTTGGCGAAGAACGAAAACAAATATCCGCCACGAACCAGCGCGTCCTCTTCTCCAACCCTCTCCTCTCGGTGCTGAAGAAACAATAATATTTGGCATCTTTATCAACACGCTCGACCGAGCGTGGTTGCGTAATTTTTTTCGGATAACGCGCGCATACTCAATGACCACACGGCTACGATGTAAACACGCTCGATGAACTTGAATGTTTTCACGGTTAGTCTTGTTTTCATCCGTGGAGTCGTAAGATTGATTTTATCGCGAGTGGCGCGTACGGATCGTGAAGCGTGTCCAGTTTCGGTGGGTGACCGACGAATAGATTCGGGGGAGGGTGTGTGGGTCGGAGGTTGAAACGCCACGGAACGACACCCCCCCCCCCTCCCTGAACGTTGATTCCTCGAGCGTGAAGCCCCTCAGGGATGCGGCACTCGGCACGTGTCACCCTCGTTTTCGGGACCCCAGTCAACGATCTTCCCCCCCCCCCTCTCTTTCCTACAGTCGAGTCAAATTCTAACCACCGTGACAAGTGTCTGATTTTGAACGTGGGTAGAATTGTCCAGCGGAGATCCGAAATTTCTATCTACGATCACCGCAACGTTGTACCGAAGAAAATACACACACGGATCTTTTCGCGTGGTTATCGCAGGCGACCGTTCGAGACCGATTTATTCGCGCATCGCACGCTGACTCGTTTCTATTCGATTCGAACGGATTTCGCGTTCACGGCTTCGGATGATTCGAGGGGAAAAGGACGGCTCTTAGCCGGCGTCTTGCAGGATTCGCGCGCGCTTGACCTACTTTGCGATTAGGGGAGGGGGGGGGGGGGGGTCCCATTATACGTCCGCAAGTGGCTCGTCCTTCGCGCCGACTTGTTTCGCAAGACTCGTGACCAAAGCCACGCTCGCTGGCCGTACCTCGAGCTGGCACGTGTTTCACGCACGTATGGCAAACCTGTAACTCGCGGAGTACCCCCCCCCCCCCCCGCGGCCCAAGGAGGAGGCGGGCGCCGCTCGAAAAGGAGAATCGTAATCGAAGTTTGGCCATAAAGTCCGAAGCTGGCTGAGCTCGCATGGCGCGAACTACGCAAATGCGAACAGTCGTTTGTTTGTGCGAATCGCGAGCGTTTGCTCGCCTCTTATCGTATCGCTAGACCACGTGGGCGCGTGCAAATCCGACCAGTTTAAACGTGCATAATTGATTATCGTCTTGCCTGCAATTTCGATCGCGCCACCAAAGTTTTTCTTCGCGTGCTACGCGACCTCACGCTCGTGCGCGAGATGGCACGAATTTTCTTTGGTCGCGAAGAACGTACCTTCGATAAAATGCACGAGTAAAGAACGTTGAATAGAAAATATAAGAAATCTTATAATAAATAGTGTAATTAAAAATAATGAAATTAAGTGGGGTGGGGGGAGTTGGTACACTTTAATCACGGATGGTAAACTTTTGGTGGATTTTCGTGAATAGTGGGAGGAGGGGGGGGGCGGAAAAATCTACAGTGTAAATAAAAATGTACATAAAATGGGGAGAGGGGGGGGGGGTCGATAGCTACTGATAGGAATGCAGCGACACGGAAGAGAGAGAGTTTGGGATTCGCAGGGGGTGCGCGCCAATTTTAATGAGTCCTTGGATCGGACGAACGCACGCCCACGCGTGACACTCTCCCCTCTCCCCCCCCCCTTATCGCCGCACGTGCGTGGGCGCGCGTGCATGAATCATCCGCGTGAGAAATCAGCCGCTAACGCGTGACACGAAAATCCGGCACGCACTTACGCTACTTCCCACCTATTCTTCCTCCACTTGCATATATAGTATATATACCACACACACACACACACACATACACTATCTTACACGGAATATAACATATACAAACGGCGCAGCGCCTGGGCACTTTGTCAAGCTCGCCTTATCTGCACGCTCGTAAATACTCGTACTCGACGACCCAAAAGAACGAGGGACTAAAAAATTAGTCGACTGGAGCAGAAATCTCGACGAATAAACGATGTAATTATTTAATTGTAGGAAAATTATCGTTAGAGGGGGACAAGGAGGGGGGGGGGGAGAGGAATGGAAAAATCGTGCGATAAAATTTTTCTTCGTTTATTTGTAATGCGATGTACGTGGGGAAGGATGGGTTCGTTGTGTATCATGAAAAGGGAGCGGGGGGGATTGTTAGCGCAGGGCAAGGAGTGGGGGTAAGGTGTAGCGTGGTGCGTTCACACGGGAGCGGCGGATGATAAACAAACGGACTCTCCCGCCGTGTTGGTGTGTTGTGGCACGTGCCTGTGTGTGTTTCTCTTTGTACGTAACGATGGTAGCGCTCTCGTATGGCCGCGCGCGCGTGTGTGTGTGTGTGTGTGTGTGTTGCGCGCGTGTCCTTCTATTATTACAAGAGGCGCTTAGCACGCACGGCGCAGCTCGATATATCTGCGTCGTTCTCCGATTCAACCCGTTGTTGCTCTCGCTAACAAAGATCCTATCGGCTTCTTCTATTTTTACCCCCTCCATGCCACCCTCTTTCTCTTACCGTACACCCCCCACCACATTCAAAATTTTCGCATTTATCCCGATATAATTGCAGTTTCCAATTACGATCGATTAAACTCGATACGATTAATAAACATTTTATTTTATCAAATTGATTATTTATATATATATATATATATAAATTGTAAAATTATTTATCTCCATCAAAAATTTCATCGTCGAAGGAAATCGTTAGAGTTACACGCACACTAATACATGCTTAGATTTTACGTAGTTTCCCAAGAAAAATTTTGGTTTCTCGCTCGTGGCTCGTTCAGCGTCGCGGATATTCGATCCAAGAGTTTCTTTCGCCAATTCTTATTTTTCTTTTTTTTTTTTGCACGAGCGATAAAACATTGCGCGAGTGCTCGAACGTGCACGTGTGTGTGTGTGCGAGAGAGATGAGGCCGCAATCGCGGTTCGCGAGCGAGGCGTCTCTCGCGTAATTCCGCGAACTCCTCGGCCAAACGAGGTACACGCGCGCGGCACTTTGCCAGGCGGAAAAGAGAGCGAGAGAGGGTGGGACCGAAATAGAGGATAGAAAAACGAGGAAAATCGAGGAGAATTTTCGCACTGCGCGCAATAACGAGCTCGATAATAATCATAACAATAATAAGAGTCTGGTTAGACGCTTCCGCGCGGCATTATTGGAGCGGGCCGAGCGATGAGTGGAGGAAGAACGAGAGGATGAAAATTCTGGGAATTGGACGACGTGGAACGATTTTTAAATTTCTGAAATTTTTTTTTTCTCGTTTCAGGCAAACAAACCACTAATGGAGAAGCGACGGAGAGCCCGCATAAACTCGTCCTTGCTGGCGCTGAAGGCGCTGATCCTGGACAGCGCGAGACTCGAGAACACGAAGCACAGCAAACTCGAGAAAGCCGATATCCTCGAGCTGACGGTGAGGCATCTGCAGAGGCAGAGGTCTCTCGCGACACCGGGCCTCTCCAGGTACAAGGCTGGATACCAGGATTGCTCCAGAGAGGTGAGACTTCGATAACTCATATTTCCAAAAATCTCAACTTGCACGAAATTTCAAATTTCAAAAAAATTCGTCATTTTGAAAATTGTTTATATAATTCCGTCAGTGAATTTCGAACATTTTTTTTATTTTGCACTCGGTTTTTTCAGCCAGGAACTCATATATATGTAGTATTTCCTCGAGGAAGGTTACATCCCGCGCACTAATACAGATACATACTCGTGGGTTGGATTTAATGGGAAAAAATTGAATTCGCGTAATCGGAGAACTCGTCGAGATTGGTTCGTGTTACGGGATTCCTGGAGGTAGAAGGATAGACCCTCGATGGGGAACCTCCAACTGGCAAAGTATCGGGTTGTGTCAGTGGAAACTCTCGCGTGACTCCGCAGCCTCGTTCGTTAAGGGAAGTCCAGGCGCGAAAACGAGAGGAAACTCGTTGAAAACGGACACCCTCCGAAGCCCCTCCTCCCACCCCCCTCCCTCTTCCGTCAGACCAATTTTAACAGGCGAGACAGTCTCGTCGACAGCGTCAAAAATTTGCGACCACCTTGCTCGACTGTACACGCGCACCTCGAACGCGATCTTAGAACTTTTTCAGAATTTCTCACGTCGAGTCTTTAACAATATTTTACGCGATGTTTGTAAGAATATTTTTTAGATACTAATATAACATGTGTTTGGTACTTGTCGTTGATTATAGCGTAGGAATAAATTTTTCAATTCCTTAAATAAAATCCTAAAATTATATAAACCGTTCGTTCGTATGAATTTGGAAATTGAAAATAAACGTCTGATGAATTTTTTAGATCAATTTATTATTATTCGAGATCTCGTGACGTTTATAAGAAACATGGTGTACGTATAAATAACACGTGTCAGGCACTAATCATTCGTTATAGAAATAAATTCCTCGGTACCGTAAATAAAATCCTAAAGATGAATTTAGTCGTTTTCGAAAACAGATTGAAAATGAATGTACGATGAATTTTGTGCATCAATTTATCATTACTCGAGGTCTCACGACGTTTATAAGAAACACGTTGTACGTGTAAATAACACGTGTCGTGTACTCGTGATTAAAAGAAAATGAAGAAATTTGGAAAAAACGAAGAGAGGAAAGATTTTCCCTATAAATTTATCATTCCATCACTCGTAACCTTTCCAAAAAACATTTCGTACACATGAACAATACGTGCCTTCTACTCGTGATTAAAAAAAATGAAGAAATTTGGAAAAAAACGAAGAAAGTAAAGATTTTCCCTATAAATTTAATCATCGCTCATAACCATTCCAAGAAACATATCGTACACATAAACAACACGTGTCCCTCCCATACTCGTGATTCAAGAATATGCAAAAAACCAAGAAATTTGTATAAAAAAAAAACGACTGTAAACAAAGCAAGAATTGATTCCGCCGATAATGTTATTGTTAATCGATCGTGCGACGTTTGCAAGGAACATGCCGTGGAGGTAAATAGCACGTGGCAGATGGGAGTAAATTTATCTTGCTTCGCGCCACCTCCGTCGCGACGCACAACGATTGTTTTCGAGATAAGAGACGCCGCGCCGTGTCGTCGGGTTTCCATCGCGTGCACACGCGTCCACGGGAGGCACAGGTACACGCGAACACCGATTCATACACGCACGAGCAAATACACGCGGCGAACCTGCAAAGATTGCGAGCGGCGCATTGGAAAAGAGACGAGTAGGAGAAATGGTCAACGTGTGTCGTGCAATTCTTATCTGCAGTCGACCGATAATGTTCTTTCGAAGAACGCCAATGACGAGGCTGCCATTGTAATTTCTGCCAACTCCCTCCTAACGAGTACCTTGATTCAACCTTGAGAAACCGATACACGGCGATCCGGCCAAACGAATCGTTCATCGATTTTCCAAAAACGATCCAACCAGGAATATCACGAAGATTATCTTCTTAATTGTGGTTTAACAATTTTGTCAAAAATTGTAACAATGACAAATTTGTAAATTCGTTAAACGGGCGAAGAGAATTGATGAAGAACGAATTATATGGTAGGAAATCCGAGTTTAATTGCGATGTTAAAAATTAACTTTAAATGGTAATTTTGTATACGTTTGTGTTAATTATATATAGATCGAAGTTATTTATTATCAGTCGTTCGGTAGTTTTATCAATGAAGAATAATGGCGATTTTTTTTTTTTTTTTTAGATATTTTCTTGTCATTCACTCGCGTGATTTGATTGACCGATAACCGGTCGATATATATATGTAACATGCAAGTTGTACACCGAGGCTTTGCCAAATTGTACTTTGGTACCCCTCTTCGTCGATAATGATTATATATATGCAGGATATCCCACGCACGATGGCCACGTTAATATCATCGGATAGGGGACAAAAATCTGAGTGAAAAAGTTAGAAAAACTTTTTTGTTAGCACCTTTGGTTAAAAAGTTATTTGCAATTAAAGATTATCGATTAAAGTAGCCCTTCTTTAAGAGGAAGATTGTTTTGGTCGCATTATAAGGCCAGAAAGATTCTGTGAATTAGAATACTAAGAAAAACACAAAGCCAAACATCCACTTGAACCTATAAAGGTTAAAGGCCATTCAGCAGTTTCGAGTGCGAGCGCCATAAAAACAATCAAAACATAAACACACCATAGACTCTAAGTGGATGCTTGGCTTTGTGTTTTTCTTAGTATTCTAATTCACAGAATCTTAGTATTTTGGCCTTATAACACGACCAAAACAATCTTTCCTCTTTAAGAAAGGAACTACTATAATCGATAATCTTTAATTGTAAATAACTTTTTAACCAAAAGTGCTAGCAAAAAAATTTTTTACACTTTTTTACTTAGAATTTTATCCCCTATCCGATGGTATTATTGGCATGGCCATCGTTCGTGGAACACCCGTATATACATACATATATATAGAGTTTTGCAAACTTTAGCTTCTCGCGTATATTCGAGTTCGAAGGGTTAACGATCTTTCGAAAATGATTTCATTTTAAACGAAGGAATGACGAAAAGCAACGTCGTGTCTCGAAATACAACTTTTCACCGGTTAAGAGGGTCAATAATTTCGCTGACAGATAGAGCACGCGTTTGTGTGCGACAGCCACAAGCACGACCACTCTTGTCGCGGGTAATTTCGGTTGCAATATTTAATCGGACGTTTCGCTGATGATTACACGGCCACTGTGAATAATGGTTGGACACGATAAGACTTATGAAACGATAAGCTCCTAACTACGAAAGTCACTCCGTTCCAAATAGAATTCAATATAATTACATTAGTAGAGGAGGGGGGGGGGGGGGGAGAGAGGGTGTTTCGTTTAAAATTAAAACTCGAGTCTGGTTCTATTATTAGCAAACGCAAACTCGCTGAAACAAAAGCGATAACCTAAAACTGATATAAAAATTCTGATGGAAATAGTTGCCGAAGAACTGCATCATCGCGAGATCCGTCGAATAAAGGAACCTTGATGATTTATTTTCCAGGTGAATCGATACTTGGACTTGCCAGAGATTATCACCGGAAACACGACACCGATGGATCCAGCCATGAAGCAGAGGCTGCTGAGACACTTGGAGAGTTGCGTGTCGGAGCTGGATCTGGACCTTGGATACAGGCCCGATAGTGGACTGGGAAGTAGTCCAGGGTCGGTTACGGACCGAGCACCAGGAGCAGCGAGTCCTGGTCCTCTGGAGCACACCGTTCCTCCGGTTCCTCACTGCAGCACAGCGATGAATCCGACTGGAATGATAAAAGCGGAGATACCGGAAATGGAAGCTACCAGCAGCTCGACGGCCGGAGACGAGAACAACAACAGCAGCAGACCCACTTCAGCATTCAGTCAAGTGAATCCAGCGTTGGAAGCCCATCATCCGGCGGGAACACCCGGGGACCAGGCGTCCACGTCCCAGCAGAACCAAAACATGCTGTCGGTGGTCCAAGTGATACCATCGAGACTTCCGGATGGTCAGGTGGTCTTCCTGCTGCCCAGCCACTACGTCCAATTGGCAGCCGCAGCTGCAGCCAATGGGATCAGCATTGGTCCCAATCCTCCGACAGCCATTTGGGCTGCTACCAACATGTCATTGCTCAAGGCCACCGACAAGCTGGCCAAGAGACCGCACGAGGAGGTGCAGGAGTGGCCGGAAGCCGCCAAACCGACCAAGAGCCCCAGGATGGAACAGCCCGAACAACCTCTGGACTTCACCACGACCTCGAAGAAGGTGAAGACCAACTCGAGGGGAGCCATTCACGTGGCTGATCATTTGCAAATGGCGCCACCCTCCAGAGTGGTCGATGGCCAGATCGTGGAGGAGAGACCACCCAGTCGTACCGGAAGTGGCATCACCGTGGGGATGGCTTCACCCTCGCCGGTTGGTCATCAACCTGTCAAGGACGAAGAGGGCATGTGGAGACCGTGGTAAAAACTTACCTGTCTCTCCATGTGGTTTCTCTCTATCTCTGTATATATATATGTCTAAGTCTAATTCTTCTTAGTTGATAAAGTCAGGAACTTTAAATTTCCATATATTGTAATGACTCTGAGGGCGTAGAGTTCTCGATTAGGTGATTCTCTTGAATCTTGTAAAATTACCCAGAGCCTTGTGGTCACCTTAGTCGATGTCCAGAATATTAATTCGGGTACTTCAACGCTCTGTTTGGCTTAGAAGGCTGAATTTCGCGATAGGGAATGATCATCTAGTCATGCAAAGCGTCCGCTCGTTTGCAACGAGCGAATTCTTCTATGTTGTTATTGTATATAGCTCAAACGTGCAAGATTATCTTGGTTCGATTTCTTAGATTTAAGGTTTCACGCTCTCGACGAGTTTGGCGACCGAAAAAAGGTGAAAGGATCCAATGAACCGATGACAAGAGGTGAGGGAATTACAGGGAAAGTGTCGCTTATCGAAGAAATTGCTTCGAGTCGATCGAGGCTGATTCGAAGTTATCAGGAATCTGCTTACGTCATAATTTCACAGTTCATCCAAATTCGAGAATCCAGGCGTCGTTGTGGCTGCTCGAATTTCTCCTTCTTTTTGCATAATAAATTTAGAAATGTTGATAATATGATAGAAAGTATTTATTGATTTTCATTGTGGAAGCATTTCGCGCTGATCTCCACTAAGATTATTCAACCACGAAGCTAAACTGTAAAAGTAGGATACGAATTTCTTGCTAAATCATTTTCCTCCTCTAATTTTTGACGTCTCGATAAGATGAGAATTGGAAAATGAAATTTATGCACATTCCGGCGTATTTAAGCGTCGTACATATAAATCGACTCAGAGGTAAAAGAGTGTCCAAAAAAAAATAAATAAATAAACGCACCGTTGCATTTTCCATAAAACGATTCGCAATGTACCACTGTTAAGACTGGTGGGCGATCCTCGTAAAGGAACTCTTTTACCCAATTCTTTCGATTCTCATCATCTTGAACGTTCAATTGGAAACTGTCGATAAGAAAAATCTTTTGTAACAAGGAAATCGGTGCAGTGGAAAATCTCAGAGTTTGCGTTTACCATTTTCTTCTCTCAACGATTTAAATATTGTTTATAACAATGCAATTAAAACGTCGGATGATTTTTTGTCGATTTTTCGAGTGCCAGCGTCGAAGTAACGAATCGACTTTGGCAAGATCGAGCTGTTCGCGTGAGATTTGCTCACCGGGACTGCCCGATCACACACGAGATTTTCTACTGCACTCGTTGCTTTCGTTAGTTGCATCGTGTATGTATGTATGTATGTAAATGCGAGAGAGAGCAAGAGGCAAAATTGTACATAGGGTGATACACCCTCCCCCTTTCCTCCCCCTCCCCCCCCCCCCCCTAAAATTATTGCTATTGCGAGATATAGATTTATTTTGATGTTATCTAGGTGTATATGCGTGTGAGTGGAGCTCGTGTGTTCTGGTGCGAATGAATAAACAGGAGAGTGTGATATAAATCGCGAGATTTGCGTCGTAGAGAAAGAGAAGCAACCATCTCACCATCTAATTACGTCTTTAATTGCTAAATATCTTGAGACTCGAATCCGTATTCAATGTACTTAGACACACAGTCAATATAGACATGTATATTGAACTGTACGCTGAAGAAAAAAATACTTGTCGTTTTTTCTTACCTGGAACTCTTTCCCACTTGATCCAAAATCAAAATCTTCCCGTTATTTTTATCCGTCTGCAAGAATCCAGCAGAAATTTATTTGGTCTGATAATTATATTTTTCAGCAAACAATGATTAATCGATACGTTTTTGAATCAACCGGAAGGAGTATTTCCCGACCTTGGATCACTCGAGGTGAAGGGAAATTTTCGATGGATGAACTTTTTTTCTCCGAGCGATCGATCGCACGTTAATTTTGTTTTTGTTTTCATCGAATGAAAATAAACAGGGTAATTATTTTTTCAGGACTAATCTCGCGGGTGTGCCCGGAAGTGACGCAGAGGAGAGTTATTTTTTCTAAAGTTTCGTTGAAGATTTTGAGTGGCGAAGAGGTGATGGGAAAGGGGAAGGGTGGGGAGGGGGGGGGGGGAATCTGGTGCATGTCGCATTTGCCAGTCAGCAGGCGCGTTAATAATACAGAGAGGCGATGTTCACGCGTCAAGTGGGAAAGGTAGAAGGGCATATATTATTCAGTACACCACTGAAGATAGGTGTGATCCGGAATTCTAAACTTCGCGCCGGCTTAATATCTCGAAATATTTTCCTAAATTTGCATTATTCATTATTTTCTTCCACACGACGAATCGAAAATAAATCACAATCAAACGCGAGCTACTTCTCAAATAAGCATAAGGCTCTCGTGTGTACCTACGAAATTTAAAGAAGATGACGCCACTGGGCTATCACTGTTTTGGGAGCAGCGAGAAATAAAGAAATTGTACGGAATTGTATCTCGAATTTAATGGCAAAATTATTTATCATCCACGTTGGAATTCCTCGATAAGAGCAACACGAATTTATCTGGTAGAGGGAAAGATGGGGGTGGTGGCTGAAAATATGGATGAGATATCGGTTTTCCGAGAAAGATTCAGGGGTATCGAGTGGAAATAGGCAGAATGGCCAACGCACGATCGGTTTCCGGTAAACGGGATCGTTAGGGTAACGGGGAAAATGTTTAATGGCCCAGCAAAAGCAGCATTAACGTTCTCTGCCTTGCAAAAATTGGTGAAGAAAAAAACTCGGTATGGAGGCAGCAAAAAATGACAACCCTGAAACATGCTACTTCGTATGGTGATACGGAAAATAAAAATATTGTTGTTTTTGAGAAGTCTGGGAGTTTTGTGAATTTTTTACCTTGGTGATGAGTAGAATTCTGAATTCTTAAAGAGGGATTGGTTGAAAGTTGAAATGGTATTGCTGGTTTATGCGAGAGGCCTCAGGGTCGTTGATAATTGGTTGGTATATTGAACATTTAATCCTTATCTTCGTACAACGAGACTTTGCTTATACACTGATTTATATTCTTTTATTTCGTTACGTTTAGTTTTAAACATGATTTTGTTAATTATATCATCGTAAAACGATCTCTTTGATTTACATTAACAAGCAATTTTTAAACATTCATTTATATTTCGATATGTTTAATATGTTGTTTATATATAGATAGGATAAGTAATAATTTCTTAATGGTGCCCAGGTCTACATATTTAATTTTATGTTGGTGTAACAGCTTTAGTAACAGGTCTCTATTTCACAGATTGGAAAGCAGCTTTAATGCACGTTCTTTTTATTAATGGAAAATTTAAAGAGGAATAAAATTTAATGGCTGCATTATAAAAAAATAATAATATATAAGAACTATAGTGCAGATGTATCGATCTAGGAATGTACAGACAATAAGTTAATTGAACTTTCACTAAATTTCTAGTTTATCTTTATAAATAACAATAAAATTATGTACAGATAAGTGTTTCGATAATACTATTTACCACGGTCAATACTAAATCGAACGAGGTAATACTCCTATAATCACAGATAACACGAAATCTTTCCTATATGTCTGCATTATACTAACCTAACGTGACTGATTTCCATCCACGCATTGAGCACTGCTACCAACTTAAATGCAGCATTTTCTTCCAAATTTAATTCTTTCATTGGCTAAGAATTGCCTTTGGTACAAATAATTCGAACCTCTAAGGCAGTATGAGCATCCAGGCCCTGGTTTAAAATACTGAAATCGTCTCTTTTATCGAACTCGTTAGAAAAAGAAATTATAGCGGCAAATGTGAGATTGGTCTGAGATAGAAAGCATCTTTTATATATAAAAATGATTTATTTTTATATAAACTATTTTATATTTTACCAGTAAATTTATGAAATCTTTTAAACATTTCCAAATGAGTCTTAAAAATTTCTTGCAAAGATATTGGCAGCGCACGAGAAAGAAGTGCGATTGCGTGTTGATCACAAATACTTAGTAATTGCGCGAGACAATTTTCCAAAGGAACCTAAAATATTCAAATAACAAAAATTAAATTATAAATTTTTCTTGTATATATTTCAATGAAAAATAAATACTGACACTCTTACCTTCACAAAAATTGGTGTAATACCTTCCGAAAAAAGCTTTAAGAAATCAGCTACAATATAAGGACTCACTCTACTCATATCCCGTTTAAGTTTTATTAACGAATTCGTGAATCTGTTAACATTTAGAATTACGTCAAAATTAACAGGTGCCACAAATTTTGTGCAAAAAGGATAATAAAAAGACACTTACTTTTCTATGTTAAGTGCTAAACAACGACACTGATCCTGACTTCTCTGATCGTTTGCCTTTCTGGATTCGCTTATAATTACATCCATAACGCATCTGTATATTAGTAGAAAAGCTGGTAATTTATCGGTAATAAAGCTAGTTCTTATTTTGATCAATGATGCACTTATAGCCAAAGTATCTTCGCAAATTAAAATTTGTGATTCGTTTATTGATCGAATAGTAATGAGAATAACCATATCAATTATTTTTTCAGTAAGGTGCAGATGCTTGAAATTTATGATGTTTACAAATAATTGTATAATATATCGCCAATGATTTTTAGATATTGCAGAAGACTGTATAATTTGATACAGATCATCAATAGATCCTACTCTGAGCTTATTACGTTGAACAGACATATCTGCCTTCATTACAGTATTCCAAATAATCAATGTATTTCCTAATGAATCGTTATTATAGTTTGATAAATCTTTCACCTAGAAATAAGAGGACCAACTTGAAGTTTTTTTTAAATGCAATACATCTTATATAAAATTACACTTTACTAGTTGTTGCTCCAGCTGTTTTAATAATTCTTGAAACTCTTTGACTTCTATAAACTCTAATAAAATCAGTATCAAACTCTCATGTGCATTTTTCAACATTCTATTCCAAATTAATTTTATAGTCAATTCATTTAATGAAAATTTTGCACGATTTCGTAATATTACGACTGCTAATTGTAATCCGTTATTTATCAATTCTTGGTTTTCAATTTCCGCATCATTTTCAATCTGCAAAGAATATCGAATTATGCTCATATTTAATTGTATTTCAATTAAGAAATATTATACAAATACTTACAGAAAATACATTTTGAAGAACTACTTGTGCAGTTTTTGTCAAATCTGCATTAATTTCTCCATCCGCTAATGCGACTTTTAATAATTGCGTTAAAATTTGTAGTTCATTTGGACCTGTAATATTTGTAGTTAAGGTTTGGCAAATTAAATCAAAACATTTCTTTTCCGCCTTTCTAAATATAAGTTTTTGATCAGCATTAAGTTTTGATCTTATTTGTACAATATATTGGAAGAAAACGCGTAACAGCTTTTTTCTTTTTTTGCAACAAATTATGCAATTTTTTAATACTTCGTAGGATTTAACTGATCTTAGAGACTGTTTAACAGCTTTAGAAATTCCTTTGCTATCTTCCATATCATTTATTAGTAAACTAGGTTCAATATATTGAAATAAATCTAGTCCAAATTTTTCTGAGAGATCTGCAAATTCAGTTTACTATATAATATTGAATTACACAGAAATGATAATTTTATTATAATTAAAAATCATACCTAATAAAATTTCATCACATAAATGTACTATTTCAAGATCATTCTTGCATTCTTTATTAATTGCATATATCACAACAAATATCAATATCCTAGTATTATAATTAAGATACATTAAGGGCAAAGAAAGTAACATTTCCAAGTATAATTTAACTTGAATAGTTTTGTTTTCATCTACTTGTTCCCAGATTGCATGCCCTACTTTATCCTTAATATCTTTAAGTGTACTTAAAATTTGTCCATTTTCTGCATTTTCTGATAGTTTATTCTATAAAACAATATAATATCACTGATTAACAAAAAATAAATAATTTACATTTTAAAACAAATGGTTATATTTTCTTACCAGATTCACAAGATTGATTATAGAACTTGTTGTTGTGGATGGCATCAAACAAGATATTCCACTCAAAATATGTGAAATAATATTCAATACAAAACGTTTATTTTCTTGTAATACTTCTATTTTTGAAATATTAAGCCAATCATCTAAATTACATTCTTTGGATACTATTTGTTCAACCAAAAAATATGTTAGTTTTGATATTTCTTTTTTTTTTAACAATAAGGTGGTTTCAGGACTGTATTTTAGTATATCCTTCCAAGAATATTGAAAATTACCAATTAAATCTTTCAGTTTTATATTCAAGTCCTGATTGGCCTTTACTTTCAAATTATGCAATATAAGTTTATTCTGAAATTTAATTAAAATATTCAATGAATTTTATTAATATCTCCAAACAAAAATATATAATTGTAAATAACATTACCATTATTATAATACATTCCATGTCTCCGTGCTCTTTTACCTTGCTATATAAGAATTGCCATTGATTAATCGTGATTGAAAATGTTAATTTTTCTTCATCTTTCTTTGAAACGTAGTGATTTAAAACACTCGTAACCTCACACCATGATAAAACTACTCTCAAAATATGCTTAGCAGTATCTTCATGAAAAGTTAAGTCAATGTGGGTTATTAAAATTTGTTTTAATTTTTTCAGAGAGTTTATAAATTTATGTTTATTTATTGTTCCAGAATATTCTAACACTGGAATTGCCTCAAGAAATGAAACAAGTAGCTCAACTGTTGCTTTTATCACTAAACTATTACTGCTTTCTATATGTAAATGGAAAATCAATGTTTCTAATGTAGCAACTCCCTGTCCAGGTGTAATTTTACTTGCAATTTTCTTAAATTCTTTTAAAAATTTAATTGGGAAAAACTCTATTAGTATCTTCTTAAACTTATTATTTGCTTTTTCACTTGTCTTCAAAGCCATCAATATTTGTGAAACAAATTTTTGTTCCCTTCTTAGGGGTACATATGCCTCCAATAAAGCTATAAGTAAATTTGTGAGTTGCTCAGAATGTTTCTGCCATATAATCTTTTGCAATATATTTTGTGTTTCCATTTCAATTATTAAGGGATTCAAAACTGCAATTCCAGAAAGTATTTCATAGTCTATACTTTTTAAATGATCAGTTTTTACAATTTCATGTATAATGCTTTGAAAATAGCTACTTAATGTAACATTATCAATCTTATTGTCAAAAGGAAGATTTACATCATTTAAGTATATAAAAAGAGAATTAAGAATATCTTTTTTTAAATTACTCGCAGAATCAAGTAATTGTCTCAATATCAGGTCAAGTTTCATATTGTCAGTTTTATATGATCCTGCAGCTGCACGGAATATAACAACAGCTGTTGAAATAATACTTTGATCGCTAACTTCTTTTGCTTTTTCTATAATCATAGAAAATAATGGATTCAGTGTATCTGTATCATTCTCATTATCACTTATATGTTGATGAGTTTTAGCCCTGTTAAAAATTAATTGCTGCAGGCATCTATGGGCAACTGCACCTACTCTATTTGTACTGTCAGTACATTTATGATCAATTATATCACATAGGGGATATAAAATGTACTTTATAAAGTTATTTCTTAATTCATTTTTCATTATTCCGGAATGCTTATGCATTTGAATAATATTCTCCATTATATTAGGAATAATTTTATAAGGAGTATATAACTGCACATTGCTCTTTACCAAAGTTAGATCTATGCCACGTGATAAATAACTTGTAGAGCCAAAGGAATTAATATAAATATTGAGTATATAACGTAAAAAAGCATTGATTAAAATACCCAATTTTCTTGGATTATTAATAAAATACTGTTGCATTGCACTATTAGAAAGGGCCAAATTACAGCGTTCAATAATACAGGCGTATACATCTTCTTCTACTTCTTTTTGAAATTCTTTTATTAGAGCATTCGCTGATACCTCCAAGACTGCCAAACCCGCCATCCTGAATAGTACTAATCTAATAAACTAATAATTACTACTTAAGGGAGTATACGGCTGGCGGAAATACGTCAAATGGTGGAAAGGCCGCCATCTTAAATGTAGCATATATATATGTATGTATATGGTATTTTCCAACTAGCGCAAAAATCGACAGTGGGACATAAATATGTATATAGCTGGCGTTATAGATTAAATACCATTTACTTCTGTCGACAGTCTCGTTAACGATATTACTTTTATCCACTAGTACCTTAGAAAGTTTAGTACATCGGTCCGAGTAACATATGTATTATGCGTTGCCATTTATTTTATATTATTAGGAATATATTAAGATGCCGGACGGTCTCTCTACTGAACCCTCTGACGTATTTCCGCCAGTCAATAGTTTTAATAGTAATTGCAACGTTAAACCACTGATGGCCTGATGGCACTACACCTGACTACGCTATAAGAAATGCCGGTTTTTGACACTACGGTAGTTCCTAAAGCATTGCACTTGGTAACTCCGAATATACTTTATTTATTTCAAGCCTCATATTTTTTCGCTCAGACTTTAAACAATTTTGTAATTGTTGGAGATCGGAGGTATCGGTGTGAGGGGTCCGGACCCGGCGCGCTCTCCGTCACCTTTCCTCTGTCCCCACTTTGGTACAACGCCACCAGATGGCCGTCTCGCGGAGCGTTCTCGCTAGTAAAAATTTGCCCGTACAGTATTTAAGTGCGCGTGAGCCGCAACAAGTCGGTCTCTCGAGTTTCTCGAAATCAAGGCTCTGTTCCTATTAATTCTTTGATAACCCATCTGCGTTTCCACTTGAAAAAGCGTAGTCTATTCCATCTAATCCTTACATTCCTTTTACATTTTTTTTGTTCCGAAATCATACCGGGTCAAATCTCTCAAAACTTCAAAATAGGTAGGGAGGGGGTGGTCCAAGAGAAG
The DNA here is from genome assembly GCF_024137725.1 of Prorops nasuta. Taxonomy (NCBI): domain Eukaryota; kingdom Metazoa; phylum Arthropoda; class Insecta; order Hymenoptera; family Bethylidae; genus Prorops; species Prorops nasuta. Next base: position 546,034 of record NW_027116857.1, on the reverse strand, counting down.
GGTGTTTATCAAAATTTCGACGTCTCGTTAAAAGAAGAAAGCGGCTGGTTGCAAATTAGAGGCAGATGGAGATTAATAGGAGAGTCCGGAGGCTTTGGCGCACGTCAAACCTTCCTCCATCCCCTCCCCATTGATCCGTATCATCCTGTCCAGGGAATGTCCTTGGATCATCGCTTAAAATCGCAAATCCTCGAAATTGGGATGAAAAAAAATGTAAAAATAATTCTTACTCGAAACGAGTATCCTTCGCCATCAATAACGAGTCTGGAATTGTTAGAAAACGCAAGTTTCGATGTTTGACAGAGCGTTGGTAGGTATATAGGTGGCGTAATGAGGCAAAATTGGTGGGCTGCACGAAACTGAAGAGGCAGCCTGGGGCGCTCTGTGATCTGCCAGGTTAATCAGAAGAGCGTCAAGACAATTATTGTTGGTGCGCAGGTGTACACTGGCAAGTAGCTATCCCCCCAAGCTCCTCGAAGGTCCCTTTAACACCCTATCATTCCCTTCGAGCCATGTCCCTGTAAGCAGATTCTCGTTATCCGCTCGAGCTTTGCTGCAGCACGTTCCTTCGGGCGTCTATACGAGCCAATTTTTAATCCAATTAATGCCAATTAATTATGGTCCCTCCTGGCATAAAAAATCACACCCTTGCGCGTACCCCAAATCAATCCGCAACTACGAAAATCCCTTGGAAATTAAATTGTCTCTTTTTCTTTCATATATATATATATATATATATATAAAATTAGAAATATTTTTGGTGCATCTTCAGGGTGCATTTACACACACGCAACGTATCGATATATCCGCTTGAATTCTGCGGAACGTAATTAGGGGCGCGCATTGTGGAAAAGCTTCGTTTTTCCGAAGGAGGGTTGGTGCAGAGGGAGGGAAGAATCAGGGTTGAAAGAGCGTGAAAGCAAACTGGTGCTGGGGTTTCGCGAGGTGGTATAATCACTGAAGATACACGGTTTTACACGAATATAGACTGTGGAGGGTGGGAGAAGACTCATCAGACACGTCGCCCCGAGCATGATTTCTATCCCACCACCGACTTCCCACTAAAATTTTTTATTGCCTTTCGTTCCTTAAAAAGATTCCTCTCGCCCTGTTCACCACTTCCCCTCCTCTCGTCAACCAAACGATATCCTGCGAAATAAAAAAATACTCCCTCCTCTGTACATATATAATTTAAAAAACATTTCAAACGATGCATAAAAAATAAGAATTTTAATGAAAAAACTGGAAAAATCTTGATGAATCGAAGAAGCGAGTATAAAAGTGGAGAAAATGTTGTTTTTTTTTGTAAGAATTTATAAATATAGTCATCTTTGAAATATTCGCTGCTGTTTAACCTAGTTAAGAGGAGGGAGGGGGGGGGGGGGTGAACCGAAGAAACCGAGGTGCAAAATTTATATTCGGTGCTTGAAAATTGGACCAGTTGAGAATCCTGAATGCTCTCCCGAGAAAGGCACCTATATATATATATATATATATATATATATAGGTAGTTTAGAGGCTGACGAATTCAAAGCTCCTAATGGGGCTATCCTAAGCAGGTGTTTGTCCGGTTTACCAAGAAAAGGGTATCAGGTGCTAGGTGATTTCCTCCTGCTGCGTGTGCATTTAATCGAGCGTCGATTAGCTACCAGCCACGCACCGCTCTTAGGTTCTCCGGATCGATCGGCCAATTTTCTTCCGTGCAATTTTCGAAATCGATCCGGAGGAGCGATACTATAAAGTAACCTGTCGATGTCAGCCAACTGGACTAGCGTGATAAAAAGCATAGGACGTCCTTTTGCATATCTCGTCCGATCCCCACTCAACGGCAACCGCAGGAATTATGCAAATTTACCGGCTGCCTTGGCCCATTCTACTTTTCCTCTTTTTTCCCTCTCTTTCTCTTTTTGCAAAAATACACCTTTCCACGCCAAAACTTTCGTGCCCGAACACGGTCGTCTGGCAAAATCCTCCAAACTTTTTCACTAAATTGATTTGGAGCCTGTATATACATATGTATATATATACAGGGTGATTAAAAAAATTGCAACAATTATCACGAATCTCCATGGTGAAGCTTTGAACAGTGACTTAAAAATTGTTTGATGAAATTTAATATAATCCAACGATCTAAAATCATTATACATATATATATATATATATATACTAAAATTTTTCTTGTCATTTCTGGAAATTGTTTAACAAGTACCGCCACTAGTGGAATATCGCGATATTCGACACACAAAACTGAATTTCCGCGGGACTCTTTTGCTCGTTGGGACGAATGGGGAGAGTTAATTCTGAGAAGTGGGGGATTGGGGGGGGGGAGGGGGTTGGAATGAAAAGTTTTAATTAATTTCTCACATCAGGTGTAATAAAGTTACCGACAAAGGGAGAGGAGGAACAGGTTGGATCTAGAATCTAGGACGGGAATAGGATGGATAAAAATGTGAAGGGGTCGATGGAAGAGGGGGGGGGGGGGGGGGAGAGTTGGATTTGTAAAATGGCGCGTGGCAGGTGGGCAGAAACGGAGGCTTCCGACTAGTAATAAGGCGGCGTCCAGATTCCCATCTCGCGCCTGCTCGATCCTTAATTGCCGCGTCTACGAATTGGCCGCTCCGCTCCGCTAATAGCCGCTCATTACGCGATTATATTGCACTTTGATCCAACCGCGAAAACTCCAAACGAGACTCTCCTTAGCTACCCCCCCCCCTTCTCCTCCCCCTTTTTCACTCCACCCACAGAGATTAAAAAAAAAACATTCCACCGCTCATTAATTAAGGCGTACCGATTCTCTTAAGCAAAAACTGCGATCCTCCCTCCCAGTCATGTTCCTTCGGCAATTTTGATCGCGCCAAAAATCTCTCTATCTCTCTCTCTCTCTCTCGGTTCTGGCAGAGAGAAGGCATCAGTCGCAGCGATCGAGAGTGAAGAATCCTGGGAAATAATAATTAGGCGCGAATGAAACAAGGAAAAATTGATGGAGATGGAGTACCCTGGGGTTGGAATCAGTCGAGATGATGAATAATTCTGTCGTGACGATCGCGAAGAATTTCTTCGAGATTTATACAAAATTTTATTATTTTTTTGTTTATTTATATGATTGTGTAAAAATTGTACAGAGAAAATATTCGTGTTTCTTATATATTTTTCATTTGTTATGTTTCGATTACAGTCTACTGTGATATATATATATATAGTATATTATATTAATTAATAAAAAATGAATCGAGGGAATAATTAATCAGTCGAGGGGAAGAAGTAATAATTGAGTGGGTCGAGAGTTAGTTAAAAAATGTGTTGCTGGAGGAATAAGGGAGTGGGGGGATTAGTTAGAGTCGTGGAAGGAGAGGGTGAGTGAGGGTGGGGGGGGGGGGGGGGGAGGTAAGAAGAAGCTGCGTCTGCAACGGGTGTCCTTAATTAATTCGATCGTGGATCGCTGGAGGCGTCTGACGGGAAATTGGCTCGGTCCTGAGATGTCCTTCCGTCGTCCGGGTGTCCTTAATGTTGTCAAGTAACTTTAATGGCCAACGTAGTCCGAAAACCAAACCGCCAGCCCTCAACCTCGCTCCTATGACTCTCAGCGTATATATATATATATATATATATAGCTCTTAAAAATTCCAATTCCGACGAATCAAAGAAATCTGTACAAACGTATATATATATTTATACAGTGAAACGAGGAAAAATAATTAATTGTTTACTATATATATATGTATTTTAAATAATAGAGAAAAAATAAGAAAGAAATATTCTAAAACAAGAATAAATTAAAAATTACACAAATTTTGACTCTCGGCTATAGAAATTCGATTCTTTTTTTATTTCAGCGATTATTACAACACGGTGTATTCCGGTGGAAACGGAACGGTGGATTCCGGGGAGATTTTTCTGGAGATTTGGATAGATCGGTGATGCGAAATTGCGAGGGTGCAGAGGGGGTGGATGGAGGGGGAGGGGGGAGGGGGTGGTAATTAAAGTTTGAAAACACGCGAGGCAGAGCGAGGGTGCCGTGCCGTTGGTCGGGGATTTTGCGGAGCGATGAAAAGGGAGCTCGAGAGGAAAAAGGGGCTGGGGGAGGGGAGAGGCTGTGAAAGGGGTGAGAAAGCAGAGGGATGGTAGGAAACTCTTGTGCGACGCACAGTTCACGTCGACCCTTGCCAGCCCCAGTTGCTTTACAACAGTTTAACCACCTGTTACGTCGAGACTCGCGCCCGTGCTTTCGCGCTTTTCTTTTTCACGAAACACGCGAGCCACCCCTTTCAACCCCCCCCCCTCCCCCTTCTCCCCCTCCCTCCACCCAGCTCAACACCATTCTATCTCGGTGCTCCCGCGACCATCCGCATAATTACCAAAATCCAATTGATGCTTTGAAAAATTCAACTAGTGCGGCTGCGGACCGGAATCCATTAATATTATTATTTTAACAATAATATAATAATAGCTTGCGTATATATATATGTACAGTTGTATATTCAATATTCATTAACTTTCCCGTACCTTCCATCGCATAATTCATGGTATCGTAATTTCAGCATCTCGCACGTCCTACATATACCGTAGTATATATATAGCAAACATAAATGTTTAATCGTATAATTTAAATAATCAGTCTAGTCGCTCAGGTTCTCTTCAGCATGGACCCGCGCAGCCAGTAACATTTAATGCTGTTTTGGAGAAGGGCAGACTGGTTTTAAGGAATATAGGAGGAGGTATTTTTTTTTTCAAGAATTGTTTTAAAAAATACCAGTCAATTGTTTCCCATTCCCTAAAAAATTTTCTTTGCTTTTACATCGTAAATAACGAACGTTCGACGCTAGTCGCAATTCTTATACAAAACTCTGTACAGTCGTTGGAAACTTCTCCAAAATGATACTCCTTCCTCCGCAAAGGGGAAATATTTTCATTCAATTTTCATCGAAGATTTGCCCAGCGGTAATATTTGCAGCAGCTTTAGAATAGTCATTCTCACTTGGTCCAAACAGAAATGAAAATGGAAATTCCTCCGTTATTATCTCGTCGCTCTTTCCCACAGCTTCCTCGTTACTCGAATAATAATTGGGTATAAACAGTCTTTCGTTCATCAAATTGACCAAACGCGACGAAGGATTGGACGACGATTTTAAGAGGGAATCGCGGTGTCCCGATGCGAAAGGAACGTCCATCGAACTCGTCGTTTCGTCCTCGTCGACCTCGATTCGACCTTCATCGATTTTTTCCTGCGATTCAACGTTCCCATCGTTGATATTTTTCAACTCGTGCACCGAGACGCTTACCTTCTGCGCAAGATACAGTTTGACCCTTGACAAAAAGTCCAAAGTTTCGTTAAAATCCGATGACTTCAGGTACCAGCCATTCAGATATTTGCGCTCGCCGTCATCGTTCGCGTTGTTCTCCAGTAAAATCACAGACTGTACTTTATCGTTTTCTTCGGGAATCGTCTCGTTTTTCCTCGTTTCTTCCAAAACCTTCAGTCTGCCCTCCAGATCGGCCAATCTGCTCTCGATCCTCTCCAGACTCTTCTTAAAATCGTCATCGATCTTCCGAGTGTCGTTTGAGTCTGAAACCTTGTCCTTTTGAGGGAAAACGTCCGATTCGTTGAGAATTGCATCCAGCATCACCGAATCGATTCTCTCCAGTTTTCCGGAGGCTCCTCCTATGTAAATGTTTATCGCGGATTGCGAGTCATCGTTGCGGCTATTTTCACCAGATTTTCCATTTTTTTCCAGGGGACTTCCGGTCTGCGAATCGTCCATTTTAATGCCGCGTTTTTCGCGAATTTTTCTCAAGTTTTTACGAAGAATCGTGACACTTTTCAGAGTGGACCGATCGAGACGCGGAACCATGGAGAAATACTGACATTCGATCGGATTGAAGTTATCCGCAGTCCTCACGAAGACTCTCCTTGAACAGAGGCTGGAACTTCCGGTTTTCGATGAAAACTGCTGGTTTTCAGGAATTTTGATTGACCTATGACCTTCACCAAGGTCATCTTCAACATTATTCCTTTTCATCGTGCTTATCAGATTTTCCTTCTCGAAGACCATCGCAGACTCTTTAGATTTCCCATTTTTCTTCGTGGTTCTTCCGGTCCGCAAATTGTCCAAATTAACGTGAATTTTTCTAGGGAATATCCGGAGGATCTTGGGACTTTGCAAGGTGGACCGATCGAGGCGAGGAACCATGGAAAAATACTGACATTCGATCGGATTGAAGTTATCCGCAACCCTGACGAGGACCGTCCTTGAACAAAGACTGGAACGTCCAGTCGTCGATGAAAACTGCTGGTTTTCAGGAATTCCGATTGATCGATGACCTTCACCGAGTTCCTCCTCGACAGTCTTCCTGGTCACTGCGTTTATCCGATTTCCATTGTCGAAAACCATTGGAAACTCACCGATTGACCTAATTGCAAACCCACCTCGATTTCGTTCTCCAAAATTAAGCCCTTTTGACAATTTTCTTCCATCGTGAAAAATTTCACCTCCTAAGGCAAACTTTCCCCTCGCTCCTATGGTCAAACACTGGAGCAACGCTGGGAAGACATTATCAAAATTTAAAACAAATGGATTTTCATTACTAAAATTAAACAAAGTATCGTAATAATGATAAATAAAATGTTTTTAACTAAAAAATAACTTACGAAAGATTTGAATTATTCTACAGTGCATATTGCAGAATGCACCAGTCGTGGAGTCGTAGTCAGTACTGATGCAGTATTAACAATGCGGTCTGGCGTTTGTTTGTAAAAATGTATCGAGTTTCAATTCGTAACATTTCCAGTGAGAGACTCGAATAGAAGAGTTATCGAGAATGTTAAATAAAATCCATTATCATTAAACCTCCTAATGTTACGATAGTTTCATATAAGACTCTTTTTACATCACTGTTTTTTTTTTTTTATATAATATAATAAAAGTCTTAAAATGTATCAGTGCTACACTCTGTAGTTTTATTACGGGAAAAATGTATTATCAACTGAAGGTTGGTTCAAGTACTACCCCAGGTTTGATATGCAAGAAAACTTTAGTCGATAACGAAGGAAGCTGTTTTATCAAAACGAGGGATGATATAAACTCGAACAAAATTATTCGACCAGAGATAATTCCTTTTCAATTCTATACCAAATATTCCTTATTTCCAGTTGATAAGGCAGGTTACCTCGTTCGAAGGTAAAACCACCCTTATTCCTCGAGTGACTCGTCAGTATCCTCAAGACCAACAATCTTTATTAAAACAAATGTTGAAATAAAGAAAATTACAGCAGGATAAATAGGATGGACAAAAATGAGGAATAATTGAAACGAAAACTTGTTCGAAATGTCCTTTATTGATACGAGAAGAAAAAAGGCAGAAAAAAGAAGATTTACACAACGCAATTGTGTTGCAAGGAAAACTATAATTGAAAAAAGCGATTGCTTCGTAAACTCTTCGAGTTTGATCTCTTCCTCGTTAAATTCATCTAAACGATAATGTATCGACCTCGATTCTCCCTCATCTCGCAGGATGCAGCTAAATACGTGTATATGCGTTCTGATTTATTATTAAATATCAATTATAATACTCCTTATCAATAATATAAGTACAATGGTGGTTGTGCATTGCAGTTTCATAGAAAACCTTACGTCCCCTGTAACTTACATGACGAATTATTGTATCGAGCCCCTTAAACCCCCATCATCCTCCTCACCCCCTCCTCTCGCCCAGTTTACCCTCGATAATAAACCTTAACAGTTACAACCCCTCAAAAGTCCTTTTAACGACGAAAATCACTCGAAACTCTTCATTATTGTACGTTATAAGATTCCAGATCCTTAATAATTATAATGAGAATAATAATTAATTAGAACCGAGTGCCAAGGATCACTGCCAGATCCTTCGTTGGGTCGGTAATGACACAGCGAGACTCGTCAATAACCTAACGTGATCTTACAGTATTAGTGTTAACTTTAAGAGCTAATAAGATAACTAGGAGTATCGACCAGATGATATTCTAGCCTTTCTGTAAATCTCGCGTATCGCTCTTCAACAACGTCCTCATCAGCATTGGAACAACGGATAAATTATATATTTTCGTTTATTATCAGCAGTGGCAGTGAATACTGGCTCTCGCTCCATCGCGAACTTTCACCCTCTCTCTCTCTCTCTCTCTCTCTCGCACTTTCGCTTCTCACACACTTCCAAAGTCCCAAATCTCTGGCGATTCACAGCTTCTTGTACCAGAAGAGGTAGTGCTCTCCGTCGCTTACAGTCAGATCGTCGATTCCTGAAGAAAAAAATAAACAATTGTTATAAAAAAATACGTAACATTATTTATTTCAATTGTTTATAAATTATAATGATAAATTTTTCTTGTAAAAGAGGTGTAGATTCTCCACTCGAATATCATTATTATTATTGTAATCAGTCCGTGCACCGAATCCTGTTCGAACGAGGGGTTGAAGAGTTGGTGAGGAAGGGGGGTGGGGGGGGGGGGGGGGGTGAATTACCTCCTGGCGCAACAAGTTGATTTCCTGGTGGAGATGACGGATCGGGATAATTCGGCAGACGATAAAGCAACCAATAGTGATAAGACATGGGCTCCTCCTTGTAACCAGCCAAAGTATGCAAATAGTGGCCATTGGGCCAATCCGACACTTGAAATTGGAAATGTGGCGACTTTTCGGCTGCTCTCAGCATTATTCCGTAGAACGTCTCGTTTTTAGCCGCAGTCACGGTCAAATTGTACGTCTCGTTCACGTTGCTGCCCACCCACAACGTGTACGAAACGTTCACCAATTCCGGGTTACCGCTCTTCGTCACTGGTACCACTTCCGGTGCGTTGATGATGGTCGTCGTCGTTGGTGGTACGATCGTCTCACTGTGACTCTTCTGGGTTCCCACATCCGCCACTGAAATTTTAACGCGAAACTCTGTGAATATAATATTGTTTTGTATAATTATTATTAAATTCCAATTAATTCGCGAGATAATTAATTATTCATCTTGGATCCTGCTGTCCTTTTTTAAGGGAATTGTCAAAAGCATCCTTTTAGTTGAAAATTTTGGGCAATTATACGGCGTTATTTGTAGATTCTTTTCGAAGCTGTTTCATGTTTTCGGTGATGCATCTTATGAAATGCTCTATCTGATAAGGTAGTAAAAAAATAAATATTATATTAAAAGAAGGATTTGAAGAAAATTTTTGTTCGTTTTTTGAGATTCTTATTGTTATATTGCAAAGAAAAGATTGCTATGTTATTGAAAAAGTAAATAACTTGAAAATCGGTTTTCACACGAGCAATGCTTAGTCTGGTTTCGAAATTGAGGCCTAATCCGAGAGCCTGAAGAGGATCCCTTTAAAAATAAATAGGCCTTTTTCCATTTTAGGAAAGGACAAGTCACAAAATTAAGAATAATTTTTTTTATACCGTATATTTGTGCCTAATAGTTTTTGCAAAGAGTCTGCCTAAATGGACTTGCCAGTAAAACTAGCCAATTGCTAAACTAGATTATATATATATATATATATGTGTGTGTGTGTTATTTATTTGATTTTTCTATCTATATTCAAGATGACGATTAGCATATCTTTCCCCCACCATTTTACCTTCACTCCCACAAAAATATGTTGCTAGCCTGGTTTCATCTTAAGAAAAACATTTTTATTAGCAAAGCAAACACCTTAACGCTATGTTACGATTAGTTAATTCTGTTAATTTGGCCAATCATCACGCGTCTTAATTTTAAGCAGCGCTATCGTAGTGCTAAGCTGTTTAAACACGCTTAATGACGAAGCGTTTGTTGAATTTAAAACGTTGATCGCTGATAAAATTGCAGATAATCAATCAGCAATCGCCATTTTAAATCCAAAACGGTTCCAGTTTTAAAATTATCCAGACCGGAAGTGTTCATTAAGCAGCATACTCAGTAATCGCAGCTGATTAGCGTAGTCCTAAGATCCAACCAATCAGATTCGATTATGTCACTTTTGGATGAGCACGTTGCTCGTCAAAAGTGACAGTTCAGTTTCGGAATCTGCACGTGGTGGTTGTCGGTGAATCGCGCGCGCCGGTTTGTTTTTTCGTCGTAATCGCCGACAACCAGTTAACTATTCGGAATTAAAAATAGCTTTATACTTTATTTCTATCACACAAGTGCAGTTTCATTATTGTGATTATTTAATTGTGCTCCAGAGAGAAAATATTTCAAAAATTGGACAAGTTTTTGTTACAACAATAAATATAGTGAGTTAATATAACAAATACATTGATTCGTTTAACGAATAGTTTAGTACGTAATGAACTATTCGTTATTATATCAATGATTTTATTTGTAATATTTACGAAATTTATCCATTGTTGTAAGGAAAAATTATTCATTGAACGAGGATATTTTTCTCAACGTGGGTTTAATTAAATCAATAAAACAGTGAAATGCATTGTGTGATTGGAATAAAAGTATTTACGCGCGAAATAATTCGTAAACAAAGGCAGTGCGCGGCGCGAGTGTGTGACAGTGCAGTGTTTTGGTGGATGCAGCGGCCAAGGGCAACGGCCTCAAGGACTCTCATAGCCTGTGAGTATTATTATCTTTATTTCATAGATAGAATAAACCGAAACATTACTTCAATACATTTTAACTCAACGTTTTCTTTTTCTCTTTCTTACAGTGGGCGACCTCACTTTGGGGTGTGAGTGCGTGTCGCGTAAAATAAAATTTCTTTAAATATCCGAGTCGTGTTTTTAGCTTCGATTAAAAAATCCGTCTCGCGTCGCGTCGTATTATAATTTAAAATTAAATTTTCGCGAGTGCCGTCTTGGCGTCATCGTCGTCATATCTCGCAGGCTGCGGACGGATCATCGTTGGATTTTCGCCGAATGAGTGAGTCCCACGGGTAAAACTGTGGATTTTTCTTATTAACCAAAGAATGATCGAGAGAATCTACTGGTAGGTTCCACAATCGGTCCTTCTTCGGTTAAAACCATTTCATATATTTTTTCTTGTGTTTTCAGGTTTAGATTTCCGATTTAGGTAGGCCCCCTAACTTTGCGTTTTAGGTAGGCATTATAGCTTTCGGTGTTAGGCAGGCTTTCTTTTCAGGTTCTTGCGTTATATTATATTTTGCGTGCGTGTGTCTTTTCTTTTTCAGGTTTAGCTTTCCGATATAGGTAGGCATTTTAGCTTTGCGTACTAGGTAGGCATTATAGCTTTCGGTGATAGGCAGGTTTTCTTTTTCAGGTTCCTTTCTCCTAAATTTTGTTACCCTTCCCATCCCTTCCCGGGGGTAAGAGCAAACATGCTCAGGAACGGAGTTACGCGCAACGAGCTTTGTTACTTTTTTGTTTTTTCTATTTTAAATATACAAATTATTTGTATATTAACGATGAATTAAAATTAGAATAAAAAGCAAAAGTGAACAAACATAGCCTCTGCTCTGTTCAAGACCATTGCAAAACCTACGCGAGGTGCCCCTGTTTTAGCTAAAAGCAATGGATCTAGAGGAGAGAAGGTACCTCGAAAAATTTACCTTCGTCTAAAAGTATTAATATCTTTATAACTCTTTCGTAACAACTTTCAATTTAAGAATAGTCTGATCCTAAAGCATTTCGATATGCTGATAATAAATAATCGGCATAGTTGCGTGCATGTTTGTGTGTGCGTGTATATGGAAATACGAAACGGTGGAGAAGTACGAGCTTCTTTTGTTTTTCGAAAGGGAAAACTGTCAATGAAAGTGACAGTAAAGTAATTTTTCCATTGAATCAAAGCCCTGATTTATCGATTTCAAAATAATTTATCTCAACAATGATGCTTTTACGTATGTCATGGTATAGGACTTTTCCACTTAGTTTATCCTCAAGAATATTTAGTTAAAATTAAAAACATCATTGCTGATACACCCTATATATATATATATAGTATACCATTGTTCGTAGCGATTTTAGGGGCTGGACTGTCAGTAGCTCCCTGTCCACAGTCAAGCGAGCGAATATTTCCGAGAGCCCTGGGTGCAACCGCAAGGATTGCTTCGGCTGTGTTTCTCACGTCCCCGAATGATCCGTCGGGACGTTGTTGGTCCAAGAGCCAGGAGACAGCAGCAGAACGATTCCAATTGGTCGCTGGCTCGTTTTCCACCTCTTCGAGTGCCTGCATCACTAACGACGTCGTATGCAAATCCCCAAAACTGCCATCCACCCTCTGCTGCTGGGCCAACCCTATCGATGACTTCCTCACGTAATGATGGAGATTCCTGTGACGATGATCTTGCATTATACAACGCAACGCAAGAATCACCATGGCCACCGTATCTGAAAATTTAAAATTGATTTTTAGACAAATTTAAGTAGTATATCCACCGCACAGTGGAAAAATCGATAATTGGTCAGACTAACCGTCGTTATAGTCGAGTGCGGAATTAGCGATGTCCAGGAGTCGTGGAATTTGACGCTTTCTAACGTGAGCTTGAGCGTTGCACGCTGCCAAAGCTGTCAACGCGAACGCGTATTCGGCAGTTGGCTCGTGATGCTGCATCATTCCTATTAAATCGTGACCGTGAAACTGACGTGGATCCATGCACATGGCGTTCCAAGCCAATGCGTAAGCTGCCAAGAGCACTGGTGAATTGATAAGCTCCCTGTGTCTGGAGATCAATCGAAATTCATTTTTATCGTGCAAAATAATTAACGAAACTTTTCTTTCATTTTCTTCAATAATGCATCGCGAATAATTTTTATCAAGATTCTGCAATTGTTTTAAAGGGACGATAATTGGTCTTAATATTGAATTACGTAATTTTTGCGATGGAACAGTTTGAGTGATTTTTTTCATTAGGGTGGATTATAGGGTAAGTGGAAAATTGAGGGTTATTTTCAGTGGGGTGAATAAAATTGAGGGGAGAGTTTGGGTGATTTCGATACCTCCAAAGCAGCCAAACAATTTCTAGCTCCATTTGTTTAGCACTGAGCTGCAGCTCGATCGACGCCTGTGGGGCGTAATCGTCATCGCGTGACAAATTTGCCAGTCTCAGGGCTAAAACAGCCAAATGAGTGTCGTTGCCCCACGCAGCGTTCCTGTCGCGTTGAGACCATAACCAGCTTGTCCCTCTCTCCAATATAGACTCGACGTCAGCGTCCAAAGCACTCGTCTCTTTGCTACTCGCTAAAACCAACCAATTTTCTTATCCCTCGTATATTTTTGCATCGCACAGAAAAAAATTTCCTGCAAAATTTAATGTGCAAGAAACATTGCAACTGCGTGAAACGAGACTTTAAAAATTTTTATTTAGATAAATATATTTATCAAAGGAACAACTGTCGATCAAATTTGTATTGAGATGTCGAGGAATTTGGTAAACTGTGCATTGATTTATTATTAGTAATTTTTAGGAAACTTTGATCCATCGTTTAAAGCTTTCAACATACAGGTGCTAGAAAACTTGTATACCTTCGTAATTATAAGGTATATTAACATTTTGAATAGAGCCTTCTGGAAACGTCTTAAGATTTGCATTTAGAAAGCTCCTATTCAAAAGTTTGATAACTTTATATATAGTTACAGAACTATACACGTCTTTTTGTAACTGTGCTCTAGAACGTTTTAACTGTGGACCATGTAAAGCAGATAGAGTACATACAACAATTTTTCATATTTATTGACAATAAATTTTACAAGAAATTTCTTTTTGCATATAAAATCTCCAAGAATCAACTTGCAATAGCTGCAAGATTTATCGAGGTATTTCAAGAATTTTATACGTGTAACATTATTCGGATTTTCGTCCCTCACCTTTGACCCAAGTAAATGTAAGTAAGACGAGGAAGAGAACCACCCCTGTCATATTTGCCCTGCCCCACATTTTAGAGATTCAAGATTCTCCTTTTTTCTCTGTCCAATCTGAAAATAAAGAAAATCGAGGCTGGAATAGCGTTATCTTATTTTTTACAGGCCACGAAGAGTATTTCTTGCTCCTTCTTGTCTATTTTGCCAGACATTTTTTCACGAGTAAATTTGCGTAGCAAATTTTTCACGGATATCCGTGCTTCTCGATGCTGACCAAGGAAACCGATGTGTACACACATTAAATTTTCACGAGATCCGTGTTACTCTCTGGTTCGAGTTTCCTCTGCTTCGCCGACTCTATAAACTTATTGGTTTTCCATTAATGCTACTTTTATTTACTTGTAAAAAAATAACATCGATCCTAGCAAGAAAAGTACACTCTGTTATTTAAATTTGTTTATGTGAACTTTAAACTTGAGTCATTTCAATATATTATTTATATTTTTGTTTGTCGTATATATCACACTTTTTCGTCGTTATATCAATTTAATATATTTACAAAAAAAAAAAAAAAACAGTCAATATCATTTAATCCTCTACCTAGAAGTCAAATTAGCACTTTAAACAATATAATATTCTTTTTTGAGAAAATACTGGAGTCAACGATGCATAGGAAAGTTTGAGAAACGTGGAGAACCATGTAATTGACAGTAACGAAATTTAAAATAAATAAGGAGCAGTTTTTGTTTAGCCTTTCAACAAACGAGCATGTATCATCGACGAGCAAACTTTGTTGTGTTCAGTCGCCTCTCATTTACGCTCCAAATAAAGATTAGATTTATTTTGAGGGTTGCCTAAACTTTCTCCACTTATCATTAAAAATTTCTGCTTCGCGAAATCGTCAATTTTACCAAAAATATTTTCCATCCAATAATAGTTTTTCCCCCAAAAATAATTATATTCAACTTGTATCTGGGTTAACGAGTTGCAGTTATTTGCAAAACTATATTTCTACTTTTTACCGAGTTTCTTAATCTTGCCACTTTTTGTAAGTTTAACTGGTTTTTTTTTCAGCTTGGCTCTAGAACCATAAAAAGTTTCCTCCATAATTGATTTACCTTTAAGTAAACTGCTTTTCATATATCAGCCTTAAGTGACTAAGACACGTTTTATCCTTTCTTTTATGCTGAAGCTGCTTCTTATATAAAAGGTTTTTGTCGAGAGCATCAAGTTTTAACTCGACTACGATTATTCGCCAAAATATACGAACACTGCTTTATTTCAAGCAAGATTCCACGAATAATAATTACTATTTGTTAAAAAAAAAAGTTATATCGAGTAATTCACGAAAATATACATGTAGCTTAAAATTAAAAATTCCTAGTAAAAACAATAAATAAGAAAAAATAATGTAAATTATCGTTGAATAATTTCTGTTACGAACAACGAAGAAATCTTTGTAAATCAGTATCTCGCTCCTCAGGATTTATTTTTACGCGTTCCCTCAAAATGGCCATAAGGTAATTCCAGCTATTTTAACAAATTTCTGCCTCTAAAATTAACTTTTCGCCATTATCCAGCTAGGTACAGCTTGGCTGGAATTCTCCAATGAAACATCATAATATTAATGAAAATTCCAACTTTGCACGATGTACAGTAAATGTGTGTTAGTGCCGTGTACGTTTCAAACGGATATGAATGTGAGCAGGTTGAATTTGTGCGAGTGACGCGTATACGTTTGAAACGGATATGAATGTGTACTCGCTGGATTCGTGCGAGTGGGGCGTACGTTTGAAATTGGTATAAACACACACGTGCAAGTGCGTGCGTGTGTGTGTGTGTGTGTGTGTGCGGGCTTCCATTTCAAACGGATATAAGTATGCGGGCGCGCGTGTTTGTGCGATACCAGTGTCTGGTTGGTTCACCTCCTTGCAAATACGGGCACCAACTCCCT
This sequence comes from Prorops nasuta, assembly GCF_024137725.1. NCBI lineage: Eukaryota > Metazoa > Arthropoda > Insecta > Hymenoptera > Bethylidae > Prorops > Prorops nasuta. The sequence continues at coordinate 530,316 of NW_027116857.1, read as the reverse complement.
TTTGAAATGCGGAATATTCCGGTGAGTGATATTGTTAAAACTGAAATGCATCAAGCCACGCGAAATTATGCAAAGTAAATTCTTCCAAATAGCTAAAAATCATATTTTTCTGTAACGCATTCCGAAGGAAAATATGCAAAGTATTAAATTAAATTCTTTATAATTAATCGTTGTACTCGTCTCGATATATTTTTTCATATACAAATTGTCGCGTTAATGTGTGACATATATACACAAATTCGATAAATATTTACCGATCGATTTGCAAATTTCAACGAATCATCGTTGATTCGATCAAATTTGTAATTCGCTAATGAACGATGTTATCGAGTTTTATCGATAAAATTTCGTTTGATAAAAATTTCATGGGACGCGCGAATTTCATCCCTTGCGTGACAATTTTGTTGCAACGCGTTGGCAAGTGTGATTGATGATAAAACAAAGGTACGGTCAAACGGTAGAATCGAGAGATGAAAAAAGACTCGGATAAACCATTGTTGCCTCGTAACTCTGCAATGCGAAAGCTGCGAATTTTTGGCGAATTTTTTCGCTGCTTTTTTAGCCGACTATTTTGCAAACGCGATATGTGCACGTGTACAATTATATTTCGAGGAAAGTGTAGGTTCAAAGGGGTTAATCAGAGAAGAATGCTAAAAAATTTGCAATAATATTTGTCGCGAAAATTCTCTGTAATTAACTCTGCCATTTCGATTGTCTTCGCTTTTTCATCGTTTAACGTTTAAATTTGCTCTATTTTTTGCTTGCATTGCAAAATAAGCGAAACCATATTTTTTTTACTCCGAGTCTCAAATGACTTTTCTACAAAAATAGGAGTAATCCAATATCGTCATTGTTATATATATGTATATATATAAACAGATCTTTTTAGTTTTATACCGTAAACGTCCGAGATACGTTTTAAAACTTGCGAATAAAACCTGCCTAAATATAAAATGCGAAGTTTAGATAAGAATTCGCGAGAAAGCAAAAAATGTTTATCACAAGCCTCTTATCATAATTCTGGGTCACTTGACACTTTAACTTTATCGAATTACCTTCCTCCCCCGAGTTTTAATAAAAAGCACCGTGCGATGCAAATTTATAATATGTAATAAAAACAGGTTCAGCTTTTTGAAAACAGAGAGAAATTAACAATAAATAAACTCAAAGAATAATAATAATAATTATCAAATCACAGGATTTTTTCACGATCTCCTATAAGAATTTCATTGACAGTTCTATCTCAACACGTATACAAAAGGAATAACGAGGCTTTAAGTGAAATTTGAGAACGAGAAGCTATTCACGAGTATTAACAATGAACAAACTCAAAATATAATAATAATTATCAAATGACATGATTTTCATGATATCCTCTAAGAATTTCATTTACAGTTGCACGTCAACACGCATACAAAAGGAATAACGAGGCTTTAAGTGAAATTTGGGAACGATGGTAGGCACGAATGGGATGAAAGGTGATAGGGACGAGGAATTTCTTGCGAAATTCCAGGGATTCGTGGCCGGTTAATAACCCAGGCTGAACTTTGCTAGACGATGACACAATAGCAAATGGTACACCCCTGTCCCCTCAGCCACTCTCATCCGTCGGAGGCTCAGGTGGTCTTTCGCACACACGTACACGTAGCAACGTGCAAAGGCAAATACTCGTAGAGGCCACAGTTACAGAGAGATAGCAATACACGTACGCATGTATACACACACACATATATATACATACGTACACTATACACTAAAAAGGGGCGCCGCGCGATATCGATCCCTAGCAATATCGCGGCGTGTTCAACCTTCCAACCCCCTTCAACCCCCTTCCACCCCCCGCAGAAACTCCTCGAACCAAGCTGCTCCACTTGTCGACAACCGACAGACACGATTTATCGTGCGTGCGTGTGTGTGCGCACCTTTGGATACACGTACCGTCCTTTACCTGCCAACCCACCCCCATCCACACGAACGAGAAACCCACACAGACCCTCGTCTCCATCCTGAAAATTAAAGGATTACGCTTTCTTACTTAACTCTCCGATCCAAGACGAGGGTTTTATTACCCTCTTCCGCCACCCCCTCCACCACCCTTTCATCTTCTTCCTCTCTTTCATCTTCATCCCCCCACTCGATCAATCAACGCTTTTTTTCAACCCCCACCCCCCACCCCTCCTCTTTTCCCACCCCCCACCTGTGACGAAGAAAAGAACGAATGAATGGAGTCAATTAACAAAACAATATTATTTTTTTCTCCCCCCCCCCCCCCTCCCACTCTATCTTGCAAATGAAGAGTCTTTGTTATTTTTGTTTTCCTGCTTCTTCATCCCTACGCCCTTTTCTCCACTTCTCTTTGCTTTTCTCCGGTTTTAAGCCAATGGAGGAAGCGGAGACTAATTACTCGGAAGCATTGGACGGGACTTGGTTAGTCACGCGCTAAAAGGCTGCCGTGAGAGTTTTTAAATTAAATTAAGACCCCGGTGTACCAGCGTGGCTGACGAGGAAAGGGTACAAATATGAATTCCTAATAATGCTTTTATCATGCGCTAATTAAATTATAGCTGCAATTTAACCCCGACGCTACTTCCTCCCTCCCCACACCCTCTCGCTCAGTATAAATCATAGATCGAGCGTGCCACTGCCACTGTGCACTGCCTCCTCCACGCATCCTGCCAAACTTCCTGTCCACCGATTTATCGAAATATCCCTCCAACAAATATTGACCAATTTTCAAGCGCTTGCTACTTTTCATCATCAATTTTCGTCTCGCTCGAATTTCATCGTCGATGCTGTTTTCGCGAAATTCCTTTTTTGCAATTTGTCTATCGTTCCTGTGAATTCCTGTAATTCCTACTGGAAGGATGATATCTTTTTATTCGCGTGAATTATGTTCACGAATTCACTCGAACGGTGCCATTAAATGGTGATTTTTTTAGAAATCGATGAGTTTCCGATGTTAATTGTGAAAATTTGAAACATAGTATGCCAGGGAAAATTGTTCAAATTATTAACTGTTATTTGTTACAGCGATAAACTAATTTATTCGTACAAGGAATTATTCATTGTATTGATAAATTTAGTTTATTGTTATAATTATTTATTGCTAACTGGTCGAACAATTTTTCCGAATATTTGCGCGTATTCTCTTCGTGGATTCAATATTATATTTTACTCTTGAATTTAAAGAGCGTCGAGAAAGGAATTATTATGTAAGAGGATAAAGGAGAGGGTTGTTAAAATAAAAAATATAAAGAAGGGGATTAAAGTCGAAGAAGTCAGTGGTAAGTATGAATTTCATTAGCAGAGTAGTAATTAAAGTACACACTTATCGATCCCGGCCACTTTCGAGTGGTGAGATCGAATCTGGCTGGCTGGTCGGTGCTCGATGTATTCTACTTACTAGTGATAAAAATCAAGTCTAGCCAGACACGCTTATTCATTCCTCCGTACTATATTATCCGCCTGGATGAGCATATCACGTTTGGCACAAATAAACTAATCAAAGAATGTCCAAAGATACTCATCCCACAATTTTCACAAAATAATTATAAAATTGTTAAAATTTGAAAAAATGCTAGAAAACGAGGATTTTTTTTATCAGCTAATCTTTATTCGTAGAAAAATATGTACGGTTCAAGTTGGTTTAATTTTGAAAGAGAAATATATGTTGGTGGAAAAGAAAACGAAATTCAGTTGGCCCTAATGAAAAATTCAGGCCGGAATAGCAGAAAGTTGGGGTAGATTCCACGAACTTTAATCCATGCTAAACGTAACCATGGTACCTGAGCGCGCACACATACATACAGGAAACCGTGCCAATATTAACGTTTGCACGTTTTACACTCGTAATACCAAATACAAATACCAGAAGTTTTATGCAGGTAAAACGGAGAAATGTCGTAAAGTTAAGCTTTTCTTATTTTAACACCCTCGGTAGGGGCTATGGGATAAAATGGAATTCGCGCAATAATCCAGACTAATGGACGCGAAAAGAAAGAAATAATAGGAACGAAATAACACGAAACAAATGAATTACGAAACTATTAAATTTTCAACAGAGTTGCGAGAAGAACATTTTAAGCCAAAAAGCCATACATTCCCCACATGGAAACCAATTTATTTTCGTTACTACACACTTCCTCGTGATGAATTTCTCAGAAAATAAAAGACATTTCTTTTCGAACCTGAAAATGAATTTCTAATGTTCTTCGAGATCCCACGGTTATTTATGACACACTAAATTATTCCAGAAGAATGGTTGGAATAAAAAGCTTGGCACTTTCGGTAAATCTTGCTGGCAAAAACACACAGTAGCATTATACGAATGTAAATGGAGAACGAGTAATTATTCTTATTACGATATTAACAATGAAAAAACTGTATTAATTTTAAATCTAAAAACGTGTTAAATCCCTAATCTCAAAATCTTAAGAAATTATTCGAGCGAAAAAATGAATGTTATTATCAGCATAATAAAAACAAGAATAATTGTTGTTTTATAAATAAATAAATTGGAGTGCGAATTAAAACAATATTTTTATTACAAAATTAATCGTTACTCACCAGTTTTTAGGGAGTGTTTTTTCGGGTAAATTTGTTACAAGGGGCGAGAGTTGCTGTGGCAGCTGAAAACTGCAAACTGGCAATTGGAAACTGGCAACTGACGAGTGACAACTGACAACTGGCGTTGGCGACCAGCAACGATGGCCGCAACGATGCGCCTGTCTTGTGAATGCGCAATGCAGCGAGGAGCTCCGCGCCGAGACTGGCCACCCGTCAAGCCCCTCACCTACCCTTACCACACCTTTCCCACCCCCACCAGTGCATCCCCCACAAAAATCCTAAAGGAACATTCGATTCCTTCGTCACGATCTTCCCCCCTTTCGAACTCGACCCTTCCTCTTCACCAATTACCGATTTATCCATCGAAACTTAAACTTACCCCCCCCCCCCTCCCCTCCCCCCTCCCCCTCTCCATTCTACATTATTTCAAATCTTACAAGTCTCTTACTTTCGATTACACGCAATCGAACAAATGTTCTCCACCCTAATGCCAACTCTGGGTAACAACTATTTTTTTTCACTTTTATATATATATATATATAACACGAAGCAAGTAATTATTTTTAATAACAATGAAAACTGTTTCCCCATTCGTTTATTTAATAAGCCAACTAATTAATGAATAAATGAATGCCATTGGAGAACATTTCACACGACCACTTTTCATCGATGCAACGAAAAGCTCGTTATGTCGATGAAATATCCCTCATTTCGATATATACATGTTGTCAGAATTACAATTAATTTGATCGCGAAAATGTGTTCAATCAATATTAATATTTCAATTACGTACTAACCATTCTCTTCTGTATTCAATATGCAACGTGGTTCGGCCGATCCACACATAATCTCGATAAATATATTAAATTTAACAATTCTACATAATAAATGGAAGCTTGTGGCGTTATAAACTATTTTTAGATTTATCGTTGCTTATTTTTAACAAAGGGATGAAAAGCGTGAAATAAGAATTCTCGGAATAATCGATGGATTTCTTATCGGTCGAATTGGAATTTATTTGCGTATTAATTATGTTGCTAAGAAAGGGAGGTGGTGGATTTTCCGGTGCCGCCCCAGAGGGTTTGCTCGAAGCTGATTCACCGGGTTGAATCACGACGTGGGGTTGAAGAGTGTGGAAGGGGGGAACAGGAAGGGGATGTTCCAGTAAAAAGAAAAAACAGAAAGAAAGAACGACGCGTCCTCAGAGGGAAATTGTGGCTGGAGGGGAAATAATCCAGCCGGAACCTGAATGGATATAGCAAACGCCTGATAGTCTGCGGACAAATAGACGCTAGCAAATCTTGTTTCTTTTTATTCTAATTTTTACAACTCCATGCTTTTCCCCTATCTCGTCGAAACAACGCTTCGTTATGAAAATCATACCACCCTAAAAGCCCCGAAAGGGACGAAGAACAATTTTTATAAAATGGTGGTATTTTAAATAAAGCAACAAAGTGTTTGAGTTGAATAATTTAAGAATTTGTTGTACGAGATAATTAAATAAATGAACGGATTTGGAGCACAGTGTAGCATTTTCCAAAATCTACGTCTGTTGTACAAGCTGCTCTCTACAACTACATGTTTTTCCCCTTTACAACAATCTCACGTCGAAACAACGCTTAGTTATAAAAATCCTGAAGAGAACGAAGAACAATTTTAAGCGATAAAATTTTAAATAAAGCAACAAAGTGTACGAGTCGAATAATCGAAGAATTTGTTGTACGGGATAATTAAATAAATGGACGGATATCGAGCAGTGTAGCATTTTCCAAAGTCTACGACGTCTATTATACAAGCTGCTCCCGTTTCCTGTCGAGGTAATATTGACCACCGGATGAACTCGTGCTCATAATAGCGCTCCGTGCCAGGCTTGATACAGCTGGCTATCGCGATACACCCACTTCACCAAATGGAAGCAACCCCAACATGCCATTTCCACCAACAATTCCTCAATTGCACCATTTATCAAATATATATGTACACTAGAATTTTTATATCTCTTTCATTCATTCATTTTCCATTGCAGTTATTTTATTCTTGGATTCCTCGATTCGTCCATCCATTGTGTCTAAAATTTCCCTGTCTGACTAATATCGCTTTCTTCCACTTGATTTTTTTTAATTCCATCAAAACGCAATTTTAATCACAGTTATTTTACTCTTACAGAATCTTATTTTTAGATGATTTAAACAATTTCCAGTCTTGTCGAATCTGCATGGGTTTGCACGTGACGTTTTGCGAGCGGTTATTAGAAAAAGCATTTTTCTTCCCTTTACAATGAATCAATTATGGTTCTCCTTTTGCACAAATTGGATTACTCGTGCCATTCATGCATTTACGGAAAGTGATAAATTTTCTTAGCAAGCAGTGTGAATGACTTCATCCAATTTTTTGCCTTCCTTTCAATAATGTCTTTAAAATTACTTGGTCGATAAAAGCCCTTGATGTTCCCTCTCTGAATAAAGAGAACTCAATCACTCTTTTCGTGTATTTTTCCCTTTTTTTCACGAAGGAGCAATCAAACGCACGTACAAGATAAAACCTTCTGCTTCCACTCGACTTGCTCGTCTCTGCTGTACTAATTAAAATTAATTATTTCACTGGATCGATGCGAAATCATATTCTTCCAAGAAAATCTCGAAAGCTTTTAATGACGCAATTATAAATTATAATGAATAATCAATTTTAGCGTTTTCCTGCAATTGTCGTATAATTAACGTCATTTATTTGTATCGTTTCTTCAAGGTAGTTGCTGAAGAGAGAGTTCGCGTGGATCCGTAGGATTCTCGTTAGATTCGGTAGAATAAACTGTACTGTGCTTGACGATAGTTTAATAATTACGGGTGGCTTGCAAGAGATTCAGTGAGCTTTGCGAACCATGCTCAGCCCTACGTGGATTACCAGAGCAACCACCAAAGCTAAGCCCATAATGATACCCATTGCATTCACTACGCTTCGTTAACCGGAAAGGCTTTGCAAGCTCGTTCAACTTGATCTTTTAAAGAATCCTGCAAAATCACAATATTAATTACAATTCGTACTCTACTTTTTCTTTAAATATTCTACACCACTCGTTTGTTCAAAATCAAACATGAATCAATGACAAAGCGATGTATCACTTCTCAAATTTAATTTTTTCTGGAATTTCGAACTTGACACCTGCAGAGTGAAAATTTCTTGAAAAAAGTTACAATTGAAACGTAATTCCATTTTTATCACTAATGGATTCTCGATTCATCTTCCTTCTCTCTTTGCAAAATCGATAATAATTAAGCAAATATGTCGAAAGTTTAATTGATTAAAGGAAAAATAAAGAATCCTACAGGAGAGAAATAATAATTACCCAACGATAAATCTTGAAGTGAGTCAATCGAATATAACTCGATAAATCGAATCCAATATAATTTCATTTCATATTCCTGTCATTTCCCTAATAGATATGATAGTACATCACCAGGATCCGCGGTATATTTGAAAAATCCAATTGAATTAATTGTTCAGTTTTCCCGGCGATTGAAAAAATGAACGTCCGTACGGAGGATCCGAGAGAATCAAGGTTTTTCCTTTAAAATTATTATTTCTTAATTCCAAGCTTTACCTTTCGCCCACTCTATTCAATATAATTATCTTTCTTCGTAGAACGAGCGAAATAAACGTTCTAACAATATTTCTGATGAATTTGGGGCATTTTCTGAAAATTTATTGGAAAAATGTGTTCGCCATTTGCTGGCCTCTATTTCTCAGTTCCATCATCTTTACAAACGCCACAGGAACGGTAATTAAAAATCTGCTTCATAGAATTAAGTTGGAATGTTTGATACTGAGAGAGAGAGAGAGTGAATAATGAAGTGTCGACAGTCATAAAGTTTGGGTTATAAGAGAAGCGATCAATCAGCGATTATTCTTTGACAGGAGTATAGATGCGGTTTTATAATATCGACAATGGCTGGTTATTGGGTGACGGAGTGTTTCCCTTTAGCCGTAACATCCCTCATCCCGGTAGTACTGTTCCCCGCCATGGGAATAATGAGCACCGCAGACACTTGCATTTGCTACATGAACGATACTATTATGGTTTTCCTTGGTGGTCTAACCCTCGCTCTTGCGATAGAACATAGCAATCTTCACCTCAGAATCGCCTTAGGTGATTATAGCTATTACTCCAAACCATATCAACCCTTTACAGCAATCAAATCAAACAAGTAACTCGTATCTCTTCTTTCTTCCTTAATTCTATTCTTTTTTTATGCTCTGTTCCCTTCTCCATTTCAATAAAATTTCTTCCTCGATAAAACCGACTTTCTATTCTACTTTCATTTTTGCAGTGATAAAAAGGAACAGATTTTGGTTGATTTACACTATGAATCCATTCTAGGTACACTAGTAGTTAGCACTTGCTGTAGGTAATGCAATAAACAATGAGGAATAATAAAGTGTTCGTAGTATAATTATCGCTTAAATACTGGTCTGTTAATTGGTTTTAGATGTAAACGTATTTTATCGAAGCAAGAACAAACTGATAGTGGATTTATAGAGTGAATCAAACTTTGTATATTTTTTTTGCATTTTTTTTCTATTCTTAAACAATAATTTTATCCTCGATCGAGCCAATTCTTGATTGAATTTTGTCCATATTGAATCGATTGGTTTCCCACCAGGAGTCATGAAAACTGTTGGATGTAGCCATTCGAAATTATTGGGTGGGCTTTGCTTCGTCACTACAGTTGCTTCCATGTGGATATCCAATACTGGAGCAACTGCTATGATGGTCCCCATAATCTTCGCAGTTTTATCGGAACTGGAGCAAGTACAAATCCATTTAATTTTTAACCCAGACACTTTACTCCTGACAGTTTCTTAAATTTCGATCCGTTTGTGATGGAATATTTTTCTCATTGAATTTGCCAGGCAGGTTTGGGAAGAGTTTTTCTCCCCGAAGATCCTTCCAATCCAGGCGCAGAACCGTAAGTATATATATATATATATATATATATATATACACGTTGAGAAAAGTTAACACAGTAGAGTAGCTGAAAATTAATCGATTGCAATATTTAAAGGAAACCGACCAAGATAACTCGAGCATATTTACTATCCACTGCTTATTGCGCGACTTTTGGTGGTACCGGAACTATCGTTGGTACCGGTACAAACTTAACCTTCAAAGGGATCTACGAAAATTTCTTTCCCGAAGCCAAAGAAATCACCTTCGGTGCTTGGATACTGGCCTTTTCCCCACAGATGATCGTCAACTCGTTTCTCACTTGGGTTTATCTCAGAGTAGCGTTTTTTGGCCTCTTTAGACCCAAGAGCAGGGACGCCAGGAATGCCTCCATAGGTGTTGAAGGAGAAGAAATCACGAATCAAGTAAAATTCAGATTGAAATTAACAGCACTTCAAAAAATGATACTTCCACCTCCCTAGTAAATCTAAGAAAAGAAAGAAACGTTTAATGGCACTTGTGTTAGGTGATTCAGCAGAGGTTTACAGAATTGGGTCCAATGTCTTTTCACGAAAAAGGCGTAGCTGTGCTCTTCATACTCTGTGTGTTGCTGTGGCTTCTCAGGCAGCCTGGCTACATGCCTGGATGGGCACAGGCACTTACCAGTATGTGAGTACTTAATTGTTACAAATGTGCATTGGAGAACACTCATCTGATTACAATTGATCCTTAACTCCTAAATGTAGAAGCATCAAAGATTCAGCACCCGTCATGTTAGTGGCTATTTTATTGTTCCTTATTCCAAAGGATCTCAAGTTCCTTGATAGTTTTCGTACTGACAGTGAGTTTCAATTAAGTTTCACTTAACTAAAAATAATTCAATTATAGGATAATACATAAAATGTGTTCTATTGTATTCATAAAGTTACGAGAAGGCCAGAGAGACACTCCGAGGGATTAATAACGTGGAAAGTGATAGAGAAAAAAATGCCCTGGAGCTTGATGTTTCTACTCGGTGCTGGATTTGCAATTGCAAAGGCCAGCAAAGTTTCTTGTCTGGCTAGAACACTGGGAACTGCACTTGCACCTTTAAAAGTTCTTCCTCCCTTTTCTGTTTTATTTATCGTTGCTGTAACGGTCAGCACCTTTTCAGAAATTACGTCCAACGTGGGTATCGCTAACATAGTATTGCCTGTTGTTGCTCAAATGGTAAGAGAATCAACAGCTCAAAACTATAAAATGAAAGTTGTTAATTCAATGTGAACATTTATTTGACAGTGTGTAGTGATGGAGCTGCATCCACTATACCTAATGCTACCGGCTACTCTAGCAGGCTCGTACGCTTTCAGATTGCCTGCTGGTACGCCGCCAAATGCAATTATAGCACTACAAGGGCATATTCCGACCAAATGGTTGATACAGGGTGGCATGGTACCTGCCATTTACAGTATAATTATGTTATTAATTTTTTTTCCAACATGGATCTCATATATATTGAATATCCACGAGTTTCCTGAATGGGCTAGACACGTTAATCGCACTGATCTGGATGAAAATTGTATTTGATTGACGTATTCTGCCACGTTACCGCAAATAAAAATAACAATAATAATCCGTTCATTATCACAATATATATTTTCATCATAGCTTATAATAATTCTTTATATCTCTTGGAATTTGTACATTTCTTAATGGATAAAGATATTATAGTCTACAAAAATCTAAATAGTTTTTTATAAAGAAATATTTCAGTACAAATACGATAAAACATGGTTTGATATATATCAGAGAATAATTCGTTAATGATTTAAGAGAGATGGTGAGTGGATTTTTATAATCTTCGTTCGTTTAAAAAGCCCTCACAGAGGGTATATAGCCTTGGTTCCGTAAATAGAATACAACAAATTCTTTTCAATACTTTTCACTGCATCACGAGACAAGTTACTTTCTTGTAATTTGGATCGTATATAATATCTGTACAATTACCCCAGTAAATTTTAAACTATCGTCAAAGCTTATACGTAGCTTTAGCTGTACAGTTTCAGAAAGAAAAAGAGAACATGTATCAAGTAGATTGTGGTTTCAATCCAGGTGAATTCGGCTCGTTTCTCTTGGGACTAGAATTTATTTCTTGCTGCTCCAGCCTTCGATGACGTAACATAGTAGACAAAACACCATTAAAACTAGCAGTTTTCTTCTTTGCACTCCCTTTTGGAGTACTCTCTCCCGCTCTTCTAACCGGTAATCTAGGTGATGACATCTCATCCATAAAATCAAAGTCTGATTTCTCTTCAGCCCTGCTGAAAAATTGAAAAATTAATAAATAAAATGATTACTTATCAAAAAAAAAATATACAGTAATACAAAGAAACAAACTTATACTCTTGCATGCTGTGATCTTGCTGATTATCAGAAGGTACTGGAGATGGACCTCTTCTCCCTGGACATTTCCACTCAAGATTTAAAAGTCCCTTATTTGCTTCCATACTATCAATAAGTAGCATTAAGTCTTCTGGTTTAATCGTCCATTCATTCTAAGCAAATAATTTCAAACAACGAAACAGGTGGGTTTAGAATCCAAGAATAAATTGAGTAAAGATTATAAGAAGCAATTGTAATTTGATAATTACCTTCCCGTCGATTTCATACTTTTCGTCGTCCGAACAATCGACGGACCAGTCTTCTTCGTTACGTTCCATTTTAATTTGAAACGTTCATAAAATAAGTAAAAAATTTAACAGACAACTTATAAATCTACATTGCAAAAACAAAACATTGAGGTTAACTCCCGGATTCACAAGAATTGCAGCTTCATGTCGTATTATTATGATTCACTCTTTATACATTTAAAACAAAGCACTCTATCGAAATTTAGAGAAACAATGATAACGATATGATTAAAGGAATCAATCTACATTGCACATAAAAACAAAGTGGTACCAACAGCGTTATTATTGGCCGTGGCCTCTTTTCAAGTTTTTTTTAGCACTTTATAGGTTATGTTGAGCAAACCACAACGCGAAGTATAGCTTACATTTCGGCGGCGTCAACGGGGGCGCTGAAGTTGGCGCTAAAACTTTAATTATAATTGCAGAACTTTAATCTCCTGCGAGTTACAAATTAAAAAATCATTCTAAGATATCCTTGAATATACCAAAATAATATGTCTATGCATGTTACATCGTATTAACTAAAATAATGTTCTTCTCTAACTACTAAAAATTGATTTCAGAGAATAGGATGGAAAAAAATTGTAGCGCAAACGCATCGCTCAAGTTCTGTTAAAATAAATAAACCGACGAGACAGCAGACTGCAGGAGGGTACAATTATGCGCGGCTATCGGCGAATTCTATCAAATTCTGATCGAAACTGTTTATTCAACGCCGATGTTTTTTTCTTGTAAAGCTTGACCACCGGATGCTCCGTTATTTTTAATAACTGTCAGTAATAATCGTAGTGCCTACCTGGACGCACGTGGGTGTAAAACTTTCTACTCTTCTTTTTATTTCTCTGCTATTTCAAAAATCTTAACATCAAGACTTCCGTTCGATGCTAACAATAATTCGCATTAAAATATATCAGTTACAATTTTATATTGTATCCGCATTATTTAATATTTATTTCATATCGAATCTATCTGATACTCCACTATACCAGTTTCTTGCATTATATCCACAAACAATACTCATCAAAGAAGATCAAAGAAAAAAGTATGTAGTTTATTGGTGTATATTTATAGCCTGTAGCATAAACGAGTGTAAAGAAAAAAAAGTTAGAGTATACATAGTAAAATATAATGGGGAGGGAAAACGAGTATTTTGACGATGACGAAGTGTGATAAACGCTGCATACTTAAACAGCTGAAACTTTAAAGGCTATTAGCTGTTATCGCGTTAAAAATCTCACGAGAGTAGAGACAGATCGTCGACAGGAGCTATCGAGGATTAACAACAACGATCTCTTATGCATATAAATCGTTGATAATTTCATAGAAAAATGTTCCCTACACAATTTTATCGTCAGTACTATGCGACGAATCGAGCAAGCTTCACGTTATACTTTTAAAAAATCTGTAATTTACCATAAGAGATATCCAAGCCCGTCGCTCCGTATTTTTATAAAAAAATATGTGTTGAATATATAGAAAAAATGAAGAGAATAAACAGGAAAGCCAGGCGCGTAAGATGGGCAGACCTTCAAACGAGCTCTTTTAATAGAAAAACTAATCGATCCAAGAAAACCAATTGTTCGGTTTAATTTAAAAGAAATGTTATTGTTACCAATGAAAAAATTATTGACTAAGCCGTTAAAAGTATTTCTCAATATCCATCAGTGAAAACCGAACAAACGAAGGAAGCCGAAGGGAAAAGGATGAACAAGAAACCGGTGAAAAGTGATTTGTTCCAAGCGTTATTTCCTATTTACTACCTGTGCAAGGCTTGGGGTCTACTTCCGGTTAAATTTACTGAGGAATCACCAGGAAGATACGTCGGTGAATTGCAAATTATCTTCGTCATTTACAAGTATGTAAATTATCCAAAAATTTGTGCAACACTCTTTCTGCTGGACTAACAACTGTTTCAACTGTTTTAGCCTCTTATTGGTGTTCTTCCTGTTGGGTGCTGAAGTTTGGGGTCTGTACCGTGATCTCAAAGACGGATGGGCTAGTAGCACCAGATTTAAAAATGCTACAGCCGTGATTGTTACTTGCAGCGACGTACTCAGTGTAATATCCTTGATGGGTATATCAATCCTTGGCTCACCATTCAGATGGAAGTACCTGCAACCTGTGGCAGATAAATTAGTCCAGGTACTGATTACTTTGAAAAATAAAAATGAGAAATACAATACCAAGCGCTTCGTCATATTTGACCAAGCCGAATTAACGAGGCTCTACTGTACCATTATTGATTGAAAAATGATTTTAAATATCGTCGATTGCAGGTCGATGAAAAGTTAGGCTTGGTTACTCCAAAACGAACTCGCAGGTTCTCCATCGTTCTTACAGCAGCCACTTTGATTTATCTTCTATTCATTTCGAGCCTAGATATTTATGTCTGGGACAGAACATCAAAAATCAATAAAAAGATGATTGATAAAGGTCCAATTAATTACTGTCCTCTATATTTGATGTATGTCGTGATTATAATTATGGAAATTCAATATGCTGTGTCTACGTACAATATTGGTCAAAGATTCCTAAGGCTCAATAAATCGTTAGAGAACATTCTTAGAACTGGCAGTATCACTGATTATTTCAGAAAGGATCTTGGATTAGGCGAGTTGATCTTCAGGATATTCTCCAAATGTTTACTTGAGAAATTTAAATCTTCCTTCTTCGAGCTCATTCCAGTTTCTTATTGTCTGTAAATCCACAGCTGGCGATCTGAGGGAAGGTCATCTGACGACTTACACGATTTCTGATCCAGGAACATTAAAGGCCATCAAGAAACTCAAGGTTTTTTCTTGGGACTCTGCTGAAAATGGTAAAGAAAATTAAACATTGTTTTATAGCTGATAAACGAGATGTACTATTTTATGTAAATTTTAAACCATCTGTTTTGTTATTCTTAGATAAAAAGAGCATGGCTGATAGTATTTCTGAATTGATCACGGTCCACGCTAATCTTTGCGACACGGTGACCTTCTCCAATCACGCGTTTGGCTTAGCTATGCTGGCCGCTACACTCACGTGTCTCCTGCACTTAATAATTACCCCTTACATCTTGATCACCGAGTTTCTTGATAAACGAGAAGGATTGTTCCTTTTGGCCCAGTCGACCTGGATCATTTTTCACACGATGAGACTCATCATTATTGTCCAGCCTACCTATAATACTGTCACTAAGGTAGAGTAAGCAATAATTAATAAGAATAAAAAATTAAAGAGATGACAAAGAAAAAATTACTGCGAAAAAAGTAGATTAATGTTGCAAATATAGGAGAAATTCAGAAGAGTGGGAAAACAACAAAATCAACCATGAAAAATATGTAGTATAAACAAAGGCATTTAAAACGATTAAAAAACGTCTGATAAAATTGATCGATGCTATCGTTCGATCTGTTTATTACATTTTTCATTCTGAGTTTCTCGATGTTTCTGAAGATTGGCATTTGAATAAGGATTTCATTAATGATAATCTATCAAAAACAATGTAGCTCGACCGTTTTTCTTAAAATTATCTTTCGTACAATAGAACCAAACAAAAAATGGGAAGACTTACTAATAAATTTACAAAGTGAAAGATTATCGAAAGAGGTGTGATTATAAAAAAAAGTGAGCTAAAGTAAAATGTCTTGATTTCAAGATAGAAAACTAATGAATGAAATTTGGGAGACAGTACACGACAATCATTAGCTCCGACTTTTTAATATATTGGATCGTTCCAAAGATTTGCAATTACAATTTTCACTGTACAATTCTTTTAAGGCTTGAATAATATTTACCTTTCGCTCAATGCACGTTTTAGGCAAAACGGACAGCGATTCTCGTCAGTCAATTGCTGTCTTCGAGTCCAGATGCGGAAGCTCAAAAACAGCTAGAGATTTTCTCGCTTCAATTGCTCCAGCGACCATTGGAGTTCTCCGCATGCGGACTTTTTTCTTTGGACAGACCTCTCGTGACCTCAGTAAACTTCTCTCTTTCACTATTTCCTTATTTATTCTTATTATTAATTACCATCCCTGAACTTTTTGGTTCTCTCTCCCATAAACCAAAACATTTATTTTCGGTGCCTAACTTGCAGGCAACGAAAACAGATTTAACACTCTGATTTCGCAGACACTTAACAATAATAAAATACTTGACAAGGAATACTTGATTTATAACAAAATAGACAAATGTAACCTTTCTGTGTGAAATTTTCTATTTTCTAGTTTAATAACTAATCTTGAGTGATTTCTTAATAAACGATAAAAGAATAACTGAATACTTTCAGATCGCAGGCGCTGTAACCACGTACCTGGTGATATTGATACAATTCCAAAAAGCGGATGATACGAAATGCGAGATAGACAAACTAGACAACATATTTAAAAATGCATCACAGATCCTGAAAAACGCATCGTCCCTCAACAACTTCACCATATTAAAGCTCAATGATCGTAATTAATAATCAATGATCAAATAAAGCCTCCTTTTTTTTCTTTTCTTTTTCTCTCTCTCTCTCTCTCTCTCACACACACACACACACACACACACACACACAAATACAATTATAATAATCGACTATATCCAATCTTCATTTCGACATTAATTATAATAAGAGCAATAATAGTAGTAATGAATAAACGGATGTAATTTTATGGAATATCTATAATCGGTCGTATCTCTCGCAATACCATCCCAATAAAATTAACATGATTTCCATTTACAAGACGCCTCACAATTCAACAATAACATTAATTTTTCACCTTTCCTTTAACATTCTACTAAAAATATTACATAGATTTTTCGTGCGGTGATACACTAAGTACGATAAATTCCAATGACAAAGATTTTTCGTGAAAGCTCCATGGGCCTATAATAAATATAAATACGCAATAAAAGAGACAATAAAGGATAATATTTTTGTTAATTCAAATGATGGGCGCATCCATTATCACTCAGGCCACGATCGAGTTCTTCAGAAGGCGATCATAAATCCAAAAATACTTCCCATGAATATCGTCGTATTACCGATTAAGTGTTAAAAGTATATGCACAGAAAATTTCTAGGTCTCCCAACACACTCTTACCACAATCTCTATATATTTCAATCGTACATAGATACAGACCTCCCCTATCTATCTTGCAAAACCGATAAGAGTATCGAGGGGCAAGTAAGGAAAGGGGGAGGGTGCCTTAAAAATCCATCACTAGATAAACGCGACGAGATACCCACGTGATCCCATTAAAGATTCCTGTTCTCGCACACGCCAATATACAAACCGAACCTCCAACGAGTCATCCACAAATTTTCTCCCAAGCCTCTTTCCTACTAACAAACCCTCGTACAATATTTAAAATTACAGTAGAGAAACTAAATGAGAAGCATTTAGCTACACAAATACAAAATTTCGTAGACCACTTGAGGAGTCATGAATAGATTAAACAGCTGTTGAATGGGTATTAATGACTACGTGTTCAAATCTGTAACAAATCGGCCTGGAGGAGAGATCGATGATTGGTAGTGGAGGGCTCGTTACGGTGATTAAAATCAGTCGACCTAATTGATGAGCAGCCCAGCTTAATTTACAACTAGACGTCAGTCACAGCCTATCCAATCGAAAACGCGTACCTCGACAGGATTCGATCCTTTCTTCCCACACGTATTTGTCATCCAGTCCAAACTCAGTGCCCTGTCCACCGATCCAGGCACATTTCGCGGAAAGATTTCCCCAAGCATCAAAGGTTATCCAGCTCTGATGCGAAGGTGGATCGGTGTTTAGGCAACGGTAAGAAGAAGGAACCCCGAAAACATCTCGCGAATACCTAAAGATGGAGGGAACTCGAAGAAGCCAAAAATTATCGAGTTACGCCTAAAAGGTATGTACAATTTCGTATACTGACTTTTTCATGCCGTCCTCTCACTCCACAATCACCAACTATACAACACTTGTTCGTACAAATGGTTACTCTAGCAATAAATATTGGATCGTTCACCGAACTACGCTCAAAGAAACGCGGTAGGGAAAAATCTCATTCCTGAATGAATCTCTCCCGGTAATTTGGATATCAAGACAGACATCAGGAACTTGGTACCTGTTTCCCATCATTACCACCTTCCCTCGCATATATATAAGGCATACCAGAATTGTTCCTCTCAGGAAATCGTGCGATCGGCGCTTGATTTTTCCCTATTTATCTAAGCACGCGACTCCTCTCGGTGCTTTTCTGCTCTAAATGCTTCCGCGCGTTACAAATTCTGTATAAATCCAAGACCTATCGCACAGGGCGGCAGATTCTAGACGTTCAAAGCCTTGAAAATCGGTTCTCCCATCCGTAAGAAAATCAGGACACGACTCGCGTTCAGTTCACCGTGCCTGCGGTAACGGACGGTTGCTGCTTCTGATGCGCTGCCTGCAGCAGAGTATCACAGCACGCCTCCTTCGTCATCGGAACGGACTTTGACGACTTTTGGCATGAAACTTCTGCTTTCTCCTCGTTTTGTTGATCGCCTTCTCCCTTTCCTTGTCTATTGCATTGACAGCCGTTCGTGTGATGGTGTAGCCTCGCAAAACAGTCGCTGCACACCCTCACCGGATTGTACAGTTGCTCGCTAGGCAATGGTGTAGAGTTCTCCGAGCAGTCGGCGCAAAATATCTTTCCGCAGCACCTAAATTTATATTCTCTGATTATAAACGTCCGTCAACTTTTTATTTTTCTTTAAATATCAATTTTTTTTCCATTACCTGCAATGATGTTTACGTCTTCCCAGCCAAAATTCAGTGTCGCATCCCATGCATCGATTAACCGCGTGATCAGGTACCCAAAGAGTTGGAGCTGGACCTAGATCGTCCACGGCTTCCCAGGACATATCAGAAGGCAACGATTCTCCATGATCTCCAGTACTCCCCACAGAGTCGGGAAGCGATCCCTGGATTCAATTTTTTGCATCAATCAATAAAAATTATTTTCAACGAACGATTTTTGAGGTGAAACATTTAAAATCCAGGGAGAAAGCTATACTTAGAGAATTACATATTTTTACTTCAAAATCAAATTCTCATTGATTTCATTTTTTCTGTACCTCGAAAATTCAATAAGAAACTTCTCTAAGAAAGATTCTGCCCCTTTGATATCTTGGATATAATTTGTCTGTTGTCTGCAAATTTCCACAAGTAACCTAATCATTGTGCGAATAATTTTAATTTTACTCCTTGAATGTGCGATGACTGGCTTAAATCCGTTATGTAACTGTGTATTGTCCAGAATAAAATACTCACGATGTCATCTATGCGATCCGCGTCCGCGTTATGGTTGCATACTTGTTTGATGAGTGCTAATCTGGTCGTGTGCAATTCCTTTCGCAATGCCTCCTCTTTTAACTACAAAAACATCGATTTTAAATATATAACTAAATTACGTAATGCCTCTGTACTCTCTAAGCCTACGGTACTATTTTTCAATTTAACGCGATAACTATAATGACGCGATAGATTCTGTAAGTTTATGCAGCGATTATAATGCATGATTTGATATTTTCCCATTAAAACTGACGTAAAGTTCTCGCTGATAAGCAGATTAGCGAAGAATTTATTTTCAAGAAATCTCGTACCTTGTGTTCTATGATAATCTGTTGAACTCGCAATTGGATATCAGAATGTATGACCGGAAGGCCATCAACGTCATCCAGCCTGTCTGGATTATCGAGTATTATGTCCTGATGAATCGGTGATGCTGGGCAAATGCTGCTGGGAGTACGTGAGATTATCGGGGCACTGGTATCACTCACATCGCTACCATCGGTATGATTACGATTGCAAGAACATGCCCCGCGTCCTGCTGCACCAGTTTCTATCCAAGGTGAAATGATATCTTGCGATACATTCGGTTGTACCCTGTGTGTGCGATCAATAATTATCTTTTAAAAATTGAACAAAACAACTGCTCCATTCAGATAATTTTCATATAATTTCCGACTTACGCTTCTTTTCCCTTGTTAAGAGCACTGAAATTATCGTTATTAGGAATAAGAGTATCTGTGGAACTGTCGACAGAAGGATTCGCCGGAGAATCGCTAGACGTTTGTACAGTGCCAAGCTGATGTGTTTTCGCACTGTTATCCAATGAATTCTCGTCTTCCTCTGCTTTATCATCGTCCACATTTTGACTCGTTTTCTCGCCCTCCGATTCTAGGCCCAAGGAATCGAATTTCCTGCAATTCGAACGATTAAATTGTAAAAGGAAGAAAAACAATTTTTAAATTGACAATTTGTGGTGAATTACTTTTCTATAGAAATGCTTGGATCACTGAGCCTTCGGTGGAGGTATGCCACATGATCGGGCGCATGAATGAGGTCACCGTACGAGCGTGTCTTTGTCATTTGACCTTGCGGCTCCTCGTTTTCTCCTCCTTCAATATCTATCATTGCCACTCTTTGTTTATCGTCTCTAATTTCGAGCGAGGACTCCATGGATCCTAAATATACCTCTGACCACAAAACAAGGTCGCGCACATTGCATTTCGGCCATAATACCTAAAAACAGTTTATCGTGTCATTGTACAAAAATTTTATCAGCGTTAAATTTTCTATTTAAAATCTTGAATTATTGAATTGGTACAAATTGTGGCGAAACTTATATTCTTTACTCACTTGATTCTTCAAAGGCGAATATAAGTGATTGACAAATGAGCTCGAATTCAAAAATCGCCAAACAGAGAAAGTTCGCTCGCGTATTCGTAATTGTAAGCGCTCCTGCCTCGTGTTACATAGGAACGTTCCGAATATCTGTGAATATGTGTGCTGAGCTAATTTTACAAGGTACGCCGGTGACATTTGAAAGCTACACTCGAACTGCCGGATTAATTGGTGCACACAGTCGAGCCATTGCAAAAATACTGGACATCGCTCGTTCGGATCTTCGCAGCCAACTGTCTGACCGCACCGGTCCGCGAACTTGTGTCCGAAGTCTAACCATTCTCTCTCACATAAAATTTGGAATCCCTGGAATCACAGAAAGAGATAGCTCGATTTAAGGATCAGTTTTAAAGAGTCATGCGGAAGAATATTAATGTTTGCTCGAAAAGAAAAAATATTCTCGATACGTCTTGTGTTACGCTTAAAAATACTCTTATCGCTAACGATAGCTTTACTTTTGTTATCTCACTGCATCTCATGACAATGAAAAGGAATATTCACAAACGTTAAAATGAATTATAGCACGTCAAAGTCGAATCACCTCCATTGTACGGTAATAAGGATCGAGTAGAATCTGGGCCAGTGCTACTATTTGCGGTGTTCGGTCCCAGCCATCACTGCAGTGAACTAAAACTGGCCTACCATCTCTCTCAATAGCCGAGGCTACCGTAACTGCTGCTCGCAACAATCCTGACATATGCTGAAGCCATCGTGTTCCTTCCAATAAGCTCAGCCAACTACAAAAACCATTGCAAAGCAATTAAAATCATTTTCTCTCAATTTTTTATTTTCTTTTTTCGCAAGTCGACATAAAGGAATAATTACGTTGGCTGATCAGCATCCGAGGCACAAAGCTGCCGCACTGCATGAAAGCTTTTTCGAATTGAATGTATATTTGGTAAATTCATGAATTGTATATCGCAGCTTGGATAATACTCAGGACATTCGCAGCCTCCGCCTCGCGCTCGATTAGCAACTGCCGTTGTATAGGATCTGGCATCAACAATTAACACTTTCTGTAAAAAATTAAAAAAAGTACAATTAATTTTTCAAGGCTGTAGATTAATTGATCGTAATCTTTTGAACGCTTTGAGAAAAATTATTTAGGCGTACTTTAGTTGTATCGGTCGTGATTGTAGGGTTGCAGACATTTGACGTGTTTGTAGATTCATCCACAATTGTTGATTCACCTCGATCATAGGAGCAAGCATCAGACAAAGCTTTGAGAAGATCTTCGTCCTGTGAACTTCTCCAACCCAGCCAGCCAACCTCAGGCTGACTACTCCTTGCAATTACTGCTCCATTATTGACATGCCTATTAAATATTTTGTTTCATTGAGTATTATTAACAACAATTAATATAATAATTATCAAATCAAGTTTTTGAATTATATATTTTACCTCCATACAACAGCAGGAATTCTCCTGGAACTCCTAAATTTAGCCACTGCCTCTAGAGTGTCATCTGAAATGCATGCAGGAACAAGCAGCTGTGGCGGATAGGATGGACACATTCGATAGTCCTTATTGATTTGGCTCACGCGCCAAGTACCATGCAGATTGAATTTTAATCTTTCAACCTGTATAAATGTAATATATTTATTTGAGTAAATGACATATTTTTTCTAATTTCATTGCAATGCACAATTTATACCTCAGAATTAAAAGTTGAAATGTAAGAACTAGTATCTTTGCCTAGTCTTGGATAGTCTTTACCCTCTTCAATGGACCATGCATAATATGCAAATGCAAATATATCTTCTATACTTTTTCTTGGATATGTCACTTTATGCACACGTTTGAACCATTCCAAACAATGCTCGTTTGTTGAAAATGCACAGCTATACAATAATGAAGCAATAATCACTAATATACCATACATAAACACATACATATATATATATCAATGTTTTAAATTTATCTAAGAAATTACGAAACAAGCTGATATAAATATAATATTAATGGAGACACATTTCTCTGTGACTAGCTTATCAATGAACTTTAAACGCTTTGTATACCAGCTTTGTATTTTAATGTAAGAATAAAATTTTATAAGTGTTATACCTCAATGAACGAGCATCCTTACACCCAATGTGCAAAAAAAAGATTTCTTTCACTTCTAATTGTTCGATAAGACCCAATGGTATGTTATAACAAGTCTGACTCAGTTGCAAGTAGAGTCTGTAATTGGAAAGTGCCAATACTCCATCCGAGGTACGTCCAAGAGCAACCACTGATTCTCCACTTAAAGGTGTAAATGGAATTGCCAAGGTAGAGTCTTCGCATTCAAAATGAGTATACTTTGGGAAAAGCTCGGAAGCCCGTAGATGACAGATTGATTGCAGGCTGGTTGGCTCTTCTGAACTCTCCATCTCCAACCTGGTATCCAAAGTTCAGTGGAATATATACAATAACACCATAAAAGGCAAAACTAGAGGAAACACTTTAATTTGCCAAAATAAATGTAAAGCAATTTAATACAGTCCAAGAGACAAATACAAAATCTTTCTCAAAGACCTGTACTAACCAATTTTCTTAATATAAAAGAGGAGCATTTCAATTGATAACGAGATCGGTAGACAAATAATAAAGCGTAAAATTGACAGTTGTTGATGGACGGGGAAGCCGGGAAATAAACGATTGATTTAAGTAGGAAGATAAGAATGTTTTTTTTTTCTGTCAGGCGTGGGTGCAATTATAATAGACGAGAAGGGTTACGGGGTCGTTCGAGGATAAAAATGCGGTTAAAGGTGAAAAAAGACTTGTTACAAGGATTGGGTCAATCTTGACAAGACCTGATAGGGATACATTTGCAGTCGCACGAAAAGAGATTTCTGCTTTGACACGTTGGCTTGGCGAGTTTGGAATGTCAAAATATTCTCGTCAGGCTCGAACGATACTCACTCTTCACTGCGAAGTTTCTCAGCGATGGACGAAGTTTCTTCTTCTTTACACCTCATACAAGATCCATAAACGATTCCCCTCGGGCTCAGCCTTTTCAGCTAGATCTAACGAAGACAGCTCACAAACATTGTCCTTATACAAAGAGTCGTCAACGTCTTGGAAAACGCAAAGTCTCGTAAAGAATGTCTATAGGACACTGGTGGAGGATAAACGTCTGCTGAAAATCTCACGCGCGGAACGCGATTAGTTCTCATTACGGCGGCTCCTGAAAATGGCCATCATCCAGCTGAAAACCCATCGACGAAACGCGAAAACTCTCTAAATATCGACAGTTGATTGAGAAAAAAGCCCGAAAAATTTAGATTCGCTCGCGATTTTCCCTAAAAGAAGCTCTGCGTTACTGATACTACTGATACTAACGTGAAAGGTCTCTGACAGATATTTATGTGTATACATATATGTATACAAATGTATGTGTACACGTAATGGCGAGTTCTCATGTACCTTGCCAATTTATTATTTCTCTTTCTTTAGCAATGACCGAATTAATTCAAATTCGTTTTTTTTGCAAAACTCGCTCATCTATTGAATTGTTTGAAATTGAATTCAAAAAATTTATCCTGCATTTATAATTGACGTTTATAATTTTCGGTCAATCAAATTTATACTGATGAGGAGTCTAAAGTATATTTTTTATTGTTAATATTCTATAGAAAATCCCGCCTTCCATTTATGCTAATTAAGCTCGATCTATTTGGTGGCACGAGGGAAATTAAGCAATAAACATTTGCATTGTACTCACGTGCGAGTTTCTATTCTAGTTGCAGTACATGAAAATTAATTAGCATAAATTGTTGATTTTCAAGGAATCTTCATAGCAATATTATATATTTATGTAGAAAAAGTACAGAATATTTTATTAATAGCCACATAATTCAAATCAATAAGATATCAATATAATCAATTGAAATGTATAGAAAATGGTTGAAATGCAATTGAAGTAGCAGGAAACTGAATAGATTAAATTTACAATATTCCAATCACATTTTCCAAAAATTTGGATTCTGCTGTAGCCTTCTTTCAAAAGTTTCATACCACAGCTGAATAGTTGACAGTGGAACGAAATTTTCTGTAGGATTTGGAACCATTTGTGCCTGAGTTACAGAAAAGCTTGATATATAATTTAAAAAACTTGTTAGCATTTTCTGAGCAAACTCTACAAAAGAATTAGTGGTAGCTTCAGTAATCACAGCAGTTTGTTGCTCAATCATAGGTAATGGTTCCACAGAAACACCGATTTGTGCAACATGAGAAATTTTTCCCACACCAAAAATTCCTAAATTACTGTTTTCAAATTCATGGTTTCTTTTTAAATTGGAAATCTTAAAAATTGCGGATGGTTTAGCATTAGAAATATGTCCTAAAAACTGCCAGTTTGGTGGTGCATTTGGATCCGGCCAGCTGAAATAAACTGTAAATAATGTAGTATTAGCATCTTGATTTGCTTTTAAGGAAAGATTTTGATTATTAAATAAAAAAAAGCACAAAGTAATACCTGCTCCACCAACTCCATCCGGAAAAGGTATTGTTCCAGTAAGAAACAATACAATATGGTTTATGTTATCAGCATCAGGTACTGTTATTAAAAATTGATTTTCCCCAATTTGTTGGAAATCAGTTTGGACCTGTAAACAAAAACCTTTTAACCTTATATACAATAAAACAGATGAATATGTACTTATTAAAAAGATACATTAGGAATAGAAGTTACAATCTGAGGTGTTGAAGTTATATACATATGGAAATGTGTTTGTAAAAAATTAACTGTAGCTAGTGTAAGTTCGTTAATATCATATATTTAAACATGAGGTAATTGACAGCAAAAAAAGCCGCTTAAATGGTGCATTATAAGTCGAAATGGAGTTCTGTACTTACAAGTCGACCAGAGACAATTATACCTAACATCTTTAGGATTTTATTTAAAGCATACTGTTTTATTATGAAAAAATAACTTTTGTGAAAAAGGTATTTTTTTATGCACACGTGTTTATAAAATCAGTTTTGGAGCAAGCAGAGGAGCCTTATCGTTTCGTAAACCGTACCGTAACGACGGCAGTAACGATTTTAACAACCACTGGAGCGCTGCTGTCTATTTTTGCGGGCATAAAATATATGCTAGAAGAGACTGGAAACCTCGTCGATTTTTACTGAAAGAATTCATTCACGCTGCTATGCTAGGCTAGCCTGCTAACAGACAGTGCTGACGCCGTTCAAGTTGCGGAAGTTAGGAATAGCGCGCTGTGTTTATACATATCTTAGGGTGAGTCCGACCAACTCATTTTAATTTAAAGGGACATTAAAAAGTATCACCAACCTTAGAAAAGGAAAATAATTTTTTGTTTTAACGTTTCCAGCTTGCACAGGTTATAGCATAATGAATAAGGAATAAAGGAATACAAAAATTGGACCAAAATACCAAATTACCATAGAGGGAAACTTCAACAAGTTATCACTAACTCCGAACCTCGTAATTCCAAATAGTTTTGCTTTTAAGGTAAGTTTTTTATTTTGCGTTATATTCTAAAAATAATATTTGTCAACAATGATAATTTTTTATTATACATAAGGACTTTGGTGAAGTAAATAAAACTGGATGTGCTAGTAGTGATGGAACTTAATGAACAGCTAAGAACAAAATATGAAAGCAAGAAAAAAGAATACTTAACGTTTGATAAGAAACTGACAATAATAGAGTTAATAAAAGAATTTTCGGCGGTTATAGAAAACAAGAAAACAGATGCTGTAAGCACATCTATGAAAAATAAATCGTGGGATGAAATCAGTACAAAATTTTATAGAATGCATGGACAACACATAAACAGTGAGTCATTAAGAACATTCTGGGTAAATACAAAAACGAATACCAGAAAACATTATGCAAAACTAAAGCAAGAGTTATATAAAACAGGTAATTAAAATGTTTAAACAATTATAATATTTTTCTTAGTTTACGTATAACAATTCTTTCAGGTGGTGGTAGAAATGAAGTGAAGCCAAACATACTATATGAGAAAGCATATGAAATAATACAAAAATCAGTAGATGGTTTATATAACCCATTTGACTCGGATACTAGTTTTTCGTCTTCTATTAATACTCCAGTTGAAAATTATTTTGAAGAAGAGGCTGATGATCCAGATGATGCGGATAATGCAGTTTTTCAAGTAAGACAAAACTTATTATTTCGTAGTATAAATTAGCATATGTAAATTAATAAATCTTTTTATTAAAACATGTTTAATTTCATTTTTAGTTTTTAATTGATGAAAATGAAGTGAATCAGTGGGATAAATGGTCTCCAAATCAATTAAAGAAGCCTATAAGTCCACCATTGAGCAATAAAATAGCTGTTAATTCAACGATTAAGAAGAAGAAAATAAAAGGAGACCTGCTATTAGAAAGCAAACTAGAGCTAGCTCATTTAATGAAACAGCATTTACTAGAAAAAGCAAATTATGAGAAAAAAATTCTAAATATGCAATTGAAAAAGGAAGAATTGCAAGTAAAATTGTTAGAGGTCAAACTAAAAGAATCAGCAAACATGCATTCAACTACACTGGTAATAGTTTTTTGTTTATAATTTTAGTAATTGAAGACAGGTGTTTATGTATTTTTCATCTTAAGTTTTGTGTTTTAGACTGCATTTCCCAGAGATGAATATCACGAAAAGTTACATGTTGAATAGGACGAAGGAGTATAGGTTATGACTGATATCGATTAAAATTTGTTTGCATGTGACATTTACTCTCGTTGTTACCAAAGTCCAGTGATATTAATAATGTTTACTATGTTAATTAATTATATGATCTAAAGTTTAAACCCTGTGATATTATAAATACTTAATATGTTAATTATATCAAGTGAAGGTTAAGCTCTGTGATATTATAGTTAATATTTAAAATTAATAATGTTATTCAAAGTTTCATATTCTCTTGTTTAATGATTAAAGAACTGATTTAGATTAAAATATTAATAATTTTATTTCGTTATTCATACAATTATTGCATATTTTACCATTCAACATCTGCATTTATCTTTTCATATATACAGCGAACAGTAGTCTATTTCACTTTAATTAACTGTTCCATCCTTCAGCTAAAATTCTCATTCATTTTTGTTCTTTGTAATCTGAAAGTTCCCTTCACTCATCTGCATGAATTTGGTTCAACAATATTTTCTTACAACAGCCTGCAATTTCAAATGTTTTGTTACATTGGCTATAGAAGATTAAATTTAATCCTTAGTTCTCTTTACATTTTAATATATGAGACTTCCATTTAATATAGATATTAAAACAAGAGATACAGGGTTTTTCTCTAACAGCGGAACATAGGATTGTTATTTAACTAT
This sequence comes from Prorops nasuta, assembly GCF_024137725.1. Classification (NCBI taxonomy): domain Eukaryota; kingdom Metazoa; phylum Arthropoda; class Insecta; order Hymenoptera; family Bethylidae; genus Prorops; species Prorops nasuta. The sequence goes on along the minus strand of NW_027116857.1, from coordinate 502,150 downwards.
AGCAATGAAGCACTTACTATACATTATTATAATTAATAAAAGCGTAGATAGTTACAATTTAATAGTTATTTTAGTTTAATTGCTTTTATTATTCATTATAAATGTCATTTTACTCAATTAATCTTGGTTACTACGTTTAATATTTAAATTAAATGGAAAACAGTAATTTCACTATAGTAAAATTTACTATAGTCAAATAACACGAAATCTCCTATGTTCCGCTGTTAGAGAAAAACCCTGTATACTAATACCTTTGAAAATAATTATGAATGAAATATTCTCTTTCGTTTTCAGTAAGATTCTGATGTAGCTCTCTCTCTATATTATTATAAGCATCAACATTAATATCCTTCACATCTTCCTCGTTTGATCTCGTTATATTGAATAATACTACGCAAGCAGTTATCAAAGGTAAAGTGTTTTCAGGTGTACGAAAACGTGATCCAAGTGTAAGGACAGGAAACTGTTTACCAAGAATCCCAAACGCTCTCTCCACCATCGATCGAGTTCGGATTTGTGCTTCGTTATATAATGTCTCTGCTGCTGTTTGTGGGTTTTGCAGAGGTGTTAATAAAAACGGTAACGATGGATAGCCCGAATCCCCTAACAATACTCCATTACCAAATTCGCCATTTTCTAAACGCATTTTTATAAATGAATTATTAAAAATTGTAGCGTCGTGTGTCGATCCTGGCCAGTGAGCGACCAAATCAAGTATTTTTAAACTAGAGTCTACTATTGCCTGTACGTTAATAGAAAAGAAGCCTTTCCTATTTCTATAGATCTCACCGTCCTCACCACCTGAAATAAAACGAGCATATTTTAAGCATTATTCGTTTTTACATACAATGTGTATAATAGAATGCATTATTTTACCATAAGATTTTATTCTTATATGTATGCAGTCAATAGCACCAATGACTCGGGGGAATCCAGATAGATTAAAATTTTTTGCTTTACTTTTTAAAATATCATTAGACTTATTAGGGAACTTGATGAATTTTGTATGAAGCGCTGCAATTGCGGCGGTAACTTTGTGTACAATCATTTGAGCACTACTTACACTAATACCGCAAAAATCGGCAACTGTCATTAAAAAAGAACCAGTTGCTGCGAATCTAAGCATTAGTAGAAGCTGAATTATCGGTGGGATTGCATTATTCCTGAAAATATTAAATTTCATTAATTGAGAATGTTCGAAAATTACGTTGCAATCACAAAACAGAAAAAGTATAAACTTTCTTATTCTTCGCTTGGGTGATATCAATAAGCAGAACCTATCTATAAGTTAACATCATATTTACTTACCGTTCTGTTCTATTAAGTAATTTTTGTCCAATTACTGATAACAAATTACATACATTTTCTTTTGATAAGCGGAATCTTTTTTTAAAATCAACATCATCATATATTTCTAAATAATTAACTCTTTCTCTTATTACTCTGGGTCTTCGAAATGTCTGAGCATAAGTAAATTCCTCATCATCATCTTCAAATATAAATCTTGAAATGTATTGTTCAAAATTTTCGATTCTGCTACAATATAAATCTCTTATCATCTCTCTATGTATTTGAAATGTTTCAACGCTAGAATATTCTTCTGCATTGTCATTTTCGAATAAGAATCTTGAAACATATTCTCTGAAATCGTCCATTCTTCATACAACTCTGAAAAATTCAAAAAATCAATTTTTAACCAATTTCTAGATAGAATTGCTTCAAATTGGAATCCTATGAAATATTCTCAAAGATAAGCTTATATTTCTGACGTAAACTTGTTTTACATTTATTTTAAAAAATTATCATTGTTGACAAATATTATTTTTAGAATATAACGCAAAATAAAAAACTTACCTTAAAAGCAAAACTATTTGGAATGACGAGGTTCGGAGTTAGTGATAACTTGTTGAAGTTTACCTCTATGGTAATTTGGTATTTTGGTCCAATTTTTGTATTCCTTTATTCCTTATTCATTATACTATAACCTGTGCAAGCTGGAAACGTTAAAACATAAAATTATTTTCCTTTTCTAAGGTTGGTGATACTTTTTAATGTCCCTTTAAATTAAAATGAGTTGGTCGGACTCACCCTTATAGCAATAGGATATCATCTTTTATCACTATACTTACTACCTCGTTCGACGACACATCCTGTTTTCGCGCGTCGGAATTCTAATTATTTTATTTAACTACAAAAATGAATTGAATCGAAATTACTGTAATTAATGAGTGATAAATATGTTTGCTCCTTACAATAGTTAATAAATTATATTGAACAATTCTCATTTGATATGATACTTATCAGATATTTCGTATTATCGTTACATACATATAATACTTTACTTTTTCAATCGTTAATAATATCCTTAATCTTTGTATTGTTTTCTTTGTTGGTAAGCTGTATGCAGATGGGGTGTGAAAGTGCGTAAATACTTATAACAATTATACAAAAAGGATTGTCTCTCCAAGGTAAATTATTTATAATTAATTTCACGCATTACTCAACATTCATTATTGAAAATACATCACAAATTAAATTAAGACGCTCATATTTAATGGATTTACGCTATTTACAAGACGACTTAAACCAACGGATCGAAATATTTATAGAATCGCTGTAACCTGGTTTTTTCGTCATTTTCATATGTTTTTTTGAAGGGAGAATTTATCAACACACACATAAAAACATATAGTCCAGTGTGTTTATAAACATTACAAAACAGCAAGCAAAATGAATGCAGAGAAAAATTGAGATACCGTTGAAAATCGTACTTTTTCGTATAGACGATAATAATGATAAAGTGGAAAGCACGTTCAAAAAATTCATACAGTTTAACGAAGAAATAAAGATGTAATCATTTTACAGATCTAATCAAGAAAGAGGAAATGAATTAAGGTGAGTTATAAAGAGATGAGAAAACGATAAAAGGACAGGAATATTGCGAAAGAGTGAATTCAGCAAAGATTTCTATGTGGGCTCGCAATAAAAGCGAAGAATCAATTTCGCTCGAACTCCCATACCATATTTGATCAAAAGCGCGTTCGGCGTTTCGCGCACTGGTTCCCCTTTACTTTACTACGTAGGCAAGGCAAGATCTTTCGCTCCAAAGATTATCTCGGTTGGAAGAAGTGGTGACAACAGACTAGGTGGCGTGAGAGGGGGAACGCCCGTGACGTCATCGGATATCTCGGACACATTCCTACTTTTTAAATTAATTCCCACCTAGGTTCCTACTACGCCGGCGACGATTCCAGTGAAAAGTCACCGTTCCTCGTTGAAAACGACGCTGAAACTACAGAATAACTGCTACGAAATATCCAAGGCCAGATCAAACGTACATGGATCACTTTTATCTCTAGATACTTAAACAGCTAATACTGCGAAAGTGAATCATTAAAAAAACCGGCTATCGGATTAAGCCTGCAGGTCTTTCCTAACACCTTCAGTCCGTCCTTTCTTAAGTACTCGGAAACCTGTTAAAGTCGCGTCTAACACGCATCGATCTGAGAGTTATTAAAAGAAATGCTTACGGATAATTGAGTTATTTTCGGTTGTTTATGAGGGCGCTATATGGATCGTTGTAACGATTTTTAGGTGCATCGGGGGAACGATGAAAAAATAGCGCGTATTGGGCACGGATTGATCCATGACGTCACGCGTTCGAATGAGGCAACCATCGCATTTAAAGTCTTTGGCCAGTGTGAAACTGTGAACTTGAGCATGTGTGACATCACGCCTCATTGTTGAAGGTTTACGTCATTCTTGAGTCGAGCCGACGAGTGGCAGAGTCGCTTGGTGCGCGGCCCGCGAGACGCACACGCAGGCAAATCGCTATTCGGTATTCGCTCGGGCAAATCGGCAAATCGTTTTGCCGCGAATGCGTGAAGATGTCCCGGTCACCGCTGGCAAACGTAACCTGAACGCATCAGCGACGACGATCAATGTTCGAGAGATTGCGCGGCGAACTATACAAAAAAACCATACACAAATAGACGGGACGGTAGAAGAATAATACACGAGTGTATATATTGATATAAATGTACGGAGTGCTACAGCAACGAGATACTATACAATTAGCCAGGGTCATCCTGGTCCGCCTGGATTTTGGTGGGACGCGCGTCAGGTCCATCAGTGTATACGGTGCGCGTTGGTGATAGGAGAGCGGTAACGAGTATTACGATAAGCGTACGAGAGATTTGTCAGGTCAGTGTGTTGATCGAGACTATACGAAAACATGTCAACCAAGCTCCGGTGTGCCAATGCGTAGTGGTAATAAATAAAACTTTTTGGCCTCTCCTCGCGAATTCTCCGATGTTTCACCAAGGCAAAAATTTGGTCACGATTCGAGTTTTCCGATGTTTTCGCCGAAAATGTGAGTTTTGTCCGCCACGAGCGCCAGCACGACACGCTCTTTCTCTCTTTTTCTTCCCCCTCCCTCCCTCCTTCTCACACAGTCTCTCTCTCTTTCTCTCTCTCTCTCTTTCTGATTTGAAATATATATACGGTTATTTATACACAACGCGAAGTATAAATAAGTATGAGCAATAGCGGGAGTACGCGGGGCCCTCGGCTAGCATTTTTCTGAAAACTCCTGGACTGGGGAGTCCGTACTCCGTACTAACGAGTTCCTGGCGGGGGTGCACCAGATGCAGCCGACACCCGTGACTTTTTCTTTGACGTTCGATCAAGCTCTTCTGCATATGTGCATCGTGCGTGGGCATCCGAGCACCAACACGCACCATCAAGGTTAGTTCGCGAGCCTTGTTTGTTTTTCTCGGGGTCAGAAATTCCCGTAAAAACGTTCGTAGCCCGTTTTCCTCAACAAATTTTCCCTTCTTTCAACTTCTTAACCTCTCATTTTTTCTACATTTCCCACTTTTCACACAGGGATTTTCTCTGTTTACTCGAGTCCATTGGGTTATCTGTCTCTGAGAGAGAACCGCTTCTCGATTCTCTCCAATTCTCTCATTCAAAACTCGTGCTAGTTTTTTTTCCTACCAATGTGACTTTCAATGTTTTTTTCACGCTTCTCTTCTTTCTCCTTCTCTCTTTCTCTCTCTCTCACTCACACATACACGCACACACACTACCCCTCTCCGTCTCCGCACCCCTCTCTCTCTTTCTCTCTCGAAACTCCGCGTGTGTTTGTTTGTGGTGCAAATCTCTGCAGCGTTTTATTTTTACGATCTGTGCTTCAAAAACTTTTAACGGTTCTAATGGTTCAAATTCCTTTTTTGTGTATATGCAGCACCCTGTTCTGTCTAATTTTTTTACAAGAGTTTTCATTATTTACGATCGTTTGTTGATTTATTGAAAATGATTCTCGAGAGTGAAGAATTTGACATTTGATCAATTTTGCGCGTATCGACTTATCACATTTTTGCAAGATATCCATTATTATTTTTGATTGCGCACGCGGTCGCTTTACTGACACAGTGCCAAAAACTTTATAAACATTGCAGGCTTTGTTGTGAAAATAAGACAAAGCTTGTAAATTTACCCGTGAGTACTCTACTGTATCATCAAATATTAATCGTTCTTACCTCGGTGGCCTTGTTGCATTTAATCTCGCATAATTTACAATAACACATAAAGAAATAATATTTCACGTTTCGAGGATATGTCACCTACAACCAAACGTGAATTGAATTCTCAGAGAATCCTGTCTATGCCAATTATGATAAATTCTAAAATAGTGCTTATTAATGTTTGAAGCATTTTGTTTACATCGAAATACGTGTGATTAAATTTTTATGTGATTCATCATTTATTTACAGGTTTTACTGGTTTTCTCTTTGATTCTTCCAATCTCGTTTTCTTGCTTTTTTTTCAGGAGTGCGTATGATTGTCAAAGAATCATTGTTAAGGCTCCATTTGGCAAGCTACATTTCCAATCAAAGGCTGCTGTAAATAATAAAAATGAATAGATATAAAGTAAATAAGGAGTGTTCTGTTTCAAAATTCAACAAACTTGGTAAGTTCGCAAATAATCTTTTCCTTATTCAATAGTATCACAAATACTTACCCTTTAATGTGATAAAAATATAGGTTTGGACAGTAAAAGTGATGTGGTTATTTTCAAGTTGGTTGTGGCAACGTAAAATGCAACACTTTAACACAAAGGATTGTCCTAAGATTAGTCCTGATGCCTATATAATGTTTGAAGAATTCTATATATTTGCCACAGAACTGGCACGTCTCTGTGAACGAGGGTAACATAATTCTTTACAATATATTGACAGGTTCGAATTCGTTAGCTATTTTCAAGTATTTTAAAATCGATGCTTTCATTTGTAGTACACAGCTAGCCCTATCTTTGTAACACGATTATTACACTTCTCACGTAGTATCTATTAAGTTTTCTACTATTACATTTTTTTTATTCGCAATGAAAGGCTACATTTATTCCAATCTACTTTACAGGTATAAATTATCAAGCACTTGGTCAAATTAGATTATAACAATGAAGCGCAGTGTACTCTTACTCGTTGCAAAAGGATTTGATATTTCAAAGTATGTTTGTTTAAATATGCACATGCAGCTATTAGTACACTCTATTTTATTACCACACTCCAACAGAAAGAAAGAAAATTAATTTCAATGTGAAAAGTTTATAAACACATAAAAGAATTGATTGTTGAATATCAAATCCTACTGCAATTTAAATAAATTAGTTTGAGTGTGATAATATACTTAATGTTGTAATATACTATAAGTAGCACAAATTATTTGAAACTTTGATTTTAGAAAAGCTGTTCCTATGAGCACCTCTCATTCATTCAACTGTGATGGAAAGGGTACAGCTAATTCAACTGGTTCAAGTACTTGTCAATATAAATATTGCATAATATTCTCATTATTTATGAATGGGCTTTATATTTTTTCCTTTTCAGAGAGAATGGCATATGAGGTATTTTTGGGGGGATCCTGTAATCCAACCACCTGGAGGTCTGATATAGCAATACCGACACTTCAGAATCTTGGAATCACCTACTATAATCCTGTATGAATTTATCCATTGACTAATTGTACTATATATATTATTAATATTCTACTGTTCTAGTGGGTAAAAATTATTTGATTTTAGCAAGTCTCACAATGGGGTCCAGAGTTGATAGCTCAAGAATACGAGGCAAAGCAAACAGCAAGGGTTTTACTTTTTGTAATTGATAATCAAACCAGAAACACTGCTGGTATTATAGAAGTAGCCCAGCTAGCAGCTACACGCAGTGAATCCCTAATTCTTGTTATTTATCCCTACAGACAGGGTCAAACTATTTTAGGAGAAGCTGTTTCTACACTGTAAGCTTGTAATCACATTAATCATTGATGATACTTATATAATTGCTTATTAAAAGACAAAAGTTTTCATTTTAGAGAATATTATGATTTGATGAATGGGCTATTAGTACTTCAGTACCTTATGGAAAGGCAAAAAATACCTATATTTGAAAACATCTCAGTTGCACTTAATTGTACATCAAAGGTAATTCTTTTGTTTCCTATATAAATGCAATGCTTTTGTTAGAAAAATCAGAAGAAATTTCTTCAGATTCTACGGGAAGACATTAACATACAAACTCTGCATTCTGAGGATGGAATCAAATCTACTAGAATCTCGCTCAATCAAAATGGGATAGATATAATGTAAATGCTTTTAAATTTGTTTAAGAAAAATCGATTAATCGCGACAAATAAGTTTAAACTAAATTTCACATGTTTTAGTATGCTTAGAGAGATTTTTAAGTCTATGGAAGTTAACGATAGTGGAACTGTAAGTTTAAGAGAAGTAAGTATTTCTTTTACTATGTTTAATTTCTCAAAACATTTTTCACAAAATGTGGATGATCGAAATGGTTTGTTTTACTTGTATTCGCAGGCATGGCTTACTTTACAATCAAGTGCAAGATGTAATATGTCGGTTTCAGAAGTGTGTAACGCAGTTAACAAATCAGGTAATTCTACGTCGATAAGATGCTTTGCAATAAATGCGTGTGAAAAGTTTTGTTTTACGAAAATGGAAAAATTTTTGCACAGAGACGTACCGGGCCTTGATAAGCTCTTATAAAGGAAAGGGAGATCCAGCAGAGCAGCGAATAGATTTCGAACAGTTTTGTACACTATCCAGTGAATTGCCGTGGCGGACGAAAGGCAACGGCATCTCTTATGAAAGTGAGATACCTTCAATTTGGAGTATTTTATGTAGGAAGGCCTCAAAGTTTCTACGCAGAACTATCGTGCATCCCTTTAATCGGTTCCTAGGTATTTCTGTTTTTTTCATCAATCCTTGCAACCTGCTTTTGGCTGATACTAAAATCACGCTTCGCGCTTCTCATCTCTTCCCCTTCTAACATTTTTAATGCTCTGTTCCTCTATTTTTAACACGGCCATTATTAGCATCTGTACTTTTTTCTCTCTACTAAAAGCGACGCTGAGAAACAGAAAAACTTTGAATACAATTTTATCTTAGATTGGACCAATTCCTTTACACCGGAGACTGAGAAAAAGGATTTGTACATTGGAGTGGTGAACAATGATCTGTTATGGTTAGAATCTTCTGCAGCGCCATTGATCGAGTAATATTACCTTTTTGTTTGATTCACTCACTAGTGCAAGATGGATGACGAATAATTTTTATGGATGCAAAATAATTTTATTCAAGGTCAATGGGTTTAACGTATTTCCGACCAAGCCTGAACGAGTACAATATAAGGATATTGCCACAGGAATTGCAGCGAATGAAAAATTCGCGGCTTATTTTTCTAATCGTATCGCAGCAATCACGTGGCATTGCTATTATGGCATTGGCAGCTCATTTGGTTGGATTGCGCGCTAAGCTTGTCCTGTGTGTTCAATCTCTGCCGGAGGATTGCGTTCTTTCTGGTGAAAAGGTGCTTAGATTCGATATTGTTTTTACACAAATCGAGCTTTGTTGGGTTCAATCTGTTTGACAAAGTTGCGAAATTAAATACGTGTCATTATACAATTTTATTTTTTAGCTATCTGAACAAGCCACGAAAGATTACAACCGGGCAAGGATGTACCTGGCGGACTATGCAACGCGCGAAGGTGTACCTGTTTTCCAGAACGTCGCTGATGCTCTTCAGCACGCTATTCAACTAGTTCAAAGTTCTTGCTGACTCGGCTACTCTTTTTTTATTTTTCATACCGATAAGCTCCTCAATTCGACAACTAATTTATTTTTACTCGTAACGTCCATCTACCGTCCGAGACCTATTTAAAAGAAAAACGTTAGATATAATCTTTTATTGACGAAGAGTTATTTTAATTTCTGATATTACTAATAAGAGCCAACGTTGATAATACAATATTCCTAGTAAAATGTATGCAATAGCTTTACAAGTTTGCACCAGCAATAATGTTTTAAACTGAATTTTTATTCTCATCCAATTTTACATCGTTGCAAAGCATCTTTTAAAGAACAGATTATACAATTTTCTGTTTTATATACCTTTAGGTTCGTTTTCTATTGCAACTCTATATCTGCACTGGCTGCAGCTCAGCTGGTTCTAAAATGAAAAATAGAAAGGAACCAATGGGAGGGGAGGGAATATGGGAAGCAGAATTAGGAAAACATGTGTGCCTTTTATTTTTATGTTATATAAGAAAGAGGTATTCATTTAACAAATTCCTACTCGCAAATAATGTTTTATGTGGTTTCACTGCACCATAGCCAAAAATGTTTTATTTCCAAGCTAATCGCCCGATAGAGCACATTTTATAATTATCGAGACTAGTTAATGGAGCAGCTAATTATTGAATTGATAATTTATCGGCGGGACTCGCATCGTTGTAAGTTTTTTTATTTTAATTCAGTTCTTAAGCGAGTGGTCTCTCAAGGTAGATGGACACGTTTTTTTTATAGTAACTTAATTTCGCAATTTTTTGTAATCACGCGGTAACTGGTTGAGGATTGATTTGATATATGTGTATATAGACTATTAGTTGTTTCTAACGATCTAATAATTAATTATGAATTTTAAACGAATGTAAGAAAGTATGATCGCATTGAATGTGTTGTGTGTATGGATTTTTCAGCTCAGAAGCAAAAAATCGTACGTTTCCGGTTGTGCCAGATGCAAAACATCCCCCAGTTAGCTAAAAACATTGAGAGGTTATAAAACATCATCTTAAGATTGTAAACGAGAGTACGGCTACAAAATAGTAAATTTGCTAAAATCTCAGAGACCTTATCATGTAAATGTAACAAGTGACTCGAGGGGAGAAACTTTCATAAATTTCGCCTCGAAATAATTTCATATATGTTTCACATCCATCTTTTTTGAAATAAAAATATTACTGTTTTTACGTTTCATCGTTTCCTCTTTATTAAATCACTCCTTGATTCATGCTAATTGGTAATGGAAAATGCATAATAAACATTCAATTGTCTCATTTACACAATACATACAAATTCATGACTGAATTTAATTCACTGTATGCATTTATCACTTAGTCCTCTTTGGTCTCTTTGCTGTTCTTTTTCTTCGATTTGGATACTCTTGAAAAATAGTACTTCTGGATATTCTTAAAAGACAATAATACTGGAATCATAGCTGGTAGAAAAAGCGGTATGTACACTGCATATCTGAAATAATAGAAGGTAATTCGTTTACAAACTATTCAAAAACTAGTTTTGTGCTGCGTCACATTTAAAATAAGAATGCATCAAAAGGGCAAAGGTCAGTCATTGATCGTAATTTTAGCAGGTATGTCGTAAGAAACTTATTCCCCTTTTTTTTTACTAACCAACTATGAGAATAATTAATTTTAATAGAGGTTAACGAAAATAATTTACTTTTGATCTTCCGGAAAATACAATAGAGCCAAGAGCGAAGGATCGGAAAACGCAGCTTCCGCCATAGTAAAAGCTTCCTTGCTGTGCAAGAATCCTTCCAATAAATTTCCTCTTTCCAAGCTTTTAGCTGATTCTTGCACTGATCTCAGTGCATTCTTAATTCGCTTTCCAACCACTTCTGTAATGACAATATTGCTGATCTCTTTTAGCAATTGCGCTAGCGATTGCAAAGTTAATTTAGCAGAGGTCAATTGCTCCACTGTACGTATCCTCAATAATGCGTCGACTTCCCATTCACGAGGCTTCAAATCTACTAATGGAACTGCAGTTACCCCATAAATTGGCTCCTGCAACGAATAAACGTTGCCTGCAATTAATGAAAATTTCTTTCCACAAAATTTTCTTCAAAAAACTTACTAGATCTGGGATTCCCAGTAAAAGCCTTAGCTGAGCAACAAATGTCCCTACAATCGTAGTCTCCTCTGGGACAACTGTGATCGGTAAGCTAATGTTGGATTTGGCGCAGGCTTCGATTGGAGGATTAGTCAGTACAACACCACCCCATCTGTAAATATAACGTCTCCTTTAGCTAACGAGCCGTAAGCTATAAATATTCGTTAACAGTGAAATTAATTCCTATACAGAATACCTAGGTGACAGAAAAGCCTCCACGTTGTTATCAGTTCTGGACCTATGGCCCGTTTTTTTGTAAATATGCAACGGAGCCGAGTCGCAAGGCACCATATAAACAACCAAATTTATGCAGGGATAAAGGCTGACTTGCGAGGCTGAAATAATCAATTTTTCATTAGACATTTGCATCGAGCAAGGTCGGACAATGGTATTCATTGAACAATGGTTAATCGATATTCCCAAGCTTACCCAATTTCTTCTCTAGTGGCGTCACCAGTTGTGGAAGAACATCTTCTGGCAAAGCGTAGTGCCTGCCCAGAATGCTACTATCCGGAATCATTTTTGGAGTGACGTCCAAAGGCAACAAATACAACCATTGCGACTTCACCGAGAAGTTTGATATCGTCGAGAATTCATTCAAGAAAGGTTCTATGTAACCTGTGAACAATTTTCATTTACAAAATGTATTACTGGTCTAATCCTAGTGTACAGAAAAAATCACTGAACAATGTAAACAGTTTTACAGGTCGAATAGTAAAATAATTTTCGCATAAATGAAGTTGTGAGAGTTGATAGAATTTGCCTTTATGAAAGGAGAGAAACTGAATCAGTGCGTCTTTAAGGAAATTCTGTGCCATTTAGGTCAATCAAGGGACTAAGAGAGAATGAATCGAGTTACATCATGGTTTTATGCTCAATTATTATGCATGGCGTACCCTTGGCAACCATGCGGAGATCCCAGTCGACCTTCAGCTCTTCAGGGTCAGGGTTCACCAGAGTGAGCAATACGTCATACGCTGGACTGCTTGGAAATCTTCGACGATTCTCTTCGTCCAGACTATACAACGTAGGCTCTGCCAAGGCATTTCTCGTCAGTTCCAATGCATCGTGACGTAGAATCCACTTTGACAATACTGAGACTATCTTTGACGAACCTGATCAAATTAAACGATACTACGTTAACTAAATTTATCTAAATCTGACACTGGTCTCTATTACAATATAAAATCTTTATAAAAAACAAAACAATACTCTGTATAAAAAGAAGAATCATCAACGTCATTGAACCAGAGGAAATTCATAATAAAATTTGCCAAAGTAAATAAAAACAAGTGAATTTTAATGGAAAGTGATTTTCCATTACACATGGCGAAATGAATTAATAAACAAGGATCAAGCATAGCAATGGTACTTGATATAAGTCCCATCAATGATCGATGGATGAAACTGGACAATTTACAGAGCGATTGTATTGAAATTGATTTGCTCGGGTCAATTCGTATAGAGGGAATTGACTCTCACTGGCTTCGGTGGAAAAGAAGACGGTGCGTTTGGAGCCAACCATCACAGCGTCCTTTAAATTTATTGACTCCAGCAGTAGAACGTCACCGACATTGAGGTCGAAGGTCGCAGCGACCTTCTCATGGTTGTGCGTCGTGTATGCGGATAACAGAAGATTCTTCGAGATTACTTGATGCATCACGTTCAATTTGTAAATATCTGCAAAAATTCATTCAATCGTCATCAAGAATGAACAATTCTATAAATATAATTAATTATTTCAGCAGGCAATTATTATTAATTTAAAAGGACACTGAGTAAAAAAAACTTGTGTTACCAACTGCAAAATGGTTTGGACTGTTCAGGATGAACTATTACCAGATTTCTTGAAGGTCTCCCTGATGTCATTGGCCAAATGCTCGGCGCGGTTGCGCGTCAACGCAGCGACGATTATTTTCGTCCTGATTCCGGTCTCCAAGTGGGAAAGCTGGTCGATCCCGGAATAAGGAAGCGCCACTCTCGGCACCGTCGTTGTGTACCACCAGACCGGTACACCAATTCCCAACAGCAAAACGGCGAAAGATAAACTTGCGTAAACTCTGCATTTCTCTGCAATCAAACAATCATTCGTTAAATTCACTCTTTGATCTTAACAATCCACCTTATCTATTCTAACCAAAGCACACTCATGACTCTCGCAAAATATTCTCAGAATTATAATCAATGCATTACAAAGTAAAACATTTTTCAATATAAATTTTCTCCCATAATGCTGATGACTTAGCATTGACCTTGGGACCATACAATTTAAAATAATTGATAAATCAATTTGAATTACAGAGTTTTTTGCTCTTTCGTTTCAATATTTCTCGCTACACTGATGCGAATAAAATGAGTTTTTCCACCTGGGATTTTTTGGCAAGAAAACTTTGGGGAGGGGGTTTAAATGGCAAGCTCTGATTGGCCTTGGGACTAATGCGAAGCGCAACCTTCGCGTAAGACTTGAACCAGGTCCAAGATGTTTATTCGTATTCCGTGGTGTCATGACGAAACTTTAGTCCAATGTTAAGCGGGCATCCGTGAGGTTAATGACAAATCAACGAAGCATCGACTAATGATCTCGGTCAAAATACCCCGATAGTTCATTCTTCTCTCAGTGACGTTTCTCGTCCTTCGATCGCACTGCTTTTCCTTCGGAAATCAACGAAACTACAGACTCGTGCGAATTACATAACTCTCGTAAGGATGTGCGGTTGTTCTTTTCTTCATTTCCCATTCCTCTCCTCTTCAACTTTTTCTTCCTCATCCTCCTCCTTTTTTTCTCTCTTGTATAATTTGTGTCGTGAGTAAATCGTTTCGAGCGCTGCGATGATTACCAGTTTCGTTGTAACGATACGAGAAAACGAGATACTGCAAGTATTCTACTGTGAATAACGCTAATAATAATAATAACAATAATGGCAATCATAATTATCTCGGCACTCTGTACAAATAATATACAAATAAGAGTGCAATTAGCAGTAAAATCAGCGAGGCGTTACAATAGTCTGATTAAATAATACTCGATGATAAAAATTGATGAAAAATTTGGTCAAATTGTGCCAATTAGAAACTTTGGAGTCAGCATTTTCATGCCAACGTAGGAACGATAACGAGTGTAAATAAACTCTCTTCGAGAGCTCTGCACTCAAAGATTAAATTGTTGAATAAAAGAGAAGAGGGATTTTTATTACTGATAAGAATCCTTGACTTCTTTCCCCGATGATCTGTTAGTTTTTACAAAACCGATGGGCAAGACTCTGGAGAATAATATTTTCTTTCGAGACGTAGGAACAACTCTTGAAAAATACGTGAGAAGAGGGAAGAAGGCTATTGGAGGAACGTGAAATTACTGGTAACGTCCAGCAATTTGGGACAGATAAAAGTACATTAAATCGTAGATTATTAGCGATAATGATCGATAATTTTGATCAGTGATCGAGAACAGGGATTAACGACAGATTATTGTGTCTGTGGCCCCAAACTTACAAGGAAAAACGTGATTTATAAGATGTTTGTCGCAATAAGTGCAAGTGAAAAAATTCGCTTGGATATAGATACTATATACAAGGTTCGATAATTGAAATACTCTAGAGAATATATGTAACAATACGTATATCTCGTAACTATAAGAGATATTAAAATTTACAATAATCCTAGTCTCTTATTATCCTCATTCAGAAAAATGTATAGCTAAATATTGATAACTTTAATGGTTACAGAGATACGAGGCTTGTTATATTTATGCTCTAGGGCGTTTTAACTGACGGACCCTGTGTATATATATATATATATATATTTCCAATTGATTTATTCGCACGCCAATATTCATAGTCGTAAGAAACTTTCTAATCTCTCTGTTTATCCTAGAATATTTGTACATATTGGAGGCTTTTAATTTCTATCGTATAAAAAAAAAAGGATGGAACGTAGAAAATTTCATAGAAATCTTAGAATTCTCGCTCGTTGCGCATCGAAGAATATTAAAGTTCCATGGTGCGAGAGAACGTCATTGAAGATCATGATCAAATCTCTGTTTATGTTCCAGCGGTTAAAGCTCCGTTACGATCGGATAATTTGAATGCGTCGTTATAAATTCCGTAATGCGCCTGAGGAACGATACTGCAGAAAAACAAGTGAAAATCAATCACAGAGTAATTCCGCATTGATGGAAACGTTGAGATTTTTTTAAAGCAAACGAGAAGCGTTCGTATACATAAATTGGTTATTTTACAAAAAAAATGAGCGACAAATTGTTACAGAAATCCCGTGATTCTCGCGTGAAACGTTCATAAACGTCTCACGAGCATTTAGTTGCGCAAGGAAATCATTAAAGATCATGGTGCAAGGCGTCATGAAAGATCATAATCAAAATTTCAACGAGTCGATGTCTCAACAACTCTGCTCATCTTTTCTCGCGATAAACTGCTGATTGGTTTTGAGCAGTAGCCAAATCGTTATTGAATATTCGGATTATTGCTACATTCTAAAATTACTTTTCACAAAAAATTCGCAAGTCAGAACACCCTGGTTTAACGCAGATGATGATTGTTATGATATTTCTTTATATTCTTTCATTCTAATAACTATAGAAATGGCATATCGTGTCGTTTGATAAACGTAAATACTTTGTGGTGATTGAATTAAAGTTGAGAAAGAATATAAATGGTAATAACTGTTACTCTTTTAGATCCTTAATTAATACGTTCTATTGGCGAAAGTCGAGTGGAGCAATAAGATTTCATTTATGACGCAATTTAATAAAAGCGTGCAGAGAGCTTTTTTATTAAACGATTCGTTGAGCAATCCACTTGACGTGATTCGTGGCGCAGCAAGAAAATTTTTCAATGAAACTAATAAGAAATACTATGTATATACGGCGTACAATCCTGATAATATTTACAGACATAACAACACTCTTACATATTTGTTTTCCATTCGAAAATTTCACTCTTTAAATTAAAGCAAATTCGAATTCAAAGAGATTCTCCAAAATTATTCTAAACGAAATTGCTTCGCGTTAGTCTTAATTAGTTAGTTTCTGGCGTTTATATGCGAGTCAGTTTAGTAATTCCAATAGTATTTTTTACCTTTGCATACGATCTACTCGGTGATTAGGCAATTTTAATCGCAAAAATTTTAAATGGTAAAGTTTTACGCTTGCTTAGGTAACACCACGAGGCACCAAGGCTGATTGTTTGCTCTAAAAATACGAAACTGGCGCATAAAACGAGTTTAAATTACTCTGTATCTGTCTCGATGCTTGCATACGCGCTTTTCGTTACATTTTTTTTTATAATAATCTTCCTCGAATCAGAATAGGACTCGCTCGTCCTCGAATAACAAAAAGGATCACTCGACAACGTAGCATTTAAATAAAAAAATAATGTTACATAGATCGACATTCGTAGTCAGATTTTATAAATAAAATCGTCTTCGTTATAGCTTATATATTTCTACAATCATTAAAAAAAAGGAAAATTGATGCCCGAAACAATTTTCTTTATAAAATCTTACTACTAATATCACCCATTATCTTGGATACAATTAATAATTTTTCTATCAATTGCACTAAGCAAAATCCATCCAATCATCATTAACTAATTTAAACTATTTCACAAGAACCTTCGTCAGGATCCTTCCAAGCTTTAACAAATACTCATCGAATAATCCAAATTATTCAACAAATCAGTATCTTCGTTAATTACTGGTACACAATTAATATCGAGAAATTTTATATACAGAAAAAATGGACTCTTTAACGATGATCAGATGTACAATACAATTACGAGACAATTATTGCAATTATTCTACCACGTCGTTATTAGATAATTTTATCTTAATTAATAACGATAATTGATGATGCGCCAAGAAATTCGAGAAGCTTCCAGTAACATGGAATGGAGGATCCAAGAATCTTCTGGATGGTGGAAAACTGCTCCAAGTGGTCGTTGGTAATCCGGTGCAAGGTATTTTTAACAGTTGGCAAGAACCAAGATGGAGCAAAGCACCGGTGTACGTGAACTATCTGTGCGGTGCATCCGTAATTGCCAATCAGCCTGAGCCTCGTGGGATCTCTCATTTTCCTCCAGAAAAAATACCGGAAGTCCATTGATACAAGGCCCGATAAGCCATCAATCTTCCTTTTCAACAATGAACCTTTGTTATCAATGGACCAACTGCCACAACGCCTCTGCGCACACCTGTAACATTTTTCATTATTATTCTCACATTATTTTTCCTTGATGGTACCTCGAGTGACCTTGAACTTTGCTGTAAGTAAAGAGGTTGAGGAAAAGTTTCTCGGTACCGTTGAATCGCTCACCTTTCTCGAATAACGTGAATCCGATTAAATAGTTTGGATATTTAGTGGCTCTTCTTCAATTTCCTTCCAGGAATTCACCGGAAGTCCATTGATAAGAGTGCTAATAAGGTATTGTTTTTTTTTGTTGCATTTTCAATAACGAAGCTTTTATTATCAATATTTCGATATCAGCACACCTGTGAGATTCCTGTAATACTCGCTCGTACAATTTCAGTTTTATACTCATAGAAAATTAGAAAAAATCACCAGTACCGTATCTTTATTACATTCTGAAAAAATTGACCTATTTTACTGGCCACTCGAAATGTTCCACAAGTAATTTAAAATGTTTTCATTTGTCTCACTACAAATGAAGCAATGCTTATCAACTCTGTGCTTGCTACTGGAACAGAGGCACAATCACGTGAATAATATTTTAAAGAGTCGAGAATAAATTTTACTACATTTTTTTCAGTATATAATTTTTCATCGAAGGACATTGAGATTATAATAAAAATAACAGTATAACTGGTGTGTTCGTACACAAATTAAATATTTTATACAACGAATATAAAATTCATACCTTCGTGCCTGTCAATTTAAAAAATTTCACAAAAATTATAAAATTTTTTAAAATCAACAATTCAGTGTGCAATGCTTCCAGTGGTTTTAAATTTGATAATCGAGGAATAATTTACCGAGGAGTCCATCTAAATTGTCGTAATTATTCAGTGGAAAATAATTTGTTGCATTGCGTGCTTTGGACGAGCTCGTTTGGATGTGGTGGTTTTTGTTGGTTTGCTCCCTTTGGGGCAGAGACCATAAGTGGTCGTCTTGCAACTGCTTACGTTAATGGAACACCAATAGCCAAGCCCAGTCAAGTTCAGAACGCGTAGGAATGCAGATTTTCTTACCTCGTTCTTCTGGCCATATTTTAACCTTAATTTATATTTTTACCAGCCTCTTATATATATATATATATATATATATATTCCACTTCATCTTCCTAATTGCAACAGTTTTCATTCCAGATCTACTCAACCTTCTCCAGTTGCTACCAGTTCAATAATATTATCATTATACTCGTCTGCAGATGGTTTCATTCAGACTCAACTTACACCAACTTCCTTTTTCACTCTCAACAATTTTTTCCCAAACATACGACTCATTTTTTTTTAATCGACATGGAAACTCGTTTTTTTTTCCTATTAAAATTTATAAATTTGTTTATTTATCCCCCCTTGAATTCAGCTTCTAAAATCTTCGAGAGAACGAAATAAACGATCCATCGAAAGAGGAAGAGCCGTAACGGGGGTTTTCAGCCACTCCACTTTCCTGATCCACTTGTAACTCTCCTTCCAAGAACCACGTGCTCTCTTCCAATTCCCAGAAGTACCTCATCTTCCCCGATAACCTAGGATCTTTCTTATCGATCGGTAAATTCATTTTGGCCGGCCGAAGCTCCACTCGCTCCTTTCCGACGAATCGCTTCAGGGTTGACGAATCCTCCTGGAATCCCAAATGAATGTAGTTTTTAGCGCGAAAACCCATTTTTGCCTCTTCGACGTTCGCCAGGTAAATTCAGAAAAACCTGGCTGAGTTTTTGCCAGGAACAACCGAGCATGGTGCAAGTCCACTCTTCGAGTTCTGATTGGTCGGTTTACCTGTGTCAAGGGAGTTGAAAGGTGTTCCCAGTCATTATTCAAGACCGGTCATATTTATCTCTTCTTCTTCTTCTTTGGCCCTTGCAACGCATGCACGATCGCCGCTCACTTGCACTTTCCTATAAAGCACTAAAAATCAATTGTTCGAACTGAAAAAGTAAGTCATTCTTATACCTTTCTTTTTTTTGCTCTTTGATTCTCATTTCTTCTTCATGATAGTCTTCATCGTTCACTTGCACTTTTTTATCTCGTAAAACATGAAAATGTACACAAATTTCATAGTCTTCATAATTCCTTTTTTTGTTTCAAGTTTCCAAATACGTGACAATTGTTTTGATTTCCCCTTCGTTATGACGCTCGTCGTTCACTCGCACTTTCTTATCTCGTAAACAAAATGCAATATTAAAAATCACAAACTGCATAAATATTGTACAAATTCCCCTCGCTTCTTTCTTCTTTCAATTTTCAAAATAAGTATCAACTGTTTTTATTTTCCCCTCGTTGCGCGATGGTCATCGTTCACTCGCACTTTCCTATTTTGTTTTATAAAAAAAATATAAAATATGAAAAAGTAAAAAAAATTCACATTTCCCCCTGCTTTTAAAATTTTTCAAAATACGCAACAATGGTTTCCCTTTTCTCTCGCGGTTATATTTCTCACACCAATCATTTCTATTACCCACATCCCCCTTTGACGATGATTCGTCACTCGTTTTTTTACGCTTTGTTCCTGAAAACTTAATTCTTGCTAATGAAGATTTATATTATTTGCATTTTCTTTGGGGAACGTCCTTGTTTTTCCTTCGACACTTTTAATTTTTATCGATGTTTTATTCTCGTGCGAAATAAAATCAATGCTTTTAGGAAAATGCATTGATTTGCTTGTTCCAGAAACTGCAGGTATCGCAGTTCAATCGACGCTTCAAGGTATCTTCTCGCTTTAAACACTACAAAAAAGACTATTTTCAGGAATTTTTTCTATATATTTATGTTAAAGATATTGATGGAAAAATATTACAAGTAATAATTACACTCTTGAAGATTACAAAGCTTTATTTTTATTTATTACAGTTGTTATTTAATGAAGTAATTAATCATTAAAAAAACATATTGTCTGGGCTGTTGATGACATCTCGAAGATGGATGATCTGAAACCAGCGATTTCTGCGCCCCATAAAGTATGTCTTTCTATTTCTTTACAAGCTCAGTTTCATGGAACTACATAGAGGACAATAACAATAGCAAACAGGGCCACCAGCTTCAGCTAACTACGCGTAGTCTGTATACCTGATATTCTGAGAAGTGTACTCGGTCTAAAACATAAACAGAATATAAAAGGGCCTTCTTTGGACGGTGGACAATACTTTTTCACATTAAACGCTGTTTACCTGATTTAACACCGAATTCCGAGCACAATTAGGGTTGCCATTTATAATCCGGGACACGTTAGGTATATTGGAAACATTTCAATAGAAACAATGGAAATTAATAAATATTAAATAAGATCATAAACACATTTATTAAATTTCATTAGAATTCTTTTTAAAGAGGATATAATCCGGAGAAAAGAGAACGGGATGGCAAGTCCATGAGCAATAAACCGAGAGAGAAATTCAAGCACCCTTGTATACCTGTACTCCAATTATTGATCCAAAATTCTAATTTTTATTGTAGTACCTCACGAGCGAAGGAGATTCGTGCTTAGGTAGAAAGGAAGAGTCGCTAAATATAGAGTTATGCTACTTTAATTTTCATTAAATCTTAGAACGATATATTTGAATATATATATATATACTTTCATAAAATGTAATAAAAAAAAAATGGACTTTTTAAAAATTCTAAAGAAAACCCTTTAACATTTTGGATTAATTTCTGCTCTCTTGCAGCAATCCGCCGGACTTTCCAGGATTCAATCAGCGCAATTGAACTTCCGGTAGCGTTTAATAACTGTCAGTTACTATATAATTCAACGAACGCCTTGGCCATGCTGAGAGGGTTCAGTCTGAACTGTGGATACAGTATAGACTAGTATATATGTATATATAGCATAACACCATAAAAAAACATCGAGTTAATTCGATAAACACTGAAGAGAGCGAAAGGGAACAAGGACGGAACGATCAAAGTTCAGAGATCTCGTTTTATAAAGCGAGGAAATTTCTTCGAGTTACCGGAGATACTTAAACGACGATGGAAAAAGATTGCACGATTAATATTCATGAAAACGGGGAGGAAAAGCGAAAGCGGAATAGTCAGTTTCGTTGATAAAGAGAATAAGGTGCAGTAGGGGGGGGGGGGGAGTGAAAGTAGCAGAAAAGCTGAAAGGATAAATCGAGATTTTCCAGGAATGAAAATTAAGGATAAAGACGAAGATGAAAATTTACGAAAGGAAAAATGTTGAGTGTGAAAAAGGAAAATTGATGGAAATGGGAAAGATTTGAGGAAAAAACCAAATTGAAAAAAATTTAATAGTTAGAGGAGGGTGAGGCTAGAGAAGTATAGGAAATTGCTTATTGATAGAAAAATGAAAAATGGAAAAGCGCAAGTTGAAGTGGAGCGTGAAAAGAAAATGAAGAAGGAGAAGGAATAAGTGTAGAAGTGGAGGAAAAGGAGTTGGTGGAGAGGGTAGAAAGTTTGAGAGGGGTGAGAGAGGGGGGCCTGTGAATTGCAGGTTTAACTTCAAGTGTCTCCCAGTTTGTGTCCAGTGGCAGTAACAGTAACGCGTGGAACGACCAGGAAGCATCTCGAGGGTACCGATGCACTCCTGGTCTTCTCACCTTCAACGCCAATCACTCACCTTTATCGAACGAACACTCGTCGTTTGCAAGAAAACATTTTCATGTACTTAAACATTCGCTCGGATCCACGGTGCATCCATTTCTAAGCGTTTTAAAGCAAAGTGATAAATTATAAGACAAACGGGTGACTTTGTCTCGAGCCAATGTCAAAGTGACAATAATATTGACCTCAAGAATTAGCCAAGATATTTTCTGAAACCCGAGAAAAACGCAGAGTGAGCATTTCCGACGAAACTCTTGGCAGAGTCGATGGTACGCAAAAACGTGTTTGGATGGAAACTTTACAGAAAATAAGTGATACGAGTGTATAATTTAATTGACGGAAATTCAACGACTCGAACGCATCGATTCCATAATTTTTTCTCGCATCTCTTCTTTCGACAAAAATAACGTAAGTTTGTCTTGCGAATAACGGAGGGATTTCTTTGATTACTTCTTTTGGTTCAAAGTACTTACTTTTAAATGAGCCAAGAGGCACATTTGTTGTGATTCTATTATTCGTTTGTTTGTATACATTGACGTGTATTATACGACTTTCCAGGAAAATTAACATTGACTGTACTGTTCGATGAAAATCTTTTCTGCTCTTATCGTGAGATTAAACAATAATTGATCGATTACAATGTATAAACGCGAAGGTCAGTTTTTTGCTGGAGCGTGCACATAAAAATTCTTTTTAGTAGGAACAGGACGTACGAATTTGAGAGATCCATTGAGAATAGGCTTTTGAAATTGATAAGTTTGTTGAAAGGATAATTGCGAAAATTACCGATAGAACGATAATACGTATAAAGTTGCGAGAATTTTTGTACAGCACTCTATCGCGATAGTTTAATCTCGTTTGGACACTGAAATTCTAAACACTCTGCTATAAACACGCAGCGAAGAAAAAAGATCGCTCAGCTGCTAACACACAAAAACAAACAACGCGCATAGTTGGATTGTTCGATCCAGAAAATGACATCGCAAAGTCTCGAAATTGGAAGGAGAATTCCCTGGAAATATTTTGATTTTAAAATTGGAAAAGCCATTGT
Organism: Prorops nasuta; assembly: GCF_024137725.1. Classification (NCBI taxonomy): domain Eukaryota; kingdom Metazoa; phylum Arthropoda; class Insecta; order Hymenoptera; family Bethylidae; genus Prorops; species Prorops nasuta. Next base: position 479,078 of record NW_027116857.1, on the reverse strand, counting down.
TTTGTCTCTCGCAACTCAATTTATAAATAGAATCGACTAATAATTTATCGGCTTCACCCGAGATTTTACCGTTTATCGAGTAAACGTTGATATTTTTTGCGCTCGGAAGATATGGAAAAATCACACGTGCGTTTGAAATAATTGAATGAAATTCTCGAATGGATGCTGTAACAAAACTGCTTCCATTCCATCTGCGAGGCTCGTTGTAATTCTTACGCAATGCTTTTCTCGCGTTACCAGTGTTTAAAGTGTGTAGCATGCGCTATTTACAGCCAATTTCCCGCGGTTGATCCTTCGACCTCTCAACAATGCTTTCATTGCTCTCGGTGAATATATTTCAAGTAAATAGAGAAACGTCGGACAGATTTTTGTTCTTTCTCTCTCTCTCTCACTCCAACAACCCTACACAATAGTTTTCCTCGTATGCGCATCTAGATATCGATTTTTGCGTCCAGATATTTCACGCTTCTCTTTCGACGTTCTTCTCAAAATAAATACAATCAATAACGGAGAGTCACATTCGGGACCGTTAATCCCTTTTTCTTCCTTCAATTAGTGCATTATTATTAAAATAAAGTCCAGTCCAGAGAAAATTATACATGTGACTTTGGTCGAGGACGGAAAAGAACGTAATAACGGAGAGCGAATTAAGTAGGAAAGGCTGATTTTTATGAAGAAATTGCTCCATTGGGGCTAATTGATCTGGCAGCAGTGCAAAATTGCACGTTATCTCTAAAATTCGCTATTGTTACAGTGATGCAAGATGGCTAGGAATTCCGAAGTCACCTATCCGGAAATCACGCATTCAAGGAAATCAAGGTAAAGCATGTGTATATGTCAATTAATGACATATTTCGTGTGTAAAACGTTTCAAATAATTACGCTATCCTATCCTATCTGTTCCACACGATCTCAACTAAAATTTTACTTACAACGCTAAATGGACTCCCTCTCAAATTCAAAACAAACGAGGATTTGATGAGCTATCGTTTCTTTGTTTACGTTTGTAAAAAGAGTTTGTTTTCATTCGTTAAACTAGAATCAAACTGAAACATTATCATTGTGATTGATATAAAAGCGACTGAAAGAAAAGGAATCTTATCGGTGTTGTGTAATTGGTCATTTTTAACAACAAGACCAATTTTTAATTAAAAATTCAGGATTAGACAAGCTGATGCGTCTGGCTTCAGTGATTTTTGGACGATAATTGATATTAAAGCGGGAATTACATACCACTCGAGGCTAATCTCTGCTACTGAACATTTTCTCTCCTAACTGATATCGATTTATCTGTATCTTATATTCCATAAATGTTATCGCATCAACGCGTGCCACATACGTTTTAAAAATTGCAATTTTTCCCGACGATGCTTCAGTCTCGAGCAAAAAATCTCGCGCTATGTATCTTACCTACTTCAAATCTGATTACAGGAAGGACGCAAATTTTGGCCTTTTGCTGGCGAGATTCATCGGAATTTACTGGCGGTCTTTCGTTTTAGTGCTATGGCCTATAATACTTTTACCCATTCTTGTCATGGACCACGGACAGGTATACTTTTTAGTTTATTATTTTCTTATTGTTTAAAAATAATAATATAGTCAGAACTCGATTGATTTAATAAAATTCAGATATATTTGGAAGGCATATTAGTCGTGAATAATTGATGTATAATTTTCTTTTCAAATAATGCTTTAGCAAACGAATGCGATGAAGTGTCTTTACGTGGTTTCGGTGATGGCGATATTTTGGGTAACGGAAGTCCTTCCGCTACCAATCACGGGACTCATTCCAGTGGTTCTGTATCCTCTGTTGGGAATCATGAGTACAGCTGAGACCTGCCTTTGTTACATGAATGACACTACGATGATGTTTATAGGCAGTTTGGTCATTGCGGTCGTCATAGAAAATTCTGGTCTCCATATGAGAGTTGCTCTTTTCATCATCAAAACCATTGGGTGCAGCCATAGGAGGTGAGAAAACTTGTTTTTGTTTCTTTTAAAGTCACCTCTGCTTTTGCTGAAACTGTGAAAAAATTAATGTCTTTATGTCATTCAGATTGACTTTGGGACTCTTCTTCGTCACCATGTTTATATCCATGTGGATTTCAAATACGGCAGCTACAGCCATGATGATTCCCATAATGGAAACTGTACTCATAGAACTTGAAACAGTAAGCTTAATTTCTTGCTTATATAATTTTTTATACTTTCAGAAATTAAGAGATCATTATTTTCCAGCAAGGACTTGGGAACATGTTTGAGCCTGATGAGAAGAGTACTGAGGAGGATGGAGTTGAACCGTATGTAAAAGTCTTCAGAGATTCTTATAATTGTGCGAATCAACGAGGTATTTTATTTATGACAATATTTTAGATCCAAACAACCAACTCGTAGCACCATGGTTTATTACCTAGTTGCAGCTTACGCTTCGAGTATAGGGGGCATTGGTACCATGGTAGGAACAGGAACCAATTTAACATTAAAAGGATTTTTTGAAAAGTAAATAAATATTTATCAGTACACTAGTATTTTGTAATACTACATTGTACTTGTATTTCTAATCCATTAATTGTTTTCTGTCTCTATCAGACGATTCCCTTCGAGTCCAGGCATAAATTTTGCTTCTTGGATGCTGTATTCGGTTCCACCAATGCTACTGATGGGACTTCTTACTTGGCTGTGGCTTCAGATTATGTACATGGGACTTTTCAGATCCAAAAGTAAGGATGCCAAGGCTATTGACATTGGTGAACAAGGTGAAAAAATTGCTGCTGCAGTTATAGAGAAGAAGTACAAGGAGTTGGGTTCAATCACTTGGCATGAATCATCAGTTGCATTCCTATTCATTACTGTTGTTTTCTTATGGTTCTTCCGAAGTCCTGGATTTGTGAAAGGCTGGCCAACTTACATCACTAAATTGTAAGTAACCACTGATTAATTTTATAGTTTTCTGAATAATTTATCTAATTAAATGTACAAATCTTTGTTTAGAGCTGTCAAAGATTCCACAGCTGCCATGTTAATGACAATCTTATTCTTCGTTATTCCATCCAAGCTTGATTTTCTTCATGCCTTTGACAAAGATCCCAATAAAAGGCCTACAAAACCATCACCAGCACTTATAACATGGAAAACAATACATCAGAAAATGCACTGGAGTTTGATTTTAGTGCTTGGTGGAGGTTTTGCAATCTCAGCTGGTAGCACTAAATCAGAATTATCTGGAATGTTGGGAGCTGCTCTAGGTGGCCTCAAATCAATTCATATTTTAGCAATATTGTTTATTGTCTGCTTATTTGCTGAGATAGTTACAGAATTAACTGCCAATGTGGCTGTAGCTAATATAATATTGCCAGTACTAGCTGAAATGGTAAGTTGACTTAACTTGTCTTTCACTCAAGTTTTATCACTGACTTTTAAAATATTTTCAGTGTATAGCAATCCGTATACACCCATTATACTTAATGCTACCAGCGACAATCTGCTGCTCATTTTCGTTTCATTTACCAGTAGGAACTCCACCAAATGCAATTGCCAGTGCAGCAGGCAAAATAAAAACAAAAAATTTTATAATAGCTGGTATTGGACCAAGCGTCATCACTCTTGTAGTGACAGTAGCAGGATTTGCCACTTGGGGTGTTTACGTATTTGATTTGTTTGAATTTCCAGACTGGGCTGTGGAATAAGAAACAATCTAAAGGAGTTTTATTTAATTTATTAAAGAAAGGGACTATATATTCTGAGTACAGATAAATTATATATCAGAATTCTGTCCCTATGACGAAGTGACAGCAAAAAACTGTGATTTTTACCAGCTTTTTATGTTGCCATGAAACACTAGAGCAAAATTGACATTGAATATTGAATATGATATTCAATAAACATTGATAGTATTCCAACTGTGACCTAAACTGTGGTACAAAGACTTTTATATAATAAATTACCTTTCAAGTTTATATAAGAACTATTAACAGTATATTTTGTAGATAGGTAAATTTTTTTATAAATATTACACCCACTAATATGTCATGTGCATTTGGGTACTGCTTAGTATTTAATGTATGTTAAATATACAAGTATTTTTGTAAGAAACATATTTATAAATAAACTCAAAAAGCTTTAATTTAAATAAATGCTTTTTACTATTTTACTATATTGTTACTACTTTAAAAACGAAAATGAATAAAAATCAAAGAGTGAGAGTATGCTCGTCTCAAATTAGAATACAATTTCTATATAATAAAATAAAAACTTACCATCTGTAGTGGAATAATATCCATTGGTATCTGTTTCTTCACCCATAGCAACAAAGTGTTGTGTAGTTAAATTAAGAATTCTTAGTTGAATAAAAAACACATTTACACTCTTTTTAATTTGATAAACGTTACTTAAGAATTATTCCGTACTACATATTTTTATATTTAAATCGAAGTATCACACTTGTAAACATAACCATAAAATAGTAGTAAGTTTATTCTGGCACAATGATATTGAAAATACTTTATCTATTTGAAGATATATTTGGTTTACGGCATTCACTAAATAGAAGTAATTCACAAATTAATACTCTAATATAATATTAATATACGACATAAGGGCATAACTTCAAATATTGATAATAAAAGAACCGAATTAAATTGAAAGAAATAGTTTAAGTTCGATAAAGTTCGATTCAACCGGATTTGTGTGAAGTTGGAGTGATTCAGAACTATATTCAGGGTCTTGATTCAATTGAGCCAATTGGGACATCATTGAATTTCTGCTATATCCGACCGAAGTTAAAGTTTTTCTGTGAAAATAGCTTTTTACCGAAAATTTGTATGCCAAAATAATTCCTGAACACTCACTTTTTTGCTATTCAATTTATCTGTCCTGAAATTAGCGTTTTTCTGCGAAAATAACTTTTTTTTCCTTCTGAATATACAGTGAATACCCACCTTTTCAATCTGGGGCACGCAAAATGCTGACGTTACCAACATACCGTTCCAGTAGCTACGCCATTTACATATACATATATTCATACATATACCCACCTTTGGAGATTCATTTTCTTCCTCATAGATGGCTCAAGCAGTATAGTGTATCGTAATAGCTAGTATACTTATAGGCAACGTATTTGCTTGTTTTCAACTAAAAATATTATGATATTCCATCTCGATAAGATCACAGAGTTTCTTTTTCTAAATAGTAAGAAACGAAGAAAGAGATACCGCGCAAATCTGCTCAGTATATTTTCAATATAATCTACTTCCAAAATATTGCACTATCAAGGTAATTTTTTGTAGACATTCATAATTTAAAAATTGAATAAGAAATCAAGTATGATGAAAGGAGAAAAAATTGAAATGGGGAGAAGTATCGTCCGCCGTCGTCTAGGATGACCAATATTGTTAAGTTATGAATCATTCGCGTGCGCGCACACAAAGATATACGTGTGCATTGGTGTGCGTGTGTAATTTGAGAGCGTGGTAATCGAAGGACCGATGGCCCCCGTAAAATATGATGTAGTAAAGCAGTGTATAAAGTTGGGGTCCTCTACTCCTCTACACTACAAATGACGATGCCGCTCTTATTTTGCTCGCTTCGAGCTTGTTTGACATATGAATATCATAACATATGTATCGTAGGTGGAATAGCTGTGAATGAATATGCTCGTATAGATTCTTTTTACTTTTATTAACCCTCTTACCTTTAGCTTGTTTATAAGTGCATTCAGAGACAAATGCGATATATGTGCAAACTTTTTCATTGTAAAACTAATGCCACGAAAAGCTTCAATTTTTCACGATATTTTATACAAGTGTAGTATATTAAATTAGGATATAAGCTTATATGTCGCTATATCGTATGATTATAAAGAAACGCCTAATGATGTCAAACAACGAAGCTAACAATCGGACGATCGAACGATCGATTGTTTTCTTAAACAAGTTCATTGTGCAAACTTACACAATACTCGGTTACACATGTTAACAAAGCTTCGGTTATATGAAACAGGTCGGTGGTCAATCGGTATTTAACAGATTGCCTTAGTACGAAAAAAATTGTGCCAGTAGTAAAGATTTAGTAGAATAATAATCAACCGCATTTCGTTCTTTGCTTGTGGAGTAGGTCATGTACTTAAGAGAGATTTTCTTCATTATTGATTGCTGTTAAATGTCAAAATTCTCCCTCCCACCTTCTCGTACACACGCACGTACGCACGTAGGAAAGCACGCGCGCGCGCTGATACACGATATTTGCAATCTTTCTGCTTCTAGCTAGTACAGTAAGTATAACACACATACGTACTAGCCGTGGGTGGAGATACGTAGGTTTGCGCAATAGGGACGACGCGAAAGATCGACCAATGAAAAGATGGTATTCGGTACGCGTTCCCGACCACAGAACGCCCCAATATGGCGGCTAACCTAACCATTATACCCTCGCAGAGCTGGCCACTACTGCTGAACACTGTACTGCTACTCTGAGTGCGCAAATCCACAAATTGGACAATATCGGGGTAGGTAGAGGAGTTTGATAGCTTTGTCCTTCGAAGGAAGCTGTCGAAAACCATCATAACGAATACTCGATGGCTACGTAATACTCGGCAACACCGATCAACTATACCGTCACGGATCCCACACAGAGTCAAACGCGAAGAGAAGCGAGACACAGCACTCGGCAAATTCATGCGAAATTTTGGAACGCGACCTAATTTTCGAAGGATGCATCGATAAATTGATATGTTGCATATTTCGTGTTCCCATTTTAATCGCCTTTACGATTTCTAGCTGACGACTGGCAAATGCAAGAAAACAAGCGTGGATTGCTCAACGACCGATGCAATTCGATGCGATCGATGGGTCGTCACTTTTTTAAAATGCCAACGTAAGGGGTTTGCTTGCATAAGAGTGTGATGCCACAATTTCCATGCACGAACGTGGCCCGTTGACCGAAAAACCGAAGCTGCGGGATAATCGTAATAAAGGAAGGTAACATGTCGTACGTCTTTCGATTAAAGGTTAAGAAGAAAAAAGGTTGAGTATAGCCGTTCCGTGGTCCCTCATGTTCGTATCGTTCGTGTCCCGTGCTCGCCCGGGACGGTTGGGTCAGCCGAGCGAGGCAGCCGTGGCCCGTGAGCCGAGCCATCAGACCAGACCAGAGCCGCACTCAGTCCGGCCAGTAGTCGGTGTGGGTTGGCTTAATAGCAGAGAGTGGGTAAGCCACGCCTTCATCCTTCACCCCTATTTTTTCCGCACCTAACCGCTCCGTTTTACAGATGAGAGAGAGGAGCTTCGAGAAGAGATCTACCAGGCAGGCAAGCAGGGTAGACACGTAGTACCTACTTGGTAGTAGCAGTGTGTTTTTTGTGCCGTCTTCTCTTCATACATTTGTGTCGATTGGGATTATCATTGTGCTCCTTGTGTTTACTAGTGTTGCTGCCAGTGCTGTGCTGGTGTTAGTTGACAATTCTAAATCTTGGATCTACCATATCGTCCGAAGACAGGCAGCTGTTAAATTCAGAGATAAGGATTAGGGGTAAGGACGATGAGAAAACTGTTGAAACGATAAACGAGAAGCGTGCCAAGAAGGTTTATCATTCGCCCAATCGCGGTGGGGGTACTTCGGTACGCGGCGACTGACGGAGATTCCGAGAGTTTGTAAACTAGCTTCGCGACGATCGCTCGACATTTTTATGAACCCGACACGATGTTTACCAAACACAATACGATAAATATTCCTCCTCGCCACTGTCAGTGTGGGCTAGGCTTTCTTAATTCTCCTTTGCGGAAACAGAAAGTTTAACGAGTCCCGTGGGAGCCTGGAGAGGCGCAGCTGTTGATTTTGCTTTTTTCTTCTTGCTCTAATATAGAGAAGCTGTCATTCTGGAGGGGCTTTCATATTGGGAGGATTTCGTGGGGCAGCAGCAGCGCTCCAATGCTGCTGCAAACATCTTTATGAACTGCTCGAGCGTTGACAGAAGCAGAAGCAGAATGGTCTCGCACATGATTCCCGTTTCGGCGGTAAGTGTCTAGCTACATACACGCTCAACGACCGATACGTTTCGTTATCGTTTGAGGGGAAGCGGCGAAATGAGCAAAAAAAAGAAACAGCCGAGAGGTCGGGACCTCGAAAATTTCGCAATAACGTAGCTAGATAGTCGCTGCCGTGCTACGAAACAGATCTACGCTCTTTATGAGATCGATCGATCTTTGTAGGAATTGCCGCAGAGCAATGCTGCCGTTTGCTTAGGGGCGATCCACGATACCCGAAGGATCAAGCAAGAACCAACTTTCCAGCTATCATCGTCGTCCACGACGCAATCTCTGTCGTTGGCACTCCCGTTGCCACTACCAATATCGCAACCACTACCTTCGTCGTCCTCCTCATCGCCGCCGTCCTCGTCGTCGTCATCATCGTCCCTTCATCGTCAAGGTAACGTAGTAACGTTGAGAAAGCAAAAATGCTCGAAACGCGTGAGATCGAGCCGTATCCCAAGTTTCTAAAGCCGGTGTTCTAATAATACTTAAAGGTTAGGGAGGTGGCGCGGGAACGCCGGGAATGATATACCGTTGGCGGCTGCGCCCCCCCATCTCTCTCCACTCTTTTGCGTTCTATCATTCCTCAATCCCGTACCACGTACTTATAATGATAATAATAATATTATTTAGTTAAATACAAAAGACCAACGATAAGAAGGGACTATGGCCAATCGCCTTTATTTGGCTATCGTAATAATTGGTCGAGCACTCTCGGCTTTCCTCGCTATCGACGCCAGAAACATTTCAGGATAAAGCGATAAGAGAATCGTGCTTGGGCTCGCATTACGATACTTGACTTTTGAGTCACGACGCACACACACGTACACACATACGTGCGTAACTCGCATGAAAAAAAATCCCTCTCTTACCTCGATTTGGTTCACGCGTTCATGCAAAAATTTTTCATCTCCTTTGGCGCACATGGCTTTAAAATAAACGCGTAGTAGTAAACAAGGGCATGCTTTGGGGGCAGACAGTTATGACCGATAAGAAGCTGATATCATAATAATTCTTGTGGCTTGGTTCATATGGATACGTTACACAGTGTAGCTCTGACAAACGAAGGAAGAAAAGAGAAACGTTAATCCGTCGAGTAGTTTGGAGGATGCGTAGATCGGTTTCTTGAGAATTCCATCGACATGGCTTCTATTGGCTAGCGGATATGAGCCCCGCCGTTAAAATATAAATCTCTTCTTTCTCCAAGGCCAATTATTCTTTAGCCACGCTTCGCTCTAGGCTAATTGCGTCTGATCGAGAGAGCAGTCACGTGTAGATCAAGGGAGACTCCCGTCAGCCCTCTGCCTAGCGATGTTGCCGCCCTTAACCTAAACATAACCTGCAAATTGCTAGATAGCGTCGCCCCGCTAACTCGTCGCCCGAGCGAGATACACGACGGACAATCGTCGTTCGATCCGACTGACGTCATCCATTGCAAGATTCGATTTCGCCTATCGACCACTCTTCCCAACGTTCGCAAAGTGATTTTTCGCTTTTCCTTCGATCTCTCTCGCTGCTACTGTTTCATTTTCCCTCCATTCCCCACTCTTCTCTCTACCGTTCTTCTCGATATTCCATTCGCGAACGGCTGGCTGGCTGCGTAGCTTGCCAACGGCACACACATAGGTTATCGGTGTCCAATTACCTTCAGTTCCAGTTACACGTGCCGCGAGCACCGATGCGTTTTACGCACACATACATTTCCAGATACCGATCATACTAACATGCAAAGTAGATATGCCTTTTTCCAGCAACCATTGTCGCCTTTATCGTTGTTCTTCTCCCACCACCACTCTCGCTCCCCCTCACCTCCTCCCTCATTTTCAATATCGACTACTTTAAGCCAACTACTTTTGTCCGTACGTGACTCTACGCCAAAATATCAACTTCCGCTTCCAAAGAATAGTTTTAGCTTTGGTTACTTCGACTACTGCTACGTCAACGGGGGTTTCTTTTTATTAGATGCATCATCGCCAAACGACAGGCTACAAGCTTCGACGAATAGCAATCGTTCCACACCGTCTACACCGGTAGGCATAACTTCTGCTTCCTTGGAATCTTCCGCCTCATCGCCTCAAGGAATATCCGCCTCTCACGATCTTCATACAAATAGCACTAGCTTTGTCGTCAGTTCTACTGGCAATAATGGTGGCGCCAATCTTATCACTACCACTGCAAATAACGCCATCACCACCGCCACTACGGCTGTGGCCACAACCACGACCACTGCCACCAACAACAACAATAACAAAGATAGCAGATGCAACATTGTTATTAGTAGTAGCAGTAGCGCCACCAGCAACAACAACAATAACAGTAACAGCAGAAACAACAAACCTCCTTACAGCTATGTGGCGTTAATATCCATGGCCATTCAGAACAGTCCTGAGAAACGTGCCACGCTCAGCGAGATATACGCTTATATAATGGCCAAATTCCCGTATTACGAGAAAGAGAAGAGAGGCTGGCAAAATTCCATACGTCACAATCTCTCGCTGAACGACTGCTTCGTGAAAGTACCACGCGACAATCGTGGCGAGCGAAAAGGAAACTATTGGACTATCGGTGTGTAAACAATCTCATTGAAACACTCGTTATCCCTTGTGTCAAATTTATTTATTAATATTTATATTTCTGTGTATATGCGCTTCTTTCATGAATTGCAATGGCCTGCAGACCCACAGAGCGGAGTCATGTTCGAGAATGGCAATTACAGGCGTCGGAAGAGAATGAAGCGAAATTATCGCAATGCCCCTTATCCTAAGCAGCTCTACAGCGATTCGTTTCCCACAGCTCACGTCGCTTTTGGAGCCCCGAACATCTTCAGTCATTCGACCCCCTCGTACGCGCCAACTGCTTACACCAGCTATAATCCAAGGTTAGTTTTGTCTAATACCATTACCGTACAGTAGAATCTTCGTCATAATCGCGTTATGCTCTGTCGCAGTGCTTGGCCACATCTTCAAAAACCTCAAATTTCCTATGGCCACTGTCAATCGGTAAGGAGCAGTTTTAAAATTGGACGCAAGCTAGCACTCCACCTGTTTCTCTTTGTCTCTCTATGCTTTCTAGCTTCAGCCACAATTACAACAAATGCAATCGATGCAATCGATGCAGATTGCTGGGATGAATGGTTACGGCCAATTGGGTTCTCCGATGAGTAACTATCTAGAGGTTCCAGGCTCCAGTACGGCCGTTAGTAGCGGACCAATGTCATCGAGCGGCGCATCTTTTGGCAGCACCTTTGCCACCTGCACGAGAACAGATGCAGCAATGCCATCTAGGTGTTATTGGCCAGAAAGTTGGTATATCGATCTATCGAATCGTTCTTATTTTGATTGTTCCCTTTGTTTACCTTTTGCTCTTACCATATTTATGTCTCTTTCTTTGTCTCTTTGTTGTTATATAGTGGTTAATGTGAAGGAAGAACCAGGGACCGCTGTAACTTCGACCATCGGTGTTGGCGTCGGCGTGGGTCTTGGAATTAGTCCTACAGGCATCATGTCCTCCTCTTCGTCACCGTCGCCCAACTTCTCCTCCACCGTCGATTTTCAGTCGCGCTCAAAATGCTTCATGTAAGATGGAAAGAGATGGGCACACTTGCTCTCTAAACGAAATTCCTTCTCTTTCGCTGCCCTATTCCGCTCGAACGGGCCTCGCAACAATTATCCACTTCTCGCTAATAATTGCATTCCAATGCACGGCAAGGAAAACATTGGAAAAATTAGGATATATTCTCTCTGTATGTACCTATTATATGTATGTAAAAGTGTAAGAGAAAATACGCGGGGAAACAGCGAATGGCCAAGAGTCGTCAAGTTTTTTTAACAACATAGTATGAAATAAACAGAGAGCGATGAATAACGGTTTTTAACGGTAATTCTCCTCTTTTACCGATAATCATTCGTATAAGTTTCTTCATCGTTCGGTGTTTTAGACTGCTAGACAGTATTTGATACTTTAATGTATAGTGAGAAATGAGACGCTCGTGTGATTAGATCATTGTGACGTCATCGCTCCATAAGGATCTCCTCGTTTTTAGGTAGTATACTAGCGAATGTAAGCAATGCGAATATCTCAGAGATGTCATTTCTTGTTTTACTCTTTCAAATAGTTGTATCAGTGCCGTCGCGTCGCGGCTTATCAAATATCAACTAATCGATATTAAACTATTGATATCACTGATTTTAGCATTTATATTAGAATAACTTACATTATAATATATATATATATATATATATATAAATATATATATTTACGCGTGTAGTCTATGTACGTGTTGTACACATACAAACACATACACGAGAGAGCAAAGACGATATGTTTACCTCATCGTGTTAAGAGATTAATGTAACGGAAATCTTATAGGATTCTGTCGTTTCATTCAAACTGCTAAGCGTGTATACTATATATTGGCAGTATAATTGGTAGTGTTTAACATTGATAGTGAAATTACTGTTCGCCAAGAACGCACCCTACGTGTATTATTCATGTAGCAATCGTCATATCCGATAAGAGAAAAAAACCGTAAGCATTCTTTTGTGCATTTTTCTTCTATTATGTTCATGTGTGTTCGTGTATGCATAGTGCTCTCTCTCTCTCTCTCTCTCTCTCTTATACACACATACATACTACTCACCACACTATCTGCACTTTTTCGAGTTACCAAATTTTAAAAAAGAAGGGATGCGTCGATTCTCTTCTAAATCAATGATTTTATTGTTCTCTTTTTTATTATTGAACGATTAATATGGATGTGTACATAAACATAAATATCTCTAAATGTCTCTCCAAATAAGATGATTTCTTATATAATAATACTATAGTAATACATATAATATGTATATATGACATTGTAAAGCGTGATGATCAACGCGACTACAATTATCATATCGGAAAAAGATTATTAATAAGAAATATACTATGCTAATTAAATTGGGTATTTAGTAAATAGAGCACAGTTACGATTTGATATAAAGCGATAGATCAATTTATAAATACCTTTATCTCTTTCCAAGAAAAATCATTTTTCTTCAATCAAATTACTATTGTTTCTTGCTCCAGTTTACTATACTGAAAAATATAGTATAACGCATACAAAGTGTCTGTGTGTTAAGAGCGAAGCTACAGTACGAAATACACAGTATCTGAAAAAAAAGTCATTTGTCGTTCCTTTCACGATGCCTCGTTATTGTATTTTTGTTAAGACAACAAAACGTATACCATTCTTTAAAAAATCGAAGAATAAAACAAAACCAATAACAATTGTTCTTAGACACACGTTCGTGCATTTCAGCTTTTTGAGGTTATACTCCCGAAGCGACCAATTTAGAATGAATTAAAGTCCCAGCGGGATCGAAATAGATAATCTCCAGAAGAGCATTTACTACAGCTGAATGACACACAACAGCTGCCAAGAAGGCTGCGGTCATCTTTATGGACTGGAGCTTTCTTCTACTCCTAAGTCTCTGAAGCTGATAAAGGGAAAAAAGTATCATGTATGCTGACAGATACAGTTCTCAATTTAACGTTACGTTTTTGCATTGCACTTGGGCGTATAGAAAGTATTTCATGGGATATATATATATACACATATTAGCCAGAGATTATTATTAATTATTAACAAGAAATAACGCTGGGGAAAAAACGGACAGGATGCTTCACATACTGTTGCAGTGAAATAATACAAAACGGTGGAATCATATGTACTATGCGTATTTATTAGCAACGAATACTTTCCGCCGTCGACGATTCTTTCATTCATTCGTCTGTTCAACGGGCCATATACATAATATACGTATATATAAAGATTTACATAGAGAAATATGTGCTTTTTTTTGTTTATAACATTAATACTTGTATCTAAAAAGTAAGGAATATGGATTTCAATTGGAAAGGAATAACAGTCCTCTTGGCTCGTGCGGTTAATCATCATCGAGAAGATCTTCGTCCAGATTGACTCCCTGAAAAAAAAAAAAAACAATTAGAAGTTAACAATGGAGATGTACCACTCGTATTATTACTCCTTTTTGTCAAATAAGAAAGAAAATGATCGAGAAGATTATTATTATTGCAAAATTCGTCGGACCGACCGAGAAGAATATAAAAAGATTTATAACGAGACGGAGCGTGACAAAACGTAGAAACTCCCGAGCCTATATAAAGAGAGTCTCTGTCGAGTCGGGTGTTATGGTAACAAAATAAAATGCGGCGTGACCGCTGTGTGCCGTTAAGTAAACTGGTCTAAAGAACGCTTAAGGGTTCAAGTGCAAATACGCTTGAAATGAAACGCACGATTATGCATTATTATTTTTGTTGTTTTCTTCTTGTCACAAATGAGTGCAAAAAAAGCAAATTCTAGGATCATTAATAATAATCAATGGGGAATAAGAATTCTCGCAACATTTGTATTATTTTCGATTTTTTTGCTGAAGCCTGTGTGTGTTTATGTTTATTTTATTTATCCTTATTTTATTTGTGACCACGCACAGCGAATAACGAGCGTGGGTGCGCCGCTAGCAGCTATATAGATTACGTTCTAGCTGCCTTCTTGACTCGAGCTTTTGAATGTTATTGTAACACTATACCCTTCTAGAATTACATGGCCGTATTTAAGGGCTTAAGCCGGTTGCCTAATTGCACGAGTTTGCTTTATACTCGACCTTTGCTACCTGCTTTTCTCTTTCTATCCCTTTTACTCGCTTCATCATCGTCTCTGAAACTCTCAAACAAACAAACAAACAGGCAAAGCAATAAATACACAGATATATTCAGTCTTATCCACAAAACTTACGGTAGTATCGATATTGTCATCTATCTCGACGTCAAGATCCAAATCGTCGTACACCGTGAGTGGTCTGTTACTACTGGCTATGGATTTTGAGCTTTTACCATCCACACTGGATGTTTTTGTGGTGCTACTGCTAGTGGCGATGTCTAGACCTTGTAGTCTGTCGACTAAATTGTCAGTTGGTGCAGTCACAGTCCCTTGCGTACCATCCTTCGACGTTACCTGATGAACAAATTTGTCATCTTCCTCTGCTTTAGGCATCTCTTCCAATGGTTTCCGGTCGATATTTGGCTGTTAAAATAATAGAAAAATGTTATTGAGTTTTTTGAAAAAGAAGTTTATTGATAAATATACTTATTTTCTAAATGCCAATACAAAAATCTTTACCGTGATGTCAGAAAATGATGAAGCTGGAATTTTTCTTTTATTTTCTTCTCGAAGAAATTGTTCGGCTCTGAGCGCTTCCCTATATCCGGGAAAGAGATTCTCGTACTGTTCAGGATCGGCCAAGCTCTGCCCGGCCTTTTCACTAACGGTAGACAATTTTTCCTTCCACAATTTAACAATATAAGAAATTTTGCTTGGCGCGTAAGTCCTTGCAAAGAAAGCAGCCTCAGGGATTCTATCGGTTTTAACAAGTATATCCAAACATTTGTCCACGTCACCCAGTAAAAAACTAGATAAGAAGGAAATATTATTTTTCCCTGTTTCATCAGCATCCGTACCAAGCTTCTCAATCATGTTTGCGTTTCCTGTACTAGTTGCAAGTAACAGTAAACCACCAAAGTCCTGGGCCTGATGTAAACATTCTTGTGCAAGACACAGTTTTCCTTTCTGGGTGGCGAGTGATGCTAATTGTCGCCACTTTTGTTGACTGCTCGCTTCTTTGGCCAAAGTATGTGCCGTCGCTAGATCGCCTAGAGCCAGGGCTAATTCGAATCTGTGCTCCGGATCCGTTGACACAGTCAATGCTTGCTCTTTGAAACCCTACATTGAAGAAAAAAGTGATAAGAATATCTGAGTATAACAGCAAGCACATACGAATGCATTTGAAAATATAAGCCTACCTGTTTCTCAAGGAAATGTGCCACTCTTGTTCTATGTTCTTTTGGAACGGTTGGCAGTACTCTATCAGCAGTTTCAAAATCCTTTCTCATTACTGCTGTTTGATATTCCAATACGGACAGTAATAGTGAATAAGAAACTACTGAAAGCTCCTTGTCGCAGAGGTAGAGACGATTGTCCCTTGGCACGTAACCGAGCAAATACATCGGCCTATCCAAATGTGATACAGTAACTACTTCACCACCAACAAAATAATTTATTCTATTTACGCTATTCGTATAGATGAAGCAATCACCGACCCATAGACCAGTCTTCACAACTTCGTTCATTTCTGCGACCATCTAAGGACCAACAATTAATTATTTATGTATGATACAATAAGCAATTGTGACATGCTACTGAATGATTGAATTACCTCAAATGCATCTTCTATATCTTCAGCATTTTCCGGTGCATTGGTAACAGCATCAGCACGATACTTGAGTATGAAATATTGATCTGAAGTTGCTAAAGCTACGAGAGATGCGTATTCTGCCCAGTAAACGTGCGTGGGTTGAATATCGATGCGACGGACCAATTTCAGTGTATCCCAATCGTAAAAGGACAATCCACATCCTGATGATACTCCAAGTAAGAATCCACCGAAGATGCCTTTTTGGGAAGAAAAACAAGTAATGATATTTAAAAGTCTCTTCAAATTGAAGACAAGATGAAAGGGCGAAGATACAACTTACCGTCAGCACCGAAATCTGGCTTGAAGCTTTTTCTCTCCTTGAAATTTTTAAATACCTTAACTGTTGTATTACTTTCTCTAACTGCATATTGACTCGAATCAGCCGCCCATACGAATTCTGATGCTTGACCAAAAGCCTTGTTTCTTAAGGCCATCGATGTGTATATTATATACTCTCCGTCGCCGCAAACAACTAAAAATCGTCCATTCGGATTGTGTTGTATCGTTTGTGGGTAAATTTCACACGCTCCCATATCTTTCACAGCCAGTGGCAATCTTTCTCCGTCTTGTGCTTCTTCTCCTAATGCTTTCAAATTCACTTGCTGTATCTCACTGTGCTTAGCCCATACAATTTTACCACCCAGAGAATCCATTGAGACTGCTGGTTCTTCACGACCAACCTTAACCATCACACTTCCCTCATCATAGCCAATTGCAACGTTATTCGAGCCTTTCATGCAAGCTATCGTCCATACTCTTTCAAATCCATAATTGAGGGAAGATTCTAGCCTGTAAGTACCTGCATGCCATATTCTCACAGTCCCATCTTCAGACCCTGTCAGTACTATTGGTAATTCTGGGTGGAAGCACACAGCTGATATATTTTGTGTATGGCCTTCCAAAGTCTGGACACAAGTTTTATTTTGGTAGTCCCATATCTTTACGTATCTGTCATCTGCTCCTGATATTAAATAAGGCTTATCCCCACCATGGTAATAATCTACACAATTAACACCTTTTTCGTGTCCATCCAAAGTAAAATTTGCAGTAGAAGAGCCTAATTGCCATACTTTAACCGTTCTGTCTAAAGAAGCGCTTGCAAATGTGTTGTTATCCTTGGGATTAAAGACGATCTGCATAACATAATGGGTATGTCCCTCAAAAATTTGTTGGCCTATCCACGATTTCTCCCAGTTCCATAATTTTATTAGCATATCATCTAAAATTTAGTGATTAATTAGATGCTTTTGAGCAAATAAGTATTAGCGAATAGTCTAAAGATTTAATTGCTCACCACTGCTAGTTAATATGAATGGCTGCGAAGGATGCACAGCTATGCATCTTACATAATCACTATGTGCCTCGAAGGAATGTACTCTTTCCAATGTGTTATAATTAAAAACTCTGATCTGCATGTCATCTGAACCAGTGACAACCCAGTTTTTCCTGGGTACAAATTTTGCCGCACGCACCGGCAAATCGCAAACTTCGAACGTTTTCACTAACGTTTGCGTTTCGTGACTCCAGATGTGAACATTGCCTATGTATAGCGAGCAGAGCATCCATGGTTCGGTCGGATGCAGATCCACGCTCTTAACCCTGTCGGATCTCGCCGTTAATTTCCGTTTAATGTCCAATCTCAGTGGCTAGAAAATATAGTTATGAATGAAAACTGTTTTCATACAACGAGCGTCACAAATACGGTTTACTACTACTAAGATACATTTTTATATACAAAGAAAAAGATTCGACGATAAAATAAAAATTTAAATAATTTCAATAAACGCTTACCATCTTTCTTGTTTAATAAATATTTATCGGAAAACTTTTAATACACGCAAAAGTCGAAGGGACGTATCGTGCCGTGCTAATACAGCAAACAAGTTTTCGCCATAAAGTTAAGACGTGGCCGATGATTAGTAGTAAAATGGCGACCACATATTTTTAACAATATATTTATCAGAAATATCCTTGACAAACCCTAAAACTTGTCAGCTTCTACAGCTGGACTTCCAAGAAGATGCTGTGCGCAAGAAAACTTCTCAAAATAAAATACTTCTTTAAGTTCGAACTTTTGTTATGTGCATACCATACGTCAACCGTCAAAACCTACTGACTTTTTTTAGGTTAGTTAGGTTAAAGTCTAAAATTTGCTCTTTATCGATAAGGAAGAAAATGCTTTTATAATCAATCGATCTAGTAGTAATTTGGCGCACACCCTTCTCTCAATAAGTAAAGAAGATCGAGGCAATCTCCCCGGCAATTTTAAAAAAAATCTAAGAAATAAAAAAAGGGAAGCGCTCGCAGTAGCGAGATTAAACACTTGCATCATTTTATAGATATCAGTCTGATAAGTTAATGATGAATATTACAGAAAGTTTATTACAACTACAATAAAAACAATTCAAGAGAAAAAGAGGAGAGACAGATGAGTGTGCCATCTGCCATCTGATCACCATCTGATGCCATCTGTGCGACCCTTTGTGACCATGGAGCAGCATTTAGCGCTCTACATATAGATGACTGCGGCGGTAGTCTGCGCATTATCGTCGATTAATTCAGTCAAATTCAGTCTTCTCGAAAGAGTAGCTAGATGAACGTGGGCCCAAAATTTTTCTCAAACCTTTGAACTACTTACTGTAATTTTAAAATATTTCCCAACGGAAGGCTTGATATCAGTATTCAGTTATAGATAAAGGCGCAAGTTTTCTTTCTCTGGTGGGCCTCGGTGATTTTTTTACCTTATTTTTTCATATATGTATAAACTTTTCATACAAAGTATGTGTATAACTACGTATAACCTGCTATACATACATGGTCATTCGATGATAGTCTCAGCATCAGAGCGTATGTACGCGTACTTTGGTGTGGGTGTGTCTGTGTGTTTACTACCCTCCTATTGCACTGCTTACTATTCTAACGTCTCTAACCTTTATTAAGAAAACGTTACGCATTCGTCTCAATCATTCCTTCTCGAGTATGTTGTGTACCTAATAGGGTATCTCTCGCTTTAATCTCAGAAGCAAGATCGGTGCAGTTTTGTTTACATTTTTTTCTTTTGGGGGCAGTAAAGATGGCATGAGAGATATTATCAGAGATTTCATTGCAATCAAAGAGGTAGCAGCTACTGTTGACGATAAATTTGCAATTAAAGTATCGAGAGATCGATCAATTTATCCATCATGCGAATAACCACCAGCTTGATAAATATTTACTTTAAAATGTTAAAAGATTAAGTTATTATCAGAAAAGCCTTGAGAGAATGGAGCAAGCAAGCAAAGTTAATATAGCCCTATCTATCTCCACTGTGATTTACCAATCAAGTATGATTTATTACATCAACTCGTGTTAATGTAATAACATCACAATCAGCATTTTTCTCAAGTTTTCTTAACGATAAAATTATAGACTGCAGTGGGTCTAATTACGGTTATCCGTATAGTACATTTTGTGATGATTTTACAGTAATTTTTAGATAGTCCTAAAAGTGTCGTACTGCATATAGACTATGGAACAGACTATTTTTTCGATCATTTCGCCATCAGGAAGCAGTCCTGATAAAACGAAGCCTGCTGTTGAGAATCTTCCAGGAACAACGACTACAACGTCCAATTCTTTTGGGTACACTTGTATGTATATAAAATAATAGTTGTCATCAATTGAAATTTTACCCACAACTGTAGCCCTGAATTCTGTGTACTATAACCTACAGGCATTTTTATGAACTTTGTTCGGGATGGAGTATGTAGATCGCTTAGCCATGAATTTTTACGAGGAGAGAAAATAAATTTATAAATAAGAATAAAGAGAGCTAGTATGTTAATTCTAATGGAGAGACATTTAAATTTCACCTTTATCAATTTTAATATCAATATTACATGCACGAAAATCTGATAGTTTTAAATACAAATTTTATCTTACTTAAAGTAAATAGTTTTCTATTACCTACAGAGTTGTAGTAACTGTCGGTAAAATTTCATATTAGATTTACTTGTAGAATGAGAGGAAAGAGGGTTGAGCGTCCGCATGTGCGTAATGGTGTAATGTATACACAACGTCGTCTGCGTCAACCTTTGCCCTTCTGTACACTTTAATTATGCATTTCTTTCAGACTTGTTGCGAATATCGTGCACAGTGGTCAAATCGAGCCTTTAAATGACCCTTATAGCATGATTTGGTATAATTTTGTCTTATATAGTGCAATTATTACAAGAAATATTTCTTTTAGGTTGGAGGAAGTTGATGGAAGAAAAGGCGGGTGCCAGACAATTAATATTGACGGGATTGGCTGAACTGCTTGGTACAGGAATCTTGGTTTTCGTTGGATGCATGGGATGTGTAGGAAGCCTAGGAATCACGCCATCGATAATGCAAATATGTTTTGCTTTTGGATTTGCCGTCATGATCGCTATACAGGTAAATATATAGTAATTTTCACGTAAAATATAGTAGGGTATCGTTGGCTTTTTAAAATTATTTGCCGCCGAGAAACTACTGTTTTAATTACATTTCGCTTAAAGAGGTATAATGTCTCAGCAGAATTTTTTTTAAAATACTCACCATTGAGAAGTTACCATATCTCTTGATACGCATATAGATATTATCTGGCACAGAATTTACGCTAACTCTAATTTCAGTGTTTCGGACATATAAGTGGAGCTCACATTAATCCTGCCATTACGATAGCATCTTTGATAATTGGTAATACGTCATTACCAAGAGCAATTTGTTACATCGTAGCTCAGTGCATTGGGGCACCCCTCGGCTACGGTTTACTGAAATTAATGACGCCGAAGTTGCTGTTACACTCAGGAAATCCAGATCGTGCAAACTCTTTCTGCACGACCGACGTAAATTCCGACTTGACTATCGGACAAGGTTTTCTTGCTGAGGTCGTAGCTACAGCGATACTTGCGTTATTCGCTTGTAGCGTCTGGGATCGGCGTAACCAATACCAGAACGACTCAACATCAATACGGTTTGAAACATCTGTTAACATATTAATTATAGTGGAAATAATTTTATATAAACAAGCATTCCTATATAGGTTCGCGTTCTGCGTCAGTGTCCTTTGTTTCGTATTTGTGCCGTATACCGGCTGCAGCCTGAACCCTGCAAGGTCGCTAGCTCCCGCACTTTGGAACGGTTACTGGACCAATCACTGGCTCTTCTGGCTCGGCCCTATAACCGGTGCTGTTCTTGCTTCAATCTTTTATCGATGTTTGTTTTCCTTTCCACGTAATTTATAAATAGTAATAAATAAACAATAAACGAGTATTTAACAAATTCTCTTCTTTATTGTCAAAGAGATGTGTATACTGAAACGAGCAGTGTCGCAAGTGTTTACGAAAGAGAGATAGAGAAAGAGAAAGAG
Source organism: Prorops nasuta (assembly GCF_024137725.1). Lineage (NCBI taxonomy): Eukaryota > Metazoa > Arthropoda > Insecta > Hymenoptera > Bethylidae > Prorops > Prorops nasuta. Next base: position 457,374 of record NW_027116857.1, on the reverse strand, counting down.
ACTACTGATACACGGAAAGGAAGGGGAAGGTGGGGTGAAATCGAATGCGAATATGATCACGAATACGAATACGCGACGATCGGTTCAAGCGGTTCATCCGTGCCGTAGCCTCCACTTCTGCCAACCAGTCACACTAGCTAGCCAGCCAGGCCCGGAGGCAGTTCGAAACTTAAACTCGGTGATAAAAGACTGTATTGGCCTGTCCGTATGCGCGACATGTCGGCCTACAATCTTCGACAAGGTACACGTTCAAATTCTGTTACAATACAACAGTTTCTGTTATACAAGCATAAATATACAAATGGTTAAAAGCTAAGACGTGTATTCTAGTTGACTTTTGATAAGACGCGCGTACAAGAATTTTACGTAATTAGCATCTCAAGTGGGATGCAACAGGTTATCGCTCGTTTTCTGCCATTAGCAAATTCCATATATGCATGCGGCTTTGTAGCTTTATAAATATTCGAAAGGAGTTTATGTGAAGCACACGTGCATTTTCAGGATGGGCGAAGCTCGTGCAAGGCGAGGGTGCTCTGCAAAAGACCGCCGCGATAGGATTGGCAGAATTACTTGGCACTGGAAGCATAGTTTTCTTGGGATGCATGGGTTGCGTTGGAAGCATGGGCACTACGCCTTCTCACCTACAAATATCCATTACTTTCGGCTTAGCCGTAATGATAGTCATTCAGGTTTGTTTTTTCCTTGTTCCCCGTCTATTGAAACTTACTGTGCGCGCGTGCCCATTCAACCTCCAATCGCATTTTAGAATTTTGCTCATCTGAGCGAAGCCCACGTAAATCCAGCCATTACCGTAGGCTCGGTAGTTCTTGGAAGAAAATCTATCCCGGAAGCATTATTTTACATCTGTGCGCAAATGATCGGTGCTGTCGCAGGCTACGGCATGCTCAAGGTTCGCTAAGCCTTCATCCTTTCAAAACCAGAACTTCTTCTCATCCGTCTATATATATATATATATATGTATAAACGTATAGGTGCTTACACCGAGTGGACTGTTAACATCTGGACGGAGTAACGAAGGTGGCTTTTGTGCGACCAGTTTGCACAGCGAGCTCTCCCCGATACAAGGCATGCTGATGGAAGCATCAGCGACAGGACTCTTAATGCTATTAGCATGCGCCCTCTGGGATCACCGTTGTCACCGCAGCACAGAATCAGCTTCCATAAAATTCGGCCTGGCCGTTGCCTGTCTCGCTATGGCGGTTGGTCCTTACACAGGCTGCAGCATGAACCCAGCAAGATCATTCGCACCAGCGCTTTGGAATCTTTTCTGGTCGCATCACTGGGTTTACTGGTTCGGCCCACTATCCGGAGCCATCATGACAGCCTTTCTGTACAGAGCTGTATTCTCATCAGATCCGGAAGTTGATGTAGAATATAAGAATTCTGATGCAACCACCAAAGCTCCAGAAAGTATAGCTTTAAACTCATCAGTGATTGTACTGGAAGACCTCAACAAGCAAGAGGTGCGTGCTCCCTGAAACACATTGTAACAGTATTAATTATACAATGTCCAAAACTTATACGATAAGAATAAGGTTAAGGTCAATGTTGTGTCCTTCGTTTTAGCAAATATGAGCACGATGTATGGCGAATATCTGCCATCTACCACAATCCACCAGAAGATCGGCCGTTTTGCCGTATCCAACAATTGCGACACACTGGTTGCGAAATTACACGAGGATAACGAGGAATGAGAAAGGCAGGCTTGCGTATTATTCAGCTACTACATATGTACATCACATATACAACGACCAGTGTTTAAGAAACATTACACAAATGTAAACTGTTTTTCTTTGCCAATTCCGATCGCTCGTACGGCTCAAAGTCTGAAATTAGCAAAAATAAGCGAGTATAATGTAATAATTACAACCATTCGTACAGTTTAGGGTAGTGGGGTGGGTGGGCTCTGGTGCTGACCCCTCGCTGTGTATATTCTCTTTAAGAAACAATGAGAGTTTTCTTACCGACAGTCGATAATGCAGATCTTTGTTTCATCGACTGGATAAACAGTAAAGCATAGTATGTGTGGTGTGTGTGTGTATATATCCCTATTCGTTGGTGGTGTGTGTTATGATGCCTCTCTCTCAGCTTTCACTTCCTCTCACACAGGTTTCTCATCTTAATCGTCTCTCAGTTCTTTCTCCCTAACCCTAATAACGACCCCAACCCTGCCATGGTCGGTCAGCATCATCGACCGACGCGACGCTCCCCGCCACATTCTGAAAGTAACGCAGAGTGCAGACGCCAGTTAAACTGCCAAGTAGAAGGAGCACTCAGCAGCAGCAGCAGCAAAAGTGTGGTGGTAGTAGCCAGCAGCAGCCAGCAGCTGCAGAACAGCAGAAGCAAAGAAGGGTGCGCAGAGTGTGTGTGTACGTGTGGAGACACGCTAAGAAGCCCGCACAACGCGTGTTCGTCCTTCGTTTTTCCTCCTTTTTGCTCAACCGTAACATAAGAATAAAATCAATCAACGATTAACCTTTGGACTAGGAATGTTGGAATCCACGAGCTCACGGTGCCTTGGCCATGACGCTTTCAACATTTTTGGATAACCTGACAGCGTATAACGGTAAAACGAACGCCCACTTGTGTCAGGATAACGAAACAGAGGGCTGCTACTAACGCAATGTTTACGCGCGAGTGCTGTCAGCTTTCCAGTGGATTATAATCATAATCATCATCTCGATGTTCGAATCACTCGGATGAAGAAGAAAAGAGGAACAGGTGAGAAAGCTATTGAGGTTGAGGTTCGAAATTAGACCGTTCCAGATATAAATTTACAGAATCTCTCGAATACTGGTGCGCATTGGCAGCACTTTCTCCCTCACACAAACACACATACCAACAGCACACGCGCGCGGAAAAACAATCCTTCGCCTCTCCGCGTTTATCGATCCGATTCGCCATGGGCTGCTCGCCGCTACTAGATAATTGGGCAAATTTTATTTTAATACCGGTTTATAACAAGTAGGACTGTGGATCGATGGTTAATTGGTTTTTATAAATTTCAGGTGGTAGTTCGGGTGATCCCATGAAGTCTCAGGGCAATAATTATCGACGTGCTGTAACCCAACTACCGCGTGGTGGAGGCTTCGGCGGCATTGATAACAAGAGGAATTAGCGATGTATCGGATCTTACGTCGCGGCTCAGGCCGCATTTGCCTATTAGCTGCTATCGCATTATCCCTGCTAGCATGTTTCTATTATATGAGCCAAACACAAGAACAAGTCCCAGTGCCGGCAGCTCAGCCAGCGGTTGCTCCAATAGCCTTTGCCGGTGATGCTGGCTCCTTCGTAGCTGATCTTGCGCTACGTCACGATCGATCGTCCTCGAAAGCGTCTTCCACGTCGACTGTCACCAACTGCCTTCGGCTCAAGACTAGAAAAGCCGATATAGACGCTCAACGAGAGTTTAGTAAATTTGACTTCCAGGTAATACAAAAATCTCTGAAGCATCGTTGATTCGAAATTCTATTCTACGTTGTTTCAGCCGTCATGGATGAGAAGCAGAGAATATTGGGACGAAAGTTTCGAAACGCGCTATGCAGAGCTGCGAAAGGATCCGAAGAGGCCAGCTCTAAAGGTTCTGCAACGATTTTTGTGAAATAGAAATTAGTTCTAATTATTCTGTTTTGCAGGTGATACTGGTGCCTCACAGTCATACCGATCCTGGATGGTTGAAGACGTTCGAACAGTATTTTCATAGCTCCACGAGAAGTATTTTGAACAATATGGTAGCGAAATTGCAACAATGGCCAAATATGACTTTTATATGGAGCGAAGTCTCTTTTCTTTCTCTTTGGTGGGAGAGGTAATAAGAAAAATGATGAGTATTAAGTAAGAAGGCTCTAAAAAGGCACATAAACTTTCAGTGCTCATCCGACGAAAAAGATGATCCTGAAGAGGCTGGTGAAGGAGGGCAGACTGGAGATTACAACTGGTGGTTGGGTTATGAGCGACGAAGCCTCGTCTCACATTTACGCGATGCTCGATCAACTGATCGAAGGTAAAAGAAGGATTTTTTGGTGAACACTGAATTCTAATAATTAATAATTGGTCCTTAGGTCATCAATGGCTCAAGGCCAATTTGGACGTAACGCCGGTATCCGGGTGGGCCGTTGATCCCTTTGGTCATGGTGGAACGATTCCTTTCATGCTTAAAGCTTCAGGAGCCACAGGCACTGTCATTCAAAGGATTCATTATGCCTGGAAACAGTGGTTTGCCAAGAAACAGTATGGTGACTTCATTTGGCAACAGGCTTGGGACCAAACTGGCACTGCCGATATGCTAACGCACAATCAGCCCTTTGATATTTACAACATCAAGCATTCATGCGGCCCTCATCCTCACGTTTGTCTTAATTTTGATTTTCGAAAGATACGTGGCGAATACACGGAATATTCCGCGAGGGCCGTCGAAATTACACCGAATAACGTCAAACAGATGGCTGAACTACTGCTAGAACAGTATTCGAGAACAGGATCACTTTTTACGCATAATGTTGTATTGATGCCGTTGGGGGATGATTTTAGGTGAGTAATTAATTCTCATACGCAAACAATATACTATATTGTAACTCTACTTACGTACGCAGATACGATCATGCAATTGAATGGGATCAGCAATATACCAATTACAAGACTTTGATGGATTATATCAACAATCGAAAGGAGGAGTACGGAAACGCAGAGATAATATTTGGGACACCAAAAGATTACTTTCAAGAGATAGAAAAGCGCGTTGAGAAGTTTCCAACTCTCACCGGTGATTTCTTTGTCTACTCTGATATTTTTAGCGAAGGTAGACCAGCCTATTGGAGCGGTTATTATACCACTCGACCGTACATGAAGATATTGGATAGAGAGCTCGAAGCTAATTTAAGATCGGCAGAGATCTTGTATTCTGTGGCGTTGAACGTGGCTAGACGCAAAGCCATAGATACAAAGTTGTACGAAACGCATTTTGAAAAGCTGGTAAAGGCAAGGAGAAATTTGGGCTTGTTTCAGCACCATGACGCTATCACGGGTACATCCAAGTCTTTCGTTATGAAGGATTACGCTCTTAAGTTATTCGAGTCAATCTCGGATACGATAAGTCTACAAAGTTTTGCGATTCAGTCGTTGATCGACGGCAGCGGCAGTGTAGGTGTTGTTAGTAGTAATACCAGTGCCATTGCAACCGCTAGTACCAGCTCAACTACAACCACTGCTACTACGAGATCGGTATACGTCTTGCCAGACTCGGACAGAGACAGCTATGAGAAGCTGGCCAAAAAAATACCAATCAGCTTGAAAGCTAAGGAAAGAAGAAAGGTCGTCTTATTCAACCCTCTGGCTCAGCGGAGGCAAGAAGTTATTAGTGTGAAGGTGACTTCATACAAGGTCAGAGTCTTGGATCCACGTGGAAGGCCAGTCGAGTACCAGATCGTCCCCGCAATAAATTCTAGTATTAGCATCTCTCACGATTCTTATACAGTATTGTTTATGGCAGATTTAGGGCCGTTAGCGATTGCCCTTTACGAATTGGAAGAAACGGAGAGGACACCCACTGAAGCGTTATCGACAATCTATTGCTCAAATTGTCAGAAGGATCCTGTCTTTACGACAAAACCAATGCAATTCGGCGATATTAAACTCGAAAATCATCGAATGAAACTTTTAATAGATGGTCAGAGTGGTTTCCTCAAGCGCATTACGAAGAAATCGAGTGGCAGAACGACACAGTGTTCTATAAGATTTGCAGCTTACTCGTCAGCACAATTTCATAGTGGCGCTTATCTCTTCATGCCAGATCCAAATCTGAGGGACGTCGAGAAGGAGATTCTCGAGGCTTACACGCCTCATCAGAAAATGCATATAATTAATGGTCCTTTAACTACCCGTCTCACGGTGGAATATGGCAAATTACTAACGCATCATCTCGCGATATATCATAAGGAAGGAAGTGCTTTGTCAGAGGCAATACATTTGAGAAATGTGATCGATTTTGAAACGCCGCCGAAGAATCGAGAAACAGAGATGTTTATGAGATTGGAGACCGATATAGTAAATGGTGAGCCACCAGAGTTTTACACTGACTCGAATGGCCAAGGAATGACGAAGCGTAAGAAGATAGAGAGAATCGGTATTGAAGGAAACTACTTCCCCATTACCACCATGGCTTATATAGAAGACACGCGACAGAGATTGACTCTTTTGGCGAATCATGGTCAGGGTGCAGCGAGCTATCAGCCGGGTTGGCTAGAAGTAATGTTAGATCGTAGAACGCTCTACGACGATTCGAGAGGGATGGGAGAGGGTTTGCTGGACAATCGAAAAACTTTGGCTAAGCATCTGTTGTTACTGGAGGAGACGGTCGAGGTCGAGGCAGAACTCGACAGAAAGAAAGATGAATACTCGATGCCGTCCCTTCTGGCGAATCAATTGAGCAACGCACTTAATTATCCTGTCAATATATTCGTGTTGGACTGGGTAGGAGGACCGAGAGAGGAGCTAAAAGAAAAAACGAGATCAGAGGTGAAACTATTGACGAGCAGTCTTCCTTGCGATGTGCACTTGATGAATTTGAGAACGAATCAGGACGACAAACTGCTCCATTATCCATCGAGTAAGGCTCTGATGATAATGCAAAGACAGGGCTATAGTTGTTCGTTCAACAATGATGTAGCAATGAGCCACTGCCCCTTCACTGAAGGAATATCCGAGGAGGTCGCTTTTTACGGACTATCAAACATAAGCATTAGCAGGACCACTTTGACCGGTATCGAAAAGCTGGAAGATTTAAAGGAAGGTCTGTCCAATGTACGCTTAAAGCCCATGGAAGTGCAAACATTTATGGTGAAGTTGTCGCGATAGGTGATGCACGACAGAGCTAAAAGCAACGTGTAGGAGGGTGACGTAACGCGAATGCGAAGATTGTACATATCAGTGCGCATCCCGCGGCGTCGCTCGGTGCGATGGCGAATAATGTAAATGCAATAGAAGCGTGATGTAAACAACAAAAATTGATAGATTTATTTTTTATAGAGATACTTTGATGTTTCTTCCACCTATCGGGCATTCCTTGTCCCTGTCCCTATCCTCATATCATTCACTGTAGCTAATTTTATTTCACTCTCTTTCGATCGCAGGAGGATAAAACAATCAACAATATACACATGTTCTTATTATACGGTAGGTATTGCAAAACGTGGCACGTCTAAAGCAATACGTTTTCTCTGGAAAATTTATTTTCTTACAATAATTATAGTCAGCTGCATGTATTTCTTTTTTATAAGCTATATTGCATCAAATTCAATAGTTGCCAACAATTGCTCTTTTGACAATTTGAAACAAAACATAATCACGAGTCACGTAGATGTGTGAGATCCGTGATTGTATTCTGGTACGTAAAAAAGCAATTATGTACCATCCACTTTGCACCTAAAGGATACGTAAATAGCTGTCAATTATGGTTGTGAAAGATTCATTTATTTTCGCAATACCAATCAATGTTTGTTCGTTTTTGGGCCCCTCAGCACTTATCAAACGCTGAAGCAAATTAATTTAAATGATCAATCATGACGCGTATTTTAATTAATTCGTGTTTTGTTACTACTGCAAATAAACTTTACGTACCAAGAATCTATACTTTACGTAACAGAAATTATAGTTTCAATACTTGCAGCTTACTTGCAATAATAACGGAGTGCGGCCTTAGCAATTACGAAGCACTGAATTGCATAAACACAACCCATGGTCATTGGACAGCTCGTGTTCGCACGACCATCAAAGTTCCACTTCTCCAAAACATTCATTCTGTTAGAACCACCCTGTCCTAGTAAATTGGATAATTGGATCACGTTCAAGTACTTTTAAAATGATCAACAAATTAATTTATTTCCACTTAAAACATATTATTAGTTTTAATATGAAAATAGATTGTTCTCATTGCGAAAAAATTCATTTATCTAATTCATAACAACTTCTAAAATATATATTTATTTAATTTATAACACATATAACTAGATTACATCAGGTTATATCTGTTATTTAAAATAGGTATTAGTATATATTTTTAAAATGTATTATAAAATATGTCATTCAATTATCTATCCTGATCAGTATCATGCTCAGAGAACAACAGATCTAATAAATTACGACATATAGTAACTTCTTCTACATTAACTTCTGGATTCATTTCTTTCAAATATTTCTCCAATACATCTTTTAAACCTAGTTCGGATCTTCTGCATTCTTTAAGCGCAGGTAGGAAATTATTTGTCAAGCCATTTAGAACATTCAATAATTGGTCTCTGTAATAATGTACTAAGTTTTATTTGTTCTCTTTTTGGAAAATATAAAAATGCTATAAAATCTTAAGCTTACCTTGTTTCTGGCAATAAATTTCCATTAGCTAGCATTCCTGTAACTTGTTGTATCAAACCCATATTTAATAAAGTAATCTTTACATCATCAGAATTATCTCTGTTGCATAAACTAGACAAAAGAAATGCAGACTTGATTTGTAACTTTTGGATAGGGCTTTGAATCGCTCTTAAAAGCACTGAGTAGCCATCATTTACATCCATATATTTTAAAGCCATTGGATGACCCCTTACAATGCCTGAAAAAATATAAATTCATACATAGAAAATGTCACGAAAACTACTGCAAAGTAATAACTTCTTTGTTACTGTTAATTCCTGGTTAAGAGTTCATTTTCCAAGACCGTTGGCAAACAATAAACCGACAAAAGAATTACTTTTTTACATCTCAATTCCAAACCATAAATGCTAATCTCATAAATAATCAATGCTTCTGTAATAGATAAAATCTTTTACTATCTTATACGTTTTCATTAGTGCAATTGATTATAACAATCCTAACTGAAAATCTTTATTTGATTATTACATATAAACATACGTTAGATCGAAATATTTCAACAATACCGAGAGCGAGTAAAACCAACTTCTAGACTTGAAAATGTTGTATTCTGCATAACATATAATATAACATATTTATCTTAATGTAAGTCAGATTTACTCATTCTAAATTTATGCACTACTTAATCTATCCTTTTACAGGATATTTAGATTCTCAAGTTTATATAAGTATGGGTTTAATTAAAGTAGTTTCGATGGTGTGATTGTTTTACATACGCGAGTGCAATCACGTATTTATAATATAACTTAAGGACTCTTAACCCAGGATCTACTGTGCTCATTAGTAAAATCAATTTGCAAAATGCATGTGGACTTACATGATACAGCATATAAAGCTTTGATTGTAACATTATCAGAATTATCTGTATCTACCATATTTAATAAAATAGGAAACAATCCAGTTTCTAAGATTCTCTCTTGACAGAAAGGATTATTCTGAGATAATTCAGCTATAATATTAGCTGTTCTCCATCTAATACCACTATGAGGAGAATTCAAACATGGACCAAATATTGCAAATCCTCCAATTTTATAAAAATCATTAGCAACATCAATGGAATCTACATAACTGGCAATCTTTTCTAATGCTGCATCATACTCTGAAGAATCATCCTCTGATCGTAAGTCATTTGCTTTTGACAAGGTTGCAATACTCTCTCGAAGCTCTTCTACTACATTTACAGTCATTGAATCTAATGCTTCTTGAAGGAACCTTTTTCTCTGTAAAAAATATTATTTAAGCTGCAGCAAAGCTTTTCCTTAAATAAGAGTAATCAAATTACCTCCTCATCAATAGGCTGACTATAATTGAAATTGTGACTTTGGGATCCAGCTTGGGATGCTTCTACGGAAAATCTTAATAAATCTTGTAGGTTAGTAGGTTGACTTGGTTGATTTGGCAAAACTCGATAACATTGTTCAGGAAGGTTAGATGATTGTTGACCTTCTATAGCTAAAGGTCTGGTACTGCTGGTTGCATGACCTTCTGCTTTCTTTTCTTCAGCTTTATTCAAAGATCTTCAATCATATTAAGTTAGATTAATTTCTCTTCATAAAATAACAAATATATTCATGACATTTAAGAAAGAAGTTACTCACTTGTCCATTTTTATATTCAATTTTGACTTATGCGATGCACCCATGTATTAAATAAAATATTCTAACAAAACTAATTAAAATTTTTAACAAGACAAATCATGGGAACTGCTCATGAAAATAATTTTTATTGTACGTTTGTGAAAGAACTACTCAACAGATTATGATCAGATTTAAATATCCCTTTTTTATATTGACTGCCGATCAGTGTATCTTATTTATACTTAATTCTTATTTGCTTCAATATATACTACAACACGCAGATAGTTCATCTCCAGCAGTCCAGTGGCAGCACGCACCCACTGGCACCCACCGCGCCGCGCGTCGTCTGGCGGAAGTAAGCGCTGACGCCAACTGACGCGCCATAAAAGCCACCTAACGGCAACATAGTTAAGCAAGGAACGCGTTCGCGTATTCGTAACCTCTGTTCCTTCTTTGATTCCTTTCTTCTGGTTCGATCGCGTTGATCGTTGATGTTCCAACCGACTCGGTGAGTGTGTTGTTTTCAAACATGGGGAGGTTATTTTTTTGAAATAATATGAGGGAATTAATGAACCGGGGTTTAGTTGTGTTATTAACTGTATTAAGCGGGTGTGTGTTACTGTACAATGCCTGGGGGCCAGTCTTAGCGGTAACGGCTTCCTTCTTCCTCGTGGCTTACGTCTGTTACTCGCTGGTAGTCAACGATAGCTTAGTGTCACCGCAAGCTTTTGACCTTTTCAACTATATTAAAGAAACCGCGTCCGTCCTTACAAAACTACTTCAGAAATCTTTTCTATTAGCATCCGGTCATCTGCAAAATTTCTGGAAAAACGTCAAAAGCAGCTACAGGGAAAGATTGGTAGATAAAATGCAAAGAAGAAAGAGGAGCTATCAACTCAGCAGCGATACGTGTATCAATTCCAGGGACACGTCAAGAATGAGCTTGGCTGGAGGGCTTAGTCCTATTCCTAAAGTAGGTTATTGTAGATCATTGTTAAATGATAGTGAAAATGGGGATCCAACCTGCAACCAGGTTGGTTCTTATGGAAAAACCACATCAACACCTTTGATGCCTGGGAAGATGGGAGATACAAGGAATGGTGATATCCAGAGCAAGTCTAACAGTACAGTTTGTAGGAGAAAATCTTCATTACAGTCCCTGAGTCATGTATTATCTCGGGGTGACAATGTTACATATTTTACTCCGAATGGGTCTCCATGGGGACAAAGTATCAGTCCACAAATGAGACCTAAAGCTGCTGGTGTCAAAACAGTTCAGACAGTTGCTGGTCCTTTATTAGCTTCAACTAGGTACAATATAGATTCCAAGTAAGTATGATAGTTTTCAGATTTTAATTATTCATAAGAAAGATTATTTCAAAGTGTACATTATTTTTAACTGATTTCATAGAGTCTACACGGATATAATGTCTCCTGGACTAACAACAAGATTAAGTAAATATGCTACTGAGGCAAATACAAAGCTAACTCATCAGCCACAGTATGGTACAGGCCAATTTCCAAAAGTAAATCTTAATGCGAATCCAATTCCAGTGATAAATACTAAATCTATAAAATTGAGAGCACAGAATACCATTAGAGTTGCACCTCCAGAAGCTATCAAATATTGCCCTCCGGAAAAGCAAAAGATTCTTTCATCTGTATGTCACAATGACTACATATCTGTAGCCCCTAGTGCAGCTGTACGAGAGATATCTCTGAAAAGACACGTGTCCAAGGAAGATGTTATGTCTGAAGCTGTTAAGAAGCAACGTACTGATATAATTTTCAGCAGTGATCTGACAGGCATTGAGGAGGCTAAAGGCAAAAGAGGCAGGGACGAATCAAGATCTGAGGAAGAGATCTCTCCTCAAAATAAATCTGTAAGACCAGCCAAACGAACTAAAACACCTTCTTGTTATGATATCATAAACTCACTCACTTCAAGCATCAATGTTACGTCTGGTCTTAAGCGAAAAGCTAGTAAGTATCTATGTAAAATCATATTTTTTCTATTTTTCAAATGAATGATATCAATTAAAATCTAAATTCTATTTCAGTCGATAGTTCGCGGAGCGAGACTCCGGATTCTGGAAAACACTTTAAGTCTCATGATGCAGTGCAAAATGCAAGCTCACAAAGCATCTTAGACCTACAAAAAGATAAGTCGGTGCAGAGTGAACCGAGCTCTAGCGACAAAACGCCGGAGGTTTCAAGCGGAATTCAAAAGAAATCGCTTTCACTCGAAGAACCACCTTTGGAAGACACGTATAAATTATTAAAAGAAAGTTTAATAAGATCTAAGAAGCTGATTTCTGCAGCACCGTTGAAAACTAAGGAGCCGAATGATCCGGTGTTGAAAAAATCTGCAGAGTTAACGGATAAATTATTCATGCGAGCCGAGCCAAGAATAAATGATAAATTAAAAACACTTGTAAACGAGCATACAAAAATAAAACCGAAGTTCGCTTCGGAAAACGTTGAGGAAATTCGAAAGGAAGATATAGTAAATATGCGAAAGACTAGCATGAGAGCTAGGCTGCAAAGTATGTTTGATGCCATTTCGGGAAAAGCTCCGAGCAAAATCAATCCAGATATCGTGATCCAGGCTGAAGAAATCGCTGCTAGTCCAGCCGTTTCAACCCCAGTCACACGAGTATCCTTGAATTCTTGCACAACAACTACAACGGTCAACACTTCTCCAATAGCCACTTCGGCCATAGCACCAACAATTTCTCCGTTAAATCACAATCAAAGTGAAAAACACGTAACTTTCAGTTTATTACCGACCGAGACGAAAAGCAAAATTGAATCAAGCTTTCCCGTTCCTAAGTTGAATACCACAGTCAAGAAAGATGATTGTTTACCAGCAAGCACTTCCAATATTACTTCCAGTACCAGCTCGATTCTCTCTAGTCCTAAATCTATAGAAGCTCCCCAATTTAATTTTACCGCTTTAAAATCAGACGCAATCTCAACGACAATGAATACTTTTTCATTCCATACAACGACCAACACTACTTCATCGGTTTCCATACCTAGCAGCACAGCTATCAGCAATACCACTGCAAGCTCTTCTGCACCTTCGACTTCCAGTTCTATGAATTTCATGACAACTGCAAGTGCGACTAACACCAGGACAACGCCAGGTTTTACTGGTTTTAATACTAGTGCAATGCAGCCCCAAAAATCACCGCCAGCTGTGAGTTTCAAAGGTCCAACAACTTCAACTACAATTTTATCAACTCCAGCTACTACCTCGCCACAATTTAGTTTACCAAGCATGTCAAATACTGTTAATGCAACTAAAATCACGACAACGACGAGTACACCTACGTCAGGATCCCTATTCTCGTCTTCAACGGAAACACCAAAAAACAGCTTGTTCACCTTCGGAGCTAAGACTACTACGAATAATCCGCAGACTCCTAAAACTGAAAGCTTTACTTTTACCGGATCTTCAAATACTCCAAACACTGAAAACTCTATAATTAGAACGAATACACAGAATACATCTATTGCGCCTATGACGACAGCGAATTTTCCTTCTGAAAGAAAAACTTCACCAATATCAGCAACCAGTGCTTTTGGAAAAACGATCACCGGCACACCGGCGTTTGCGTCTACATCGTCGAAATTTACGTTTGGAGCTAATACTACTAATACCAATGCCGTTACCAATAAGCCTATGTTTACATTTGGTGCTACGTCAAAAACAGAGGATGGAGATAAGCCGAAAACAACAGTTGCTTTTGGAATCGGCATAACCAGTGCTACTAATCCAATTCCTGCATTTGGCACTCCCTCAACCAGTACTACCACACAAATCTCTGCTTTTGATACGTCTTCCACGAGTAATTCACAAGTATCAGTTTTTGGTACACCATCGACTAGCTCCAGTAACTTACCATCAGCTTTCACCACTCCATCGATCAGTAGTAATATTCAAGGGCCGACTTTTGGTATACCTGCAACGACTAGTCAACAATTTGGTTCAACGAACACCTCAATATTTGGCAACACGTCGAATAATCTTTTTGCATCTACTGGGAATACTTTTGGTACTCCAAAAACTACATCAATCACGACGACCGTTCCAATTTTTGGTGGCCCCATTCAAGGAGCTACAACCACAGCCTCTATGGTTTTTGGTACAGCTAATCAGAGAGCTACAATTACCACAAGTCCAGTGTTTGCATCAACTAGTCAAGGATCTACTACATCAGCTACTACAATTTTCGGTTCAGCAGTCTCAAGTGCTACGCCATCTACAGCTACTGTTTTTGGAACGACCACTACCAGTAGCATTCCCAGCCTTTTTACCAATAGTAGCTCTAGCACCAATGCCAATTCTACAACTTCCTCGACTACGATGTTCAGTCAAAGCGGAAGTATTTTTGGACAAACGAAGTCTCCAACTTCCTTTGTATCCAGTCCAGTAACATTTGGAAGCGGTAGCTCAGTGTTTGGTCAGACTGCTCAGCCAGCTTTTGGCGGCAATAATACAACGATCACAACGACTGCATCATCATTTAACTCTATCAGTACTACTCCTGCATTTGGTACATCCGGTCAATCAGCAGCAACCTCTGCTGTTCCAGCAGCTTTCAGACCTTCTGCACCTGCCTCTGTTTCCAGTCCCGTTTCTGCTTTTGCCACGAATAACACAGCAACTCCAGTTTTTGGATCAACAACGTCCTCTTCTGGTTTCGGCGGCGCTGCTAGTTCCTTCGGCTCTCAAAATACCAACAATATTTCCTTCGGAAAAACTACAGGGTTTGATACTGGTAGTTCGCCTTTTGCCACTCAAGCAGCGACGACTTCAGCCTTTGGATCTCCAGCAGCATCCACCTCGGGCTTCGGAGCTAACAAAACTGGTACCTTCTCCTTTGGTACTAATTCATCCACTCAAGCCAATGCTACTTTCACCTTTGGAGGAAGTTCTAGTACTACTACTAATAATAATCAAAATAGTGGCTCTAATACAGCACTTTTCCAATTTGGAGGAAATAATTCCAAACCAGGTAAATTAATCGGAAGGAAACCAGTTTGATTAAGATTTTTAAACTTAATTTTATTTTAGCCTCGGCTGGATTCAACTTCACTTCTCCAACTGCAGCTCCTATTGCTTCCTTTGGAACGCCTGCAACGCCCACTTTTAACGCTACTCCAGGAATGTTTAGTATCGGAAGCGGCTCTACTGCACCGAGATCCAGAACAACACGAATAAAAAAGACAAGATGATGGAGAATGTAAATTGTTTCGGGAACGTTCAAATTTTCGCTCCCTATGGAAACGTGGTGTGGAAATTAGTTTAATAACAGTGACTCCATGGAATTTCTTAGTTTATTTCAATTTCTTGCTGTGGTTTTTTCTCAAATCAATGAAAAAAACTGGACAAAATTATACCAAGGAATTTTTGAACGATTACGCAGATTCTTTATTAACAAACAAATAAGGCTTGATTATTGCCTTTCATTTATATAGATTATTGCTTTGTATAACTTTGCATAAATTTTGGAGGTACTATTTTTCAAATTAATTTTAATGAATACTTTCTGGTTTTATCAGATTTTAATCGCTATAAAGTATATAGCCAGTATGTTTTATATTTCAGAAATATATCAAGATATAATTTGAAAAGTAAATATTTGATCTTGAAAGATCCATTTGATATTTTTATTGTTTTCATTACTTAAATTTGTACTTGATATAATATTGTATGATATTTTGTTAAGTTTTAATGAAGGATTGAGTGCAAAATTAAGTAATTTTGTAAGCAATACTTCAATGTAATATCTTCTGGTGACGTCGAGGAGAAAATAATTTTAGTTTTGTTCAGCCAAAAGTTTTGGAGGTAAAAGGTTATTTAAAGCCAATCGTAGGACGCAAAAACTATTAGTATACCACTGAAAATTACTTGAAAAGTAATGACGAATATAAATAATGTTTCTAGAATTTTTGTACTTTTAAGAAACCCAAGTTGCACTTGTTAATAATATAAGACTGTCCATTTGTTTAGAAATAGCTATTGCAGAAATATTTTTTCTCTCGTTCTTTTTTTTTTGTTCAAGATATTTGAATTTTTTGTTAATAGCTCCTAAACTAAGCAAGGTGCTGTGTATAATGCGTAATCAATGAATTTGTTAAAGCTTAACGCATAGATTTTGTTCACTTAAAAGTTCAATGGCAGAAGGTATGCTGTTGTAATTAAGAATTGGATATATTGTACAGACTCTTAATAAGACACTTTATTTTGTTCTTTAAACCAAGTCTGATACGTATATATCTTTGAAATATTTGTTTACTGATAAAGAGAAATTGAATTCTTCAGCAAGACAACGACAAGAAATTACAAAGTTACTTTTACTTCGAATGAAGTGAAAATTGTACAATTCTACTATTGATAATCTAACGCCTGTATGGCTAATTACGGGCATGTAATTGCAGGAAAAATAATATAATATTTATCAGTATCTCATTCAACCGAGACATGAAGAAATTTATCATTTTGTAATAAGTCTAATACGTGTGTGAATGACGATATAGTACATACATCAACAAAAAATAATAAATTATATTCTCATATTATTCGACGAAAATTAAAGTTTTCTCAACATTGTCATCCAATCAATTTATATATCTGTTAAAAAGAATACATAACACAAATTTATTTTAAGGTATTCTTTTTCACTCCTCACACAATTAGCATTAGAATTTTGTAAAGTATTGTTCCAATTCAGATAATTTCTAAAAATGTAAAATTTTAGTTAGAATGTATTAGTATATTTATTATTATATAAATTACTTGTAAATAGTATTGTTGCTGAACATTAGCTGCTGATTCTGCTTTGTTCAATAGGTTTTTGTAACGCTCTTCCAGTTGAACTATTAATTTATCAAAGTCAGCTTGTTTTTCACTACTAATACAGGCTAGTAATTCGTTTCTTTGACGTTGAAGCTTTAAATTAAGCACTTTTATTTCTTGATCCTTGCTCTAAAATCATAATTTTATAAATAATATATCTAGACATATGTATAATTAAAAAATTGATTAGAGACTTGTATCGTCTGGCAAATAGTATTTTTACAATCCTGTTCGAGTTTTTCTTTTGATTTTTCTAATCTATCCAAAGCTCTTCTTAGCATATTTACTTTTGACATTAAGTCTTGATTTTGGACAGAAACATTCATGTCTTCTCTCATCTTATCCATTTCCTCTTTCATCTTTTTGTAGTGATCGTTAACCATTGCATGAATTTTTCCCTCCTGGGAGGAATATGGCATTATTCTAAAATATATTTAAAATACAACAATCATTTACTGCCATAATCTCAAAATTTTTCTATAATTACATTTTTAGTCTCCTGTAGAAGCTTGTGTTCCAGTTCTTCAATCTGTTTCTTTAAATTATCTAGTTCTTCGCTTTTTCTCGACTCTTTCTGTGATATCTCTTTATCTTTCTGTATAATACAATTATCTTTTGCTTCTAATTCCTCGTTTTTTTTCCTTATAACAAATTCGTACTGCTGGCCAAGGCTCTTTAATTTTTCCATGTTTTTTTCCAAAAGCTCTTTTCCTTTCTTCATTTCGGCTAGACTAAAAAGAATTCAATTAAAACTTCAGCTCGCTTTATAGAGATATGTGAAATTACTTGGTTTTCAAAGACTCATTTTCTGATATTAGATTTTCAATATTAGTCTGCAACTTTAATTCATGAAGAGAATACTTTTCCTTGGCATGGAAAAGATCCAGTCCTAATTTTTCATTTTGTTCCTGAAGTTCGCGAATAACAGAAATTAAAGTATCTATTTGCTCTTTGCAAGTCTTTCCTTGATTTAAATTTGTTTCATCATTAATATAGGAATCTATCGTAGACGAATTGGAGCCAGTGTTGGATGCAGAATTGATCTCGCAACATTTTTGCGTAGGCTTATAAAAAAGATCTTGATGCAGAAATGCATTTGACTTGGAGCAAACTTTCTGAATCTGCGGAGAGCTCTCCACGTCGCTGGACGAATGTGTATTAGTCTGGAAAAGTTTACATTTCAAAGTTTGTCATCCTTAATGGTAAACAAAATGAATTGAATATTTTTCAATAATTACAGCGTTGAATGATTTGCGTAAAGGAAATAAAAGCCCATTCGCAGGAGGCTTACTAAAGATACCACTAATCTGGCCTGATTTTAACTGATAATAGAATTCTAATAGGTACTCATTTCTAAGCTTTCGCTGTTTAGATTCGTTCAGTTTTACTAGCCATGCTTTAGAAAGTTGAATATCACTCGCTTCCAAAACGGACAAGGACGATTTGATGCATGACAAAATTTGTTTAAATTCTTCGTCCAATTTTATTGCTTCTCTCTGATTTTCATCTCCTGGTATTCTTGGCATTATTCTGCAGATAATAGAGATAATATCCGTTAGACAGGAGTGATTGTAGTGATGTTTTGACAGCTGTGAAAAATACCGTTGCCACTAGTAGCAGATCAAACTGTATGTATGTGTGTGTTCACCAAACTATTCACAAAGCTATATATACTATACATATATACATAATTTATTTATACACAATACTCCTTGTCGATTAATAATTATACTCGTTTTTCAATGTACATTGAATTTTAAGAAATATGGCACAAAATATTCTATAAAATAAAATTACATTTTCCCTCGAGCATAATACAGGTACTACAATATAGATCTGTGTAGGATATGCCGTCTAAAATGCCCCAAATTCTAATTAAAGTGCTTTTGTAACAAAAGTTGAAATAATGAGAAAATTTTATTATTAAAAAATAAAAGGAGGGCGCTAAAGTGTGAGAGATAAAGAGACAGTCTATTTTGCGATTTCTATCTACTTCTGTTTATCTTGAACCGATAAGATGAGCGCATCCTTGCTACAAACATTAGTATCTAGGGCTATTTAAGGGGTAATACAACCGGTATACATATAATTTGAGAACAACAATATATTGGTTAGATATGCCCGCTAGTACTACAAGAGAAGTACAAAGAAAACATAAATCTTCATTGTATTGTACTAGACATAGTATCATATCATATATATTAATTTTCAAGATCATTGTTAAGAATACCATTGATAATTAATTAGTCCGTTAGCAGAAAGTGGATTGAAGATCTACGGACTAAACTACAGCTTCGATTGACGAAGAAAAATGAATCGACAAGCAACAATAAAGTTAAAATTGTCAAGAATAAATATATTCTAATGAATTACACTATTCCTAATTGCTACGTATCACAGAATAGCTCGTAAAAAACAAAATTCAAGAATGAAGACTGTAATTTCTTTATACTTTTTTTCGGGTATTAAAATAAATATATTTTTATTTTCTATATAAAATTAGAGATTAATCGCTATATATATAGCTATGATACGGTTATCGCATTTAAAAAAAATATATTGTATAATATTATAAATTTTAATATTACATGTAGTTAATATAATATTAAAATATATGCATAATATTATAGAATATTATAAAAATATCCTTATTGCCAAATTGCGCGCAATTTTGTGCAAGTCCTACTCCTTTGAGCATCGGAGTCAACTAATTTTGCGCAATTGTTGATTGGAAATTAATTGAGATCGTAATCGAGTGTATATTCGAAAAACTATGCGCGATTACTCAATTTTATTTGATTTTCAGTAGTTTGCTTTAAGTCTATCAGCTTTAATTTCATGGGTTCTATGTGTGTTCCCAGCCATTCGTCGATCATTGACGGATAAAAAATACTTTCCATTTGTACTCGAAGGTATCCTTCCAACGAAGATAATTCAAATAATAAACTAAAATAAAACTTATTTTATAAGAAATAATTTCATTAATATTTTCAATTCAACAGAGAATTATTTTACTCACTCTGTAAACGCTGGTACTAAGCTTTCCAACTGCATAGGATTTGTGTAATTATTGGCCACTTGCCATGGATTCATCCATGTTAGTATTCTGAGAACAACAAATCCTATTTTAAAACGTTAATGTAGCAAATTATAAATCAATTAATAAAAAATTACATACTGTTCGCTATTGGTAATATTATGATACTTTGTTCTAAAATTTAAGAACCATTCAACGCCAACAGCGATTTGCCATCCAGGAAACAATAATTTGCTTGGAATCGGAGCAGGTCTCGGTTGTGGTGTAATATGCAAAGGATGATCCACATATCCAAGACTTTTAGCTACTTGAACGTGTGTTTGTACTGAATATCCATGAAGCCAGACTTTCAAACACATGGCTAAAGATGGAATAGCCGTTGGTAATAACTCACTCATTGTAGCATAATGATCGTACCTAAAGATAAAATTGGTACCGATCATTGCACTTTATTCTGGTTTATTTGTTTAGTTATGAAATCAGTTTGACTTTAAGATTTACCTAGACCAACCAGTGAACGCAGTTCCCCTAAATTCACGTATTTTATTTACATGGGTACTTAATTCTTCCAACCACCTTTCATGATTGCTTATATGATGTTGAATTATCGGTATATGCTGACAAGAACCTGTAGCTCCTTTAAAAGCAGTTGCTGACCAAACATTTGGAAAGACTGTACTGTATTTGTCCCACAGATCTGTAGATAACGCGAAATTTTCTCGCGAATTGTAATGCCAGATCATTGGTTCAACGTATTTGCCAATATAGTATTCTGAAAGTAACCGATACTTGTGAAATAAAATATAGAAATAATTAAAATATGCTAAGTATCATAATACCATTTAAAACCTGTAAGTCTATAGCCCTTAGCATGTCATCCCAGATTATGATTTTTAAGCAAGGGTACATTTCTTGTATATACTGAGCAATAGCTAAAACGTGCTCCAGGTATAAAGCTGCCTTGCCATGTTTATTGGCAGCAGCTCGTTTTGTGCAAACAGAACAAAGTCCCAAATGCCAAACTTCATCAGCACCTATGTGCAGGCACTGAATATCTGGGTGAAAGCTAATAATCTGACGAATTAAGGATTTTACTAAAGGAAGAGTGCCAGGATTAGATGGACAAATAGAACTTGGAAAATTTTGAACTTCTCTCAGAGATCTCCATTCATCGTGCTTCAGAATAAACTGTAATAAAAAGTAATTTTCAATATTTTGAACAAATTATTAGGAACAAAAATAATATATAAAAAACTTTTAAACCTCCATATGACCAAAAGTTTGCACTAAAGGAACAACTGCAAGCCCAGAGTCTCCTGCTATTTGTAAAATTTGCCTTGCTTCCTGAGTTGTGTAGCCACTGGCTAAGCTGTTTGGTCCGTTGCTCCCAATAGGTGAGAGTTCCCGATTGTATGGAAATGTGTCTTCCCATTCCAATAATAGTCCTGTTGCACCCCATGTTCGCAACAGTGGAAATAACTGGAATAAATTCACAAAAATTCATTACAAAAATTTAGATTACTGTGAACATAAAAAAGAGAACTCAAAAATGTAGTAAGCATGCAGAAATAATCTAATTTTTTCACACAGAGCTCCTAAAATACTTTTCCTTATTGCCTTAGAGTTGCTTTTTGCAGCAAGCATGAGTTAAGTTAAATGTAAACAAAAATATTATTATAGAATGTTCTGGTAAACCTTTTCAAAATAAGAAACCTTTGGTGGGGCGCCTTTTAGATCGAGGTGAACGAGTCTGCAATAAGAATAACAATTTTCTGTGAAAAATCATCAATTCCATAGAATTGTCATTATACTTTATAGCAGACGATCAATGTTTACCTATGCGAGCCAGACGTCAAGGCATCCATCTTTTCGCGGCCATTACTCAATACGTAACTCAACTCAATTACTTATTAAATTTTACGCCACAAAAAAAAAAAACACTTCTTTCTTCAATAGTCAAAATAAAATTTTAATAACAAGAAAAAGAATTAAATAAAAATGTTATCAACTAGTTATTTTAAGTATCTTTAAATTTTCATTTGCACATGCAAGTTTTTTTTTTCGTTGGAAAAAGAGAATTACTCAATACTATTAGCATAAACGAAAATGTTGTCAGAATGATAATAAAAGAGAGACATTCGGTGAAATATATTTTTATTTATTGTATACGATTATTTCAGCCTTTGTGGGTATACAATACTCTCACCCGTTTGCGAACTAGCTATAGGAAATTTCGATTCAAACGGATATATAGTAGCTATATGCTACAACCCGCTACATAAAAAATAAGTTTTACAGCTTATACAGAATTATTTTACAATATTCAATCAAATAATACTCTGGAACAGACACTTTGTTATAATTCTGAATTGAAGGCCGCAATAATGTGAATTTCACAAACGTTTGTGTAGTTTTATTAACCGATTCTGCTATTTTTCTTTTAAATTTATTCAAGAGATTATAAACTTTCTCAATTGTATGAGTTCCAGTCAGATACAATAATTAATTTGATAAATTAAACGATAATAAATATGAAATTTTAAAAGATTCGTCGACTCGATTGAATTAATGTGCTCTGTATATTACTGCTAAGCTTTCACTTGTCACATTATTGAACACAATGTGGGAAAACCTTTAAAAATCGGATGCTACTTTTATATATAATTCAGTTGTTTCGCAGTTTTCCTTAAACTAAAAAATACATCTACACGTTGGAGAGTGCAGTTAAGTTTTGGCACCTCGTACGAAAATCGATATGCTCGACGGAAACCAAACGATATACATCTTTGTGCATTTTTCAAAGCTTTAGAAAACCCTAAGGAAAAGTAAAAAGCTTGTCAATGATTTCTATCACTCGAACTTAACATTTCGAGATTATAATGTACGTAGTCGCATGAAAATCTCGTTTTCTTCTTTGCTTTTATGCTTCATAAATCGCTTTATTTGTACAAAAATTTACTTGAAAATGGTCTATATATACGCAATATATGTAAAAATCTCTCAACTATGTAATGAGCATAGATATAAATAGTTTGAATCATCATTCAATTCCATGAATCATATAATTAACAGGTGACAAAAATCATCTGTGAAAAGATAAGATTAAAGTAAAACGCGTGTACATAATTTCAAGTATGCTCGGGCGGAGAGATAGAGGAAATGCGTTGATATAACAATAGTAGGGCGCTTTACAAAATTATGATCGGTTATTTAAAAAAATTGAGCTAATCTTACGATCTATCGTTATATTATGTTTAGGACATTTTTAATTCTTCTATCAGTTCTTATGAAAGTGTTGGAGAAAAATAACAGTGAATTCAGCTGATTCTGACGAACACTACACTTAACCGATTAAAAGCAGATTCATTCTGTCCTCCGACTGTCGTCAATAATAATTTATCGGTATGTTTCCCTTTTTCGGTTTCAGAAAAGAAGCGTAATTCTTACAGCTTTATGTTCCCTGTTTTATAGTTAAAGAACCGTTCGAGTCGTTCAGGTAAAAGTTAAGTTTGCTTCAAATCGTTGATAATTGAAATGCACGAGCCAAACTCAAACTTTGCTGTTTCGACCATACTCCAAAATTTGCTTGTGGTAGAACAGTAGATACCTGAATAATTAAATTAAAGACATTTAATAAAAATAAAGAGATAAATGTTTGTCGAATTCCGATAGAAAGGTGAAAATTACCCTTCACTGGTTAAAACATCTTTTAACCTGGCCCTGGTAATGAGATGATCATCGCACTTAAACCATTGATCCCTCTGCTGCCGGATAAAGGCAGTATAGTGTCCGGTCTCCAGAGAGCCCTCGTGGTTGATTACCGCGAATAATGAATACCTATTGTCGCTGAATGTCGCGTCTTCTCCATTCTTAGGCAGTCCATCCAGCATTGAGCTGTTATTGTTGCCATTTCGCCTGTGAGACATAAATGGCGTCATATCTAATTGCTCGGGGAACGAGATGAATGTGGAGATCTTTTTATCCTGGATGCTGGAGTGCTCGAATCGTTTTAAATGGAAGCTAGCGACGATCGGCAGTTGCTTCATCGTCAACTGCTTTGTACTTTCTTGGTAAGTCTGGCAATTATTGCACTTGATCTTGGCACTTGAGCCCAAATGCTCTGCACGAGTAAAGCGTTCAAGGCAATCCAGCAGCGAAGTCGGAGGCCCAGAATTATCAGAGCTGGAACCACTACCACTGCCTGCTGCTGCAGCTGCTGGACCCAAATCTAAAGAGATATCCCAGAACGGATCGATAGTTGTCGAAACTCCACTGAAAATTTTATTACAATTTAATAAAAAAGGTATTGAAATGTGTAACACCTACAAACATGACCAAGGAAAAATAATAAAAAAAACTAACTTGCATGCCTGGCAAACTACGTCACTTTGAAGCCCGCCAGTGAAGATTTGATCAATAATACAATTGCAATGATGTGGATTATCCTTGACGAGTATCGGAGCGGCTTCACAGTGCCTGTGGAGTACGTCTAGGGTGGCTATGAAAAATTCGTGCGCATCCTGCTGTTCGTAGCCGGCCAAATGTCTTGCATGAGTCCATATCAGATGGAGCAGCTTGTGTAGGGTCAGTGGTGCTTTGCTACCCGAATAAAACTCTTGGAAGAGATGGGAAACTTCGCATACCAAGCAGCGTGATGGCTGTGGGCAATGATGACGGTCGGCAAGAAAGTAATCTCGCAACAACGGAGTGTGAATCAGTGCCTGAACTATGCAGTTCATGAAGCAAGTGCTTCCTAGATTTATTAGCCCTCTCAAACCTGAAACAAAAACTCCAATATATGACTTGTTTATTTATCAGTCTTTGATAATAAAGAAATATAACAAACCTATGGTAGAATTTTCAACAACGCGTCGTCTTCTTGGATGCTTCCTGAGTAGCTCGGCCTCTATCTGGGTCGGTTCCCACGCTCGGTAATACTCTCCAAAGCTGAGGGACTTGGCCGATTCGCTCCATTGTGCTTTCGCAACTGTTAGCAATTCTCTATCGTACACGTAATCGCCGCATTGGAAACACAAAATATTTCCGTAACATAAGTCTACCGCTGAAATTACGAAAATTAGATAACTGTTGCATTCATCGATCCTTTTATCCTTACCTAGGAAGTGTTTCTTTGTCTTTGCATGCTCTTGAATATGACCCTTCCCATAGCAGCCGAAAAATATACAATGTAAACAGGAATGAAGTCGATCCTTATACGTTTTACACGTATGACACAAACAACTCACTGCCTAGAAAAGAAAAATTAAAAATATATTACTATTTTGCCTCAAATAACTGTTCTTGTAATGAAAAATTATCACACGTCCGCTAACATCTATAAGGTGTTCCCTTATTTTCTCCAGAGTGAGAATATAAAAGGTAATTTATCTTCGCAAATATAAGCGATATTAATAAAATTGTTTTCACCTTTCTGAAAGTATTTTCTATTTAGATCCAAGAAGGTAACCTACAAGAAATTAACTTATTCTATAATTACAAAAATAAATTAATTTTTACGTCTACCCTCGAGGGCAAAATAAGTGATACACCTTGTATAACTAACATACGTATTAAACGAAATCTGCAGATCCGATTGGTCGTTGGTTTCTTTCTGAGTTGCGCTGTTGTGGGAATTTCGTTCCCCCGCTATGACGCCTAGACGATAACTAGCATGGCGTCTGGGAATTATGGTGGGGGGAGGAAATTCCCATCGCATCGTAACTCTGGTTTCTTCGCGTAGTTTTATCAGTGTATATGTGTAGGCGAAACAGCTGATATAGCGCCGATCTCATTGGTCCACGATGAGCCACGTGACACCGGGTAGAATGACTGAATATAAACTTGCATGAGAGAGACTGACTGCCGCTAGTTACGCACGAACACACCGACACCATGACATAAACACAAGTTTTTACTTTCTTCCGTATTACAAATTAACTACCAAATCTATAAATAGCAACAGCTACATGAAAAGTACTCCAAGGACAAACAGAAAGTGGTTATTGGTTTTATTGGAGTGAAAAAGATTAGGCTAAAGAGAGAGGTAAACTTTGGACGAAAATTGCAGCTATCAATGCTGATCGAAATTCACTTAGTCAATTTCATTTACCTTTCTTACGCGTGCTTCAGCCGAAGTACTGGTAACGAAGTACGAATGGATGACTTTATAAGGTTGGATGCCTTTAGCTGCCTTGAAATTATTCAAGTGTATGCAGCCATGGTCACTCATCTCAAGCCGGTGATATTGCTAACACAAAATTCTCAGCAGTGATAACTTTTGACGGAACTCGGTCTAGGGTTCGGAGCCTTGACCTGGACCGAGAGACCGGGACGGGAGCCACCGACGATGCGGTTATAAGACTGTCTCGTCTTCTTGGCCTTGAAAGGAACGATAGTTTCGCTGACATGGAAACTTCAACCCTGTAATAACTCAATAATCTTTCTTTTCTCCTTTTTTGTTTCTTCTAATTATAGCTTTATGCCGGGTTCACATCTATTCAACAAAACAGAAAGAAGCAACAAAATACAAACGCAATATTCTCGAAACGATTTTAGGAGCAAACAATTAAGAAACCTAAGTCAACCTTAAGGGTGCGTTTGGGAGATGCTATATCAACGCTACTGCGCATATATTTTAAGCAATTTTGTATGCGCAGTAGCGTTGTTAGTGATAATAACGTGCTTCATGGGCGCACCCTTTTTTGCAAAATTGTTGGAAAACATCAAATTATGGTTTTCTTTATAGTTTGTCTGCTTAATGTGGACCCGGCATTAGGCTTCTTGTCGCACTTTTACGCTCTTGTACAGGTTACTGTGAGCTGTGAGTCGACCTTGCAGCATGCAGAGAGGGCGCCCTGCTTCTTCTCCTTTTGCCACTTTTTCTGCTCTGCTATTCTTTACGCTCTCTAAAAGCCTGGTCTGGATACTTGCAGGGTGCACTTGACGACCATAGAGATCTAACCTCCACAACACTTCAAAATTGGTCATATGAGTTTTATTTTTGTCCGACGCTAATTGTATCTAGCTATTGCTACCTAAATCTACTGCAGTATTAATGATTTGAACGCTTAACACTCAACAATCTCAGCACCACGATAAACAAACCACCACGCCACACCGCTTACTGACCGACCGCCACCGCCACCAGCCGGTTGTTGTAAATGAAAAGCTCGCTGGCTCAGCTGGCTGGCCGCTTCGCCGCTTGCCTCGCTCCTCGCCAACACTGGACTTGAGTTGACTGTCTTGACTGGTTGAACCAAACAAAAAGCCCTTTTCATCCCCACTACCATGACTACCTTCCCCTTTTCCCACTCTTCTTTATCATTTAATACACTATTCCGTTTCCTTTATTCGCAAGAGAGGTAAGCCAAAAGAAGGCAATTGGCCTGGATTGGCCCTTGTACCACTCTACAGCTCCACTATCTCACTCATTTCATCCTATCAGATCCCTCTTCTTCTGCAGCCACCAATCTTTAATTCTCTTGTTTGATTGGTTATAAATATATCTTGCTTTTGTACACATATTTTTTATGTAATAATAAATTTGAAGATTGAATTACCATTATTACCAACAATAATTTAACATTCTACAGTAATTCGTACAATTAACACGCACTGTCAAAGTAAACTAAACAGCAATCAGCGACAAGTAGGATTCCCTGAGGTTGACTTTTCACTTGAGTTGACATTGACACCATAATTGACACACAGGTAGCAGCAGCAGGTAAGTTTGGAAATCGCGTAACTAAATAAGTAAGCCGGCTAATAGTCTTTAATTCAATAACCGAAATACCTTGTAGAGAAACAAGGGAATATGTAAGGAATGTATAATCAATGGTGAGCTTGCTGATTTTGGTTCGGTCTGACGGATAATGTCCAGTGAGCAGCGAGAATCAAGTCCGCCGAGAAATGTTGATAGCTCAATTGCATCAGAAAGTAACAACGTGGCCAAAGTGCCAACGGTGCCGATTACGAGGCCTTCCATAGAGGAGAAATTGACCAGTAAAATGTTTTCCTACGCCAGAGAAATTATTTGTTTCTGTCTTGCCATCATTTTCACGGCACTTGCCGCCTTTCATAGCTCGTAAGTTTTTTCTAGATTAACCTTTCCTTCCTGCTCCTTCGCTAAACACTCTTAATAACATTAATGAAATGTAATTAAGTAATTAATTTTATTTTTTTGTTATAGACCTCCTAGAGTATCCAAACCTCCATCTGCAAAACCTTTTTTCAATCAAAGCTCCATTGTATTAGATTTTTATAAAGGCCATTTAGGTGCTATGATAGAGCAAGTCATCAATTCTGACTTTAGTTTTGTCATGTATTATGCTCCATGGGATGCAGAGAGTCAGGCTGTTCGGGAAGAATTTGAAGCTGTAGCACAGTATTATCATACGCAAGTAAGACTTGATTTTGTTAAACCAAGAGTATATTCATTAGTGTTTATATATAATTACTATTATTAAGTAAATGCATGCATTATTCTAGATCTTCTTTGCTGCCATTAATTGTTGGCATCCTAACTCTGAGTGCAGAACTCAGTACAACAAAATTCAAAGTTATCCAGTATTGATGCTTTATCCATCATCAGATTCTGGAATACAGTATAGGGGTATTCAAACTGCACCATATATGATACGATTTCTAGATGCATTTATAAACCCTTTGGTTAGAATAACAAGTAAAGAGCAGCTGATAGATCTATTTGTTTATTATGATGTAGGTGTTACAAGATCAGCAATATTTAATAAGAAAATTCATTCATAAAATTTACTCTGTTACAGGCTGTCTTAGTAGGTTTTTTTAATTTTACTAGTACTTCTAAGGGTCCTGGTTACAAAGAATTTTATAAATCAGCAATAAGATCTCTGGAAAGAGATCCAAATAGAGAATTAGCATTTGCTGTTGTTACAGACGCAAAGTCTGCAAAGAACTATGGTATTGTGGAATTTCCTTCAGCAAGTTTATTTATGTGGGACGAGACTTTGGTAAGTTGATTGCAATATATGATATACTTTCTTCTTTTAAGAATAAATAATACAAACCTATACAATGATCATAGTAAGGCTAATGTAATCTCATTTGAGAGTATAAATGCTTAGAATTATCCAGAAGAAAACCAATGGACTCCGGAAAATATACTAAATTGGGTTAGTAATACCATTCATCAGCCTGCTCTATGGCTACAGCCCCCTGGAGTAAAGTCCCATACACTCTCACCATATATGAAAGAAGGACCTGTACTCTTTTTATTCACTCCAAGGAATCCCTTACATCGTGAAAATTATAATTACAATTTAGTAATATACTTTAATTTGTTCAAACATATCTTATTTGCTATAATATTTAATGATTCTTAATTTGAATCTACTGCTTGTCATTATTTTTTTTTCTAGATAAGAGAAGTGGCCTTGCAGTGTTACGGTTCAGAAAAGAATGTATTAGTTAAAGAACTAATTGCACGTTTGAAGCATAATCGTGAACATGCGAAAGCGCAACATTCCGATAAAACAAAATATTGCATGGATATATTACATGCAAATAAGATAGACTTAGCCAAAAGTGAATCTGATATTAGCATATCTGTTCAACAGTGGATTAATGATAGTTGCTGCTCTGATATTTTTATAAATAAATGTTTATTATGTAAAAAATATACAATGAGCCCATTGGAGAAACAAACTGCCGTCTGTTTAACCGACTCAGGGAAACTTGGTCAGGTTTGTAGAAGACTTGATGTTTTCAAAAGTTTCAACAGTGCTAATGAAAAAGAGCAGCAATTTTCATTCTGTTGCTACGAAGAAAAACCTGAAAAAGTAAACCAACGCGGGAGGAGTCGAAAACCTGCAGAAGCAAATGATCGCAGATCAGCAAACTCGATAAGAGAGATTTACTTTAAGGAGGATTGCAAAAGATGGCTGACTGGAAACGAATACCATCAGCCAATATTTCCTAGAGACTTGGAAACGTTTCCTAATATAAGCTTTATAGATGATGTATGCAAAATGAACAAAACCTTTGCATTAATTGCAATCGATAGCATTCATTATTCCCATTTTGCCCAAAGTTTAGGAATCGATGCATTGAATGTTAAAGATAAAACATCGGTCGTTATTCTCGACTCAAGTGTAAGCTTATAGCTATTATTACATTAAGAAATCACTTATGTTTAACCTAAAATGATTGCAAAATTGTATCCTTGATTACAGCAAGAAAGCCAGTATATAATGAAAGAAGATTTTAGTAGATATGCTCTTATTAAGTTTATAAATAATTATACAAAAGGTTTTTTACAACGCACGTTGAGGTCTGATAATACTCGTCATTTTATTAAAAAATTTAAGAACGATGCTAAATCTAGTAATACGGAAGAGCAACACATAGAAATATCTGAGTTGAACACGGAAAATTTCTTAGATACTGTATTAGATCCAAAAAAGGTAATTAAATTACAATAATATATTGAAAATATAAATGAAATAATTCGTTTTGTTTAGGATGTGGTCATAATGTATCATTCTCCTTATTGTGGATTCTGCAGTGCAATAGCGTATGTATTTTTAACGGTTGCTCATTTTTTTTCCAAAATGGACCATCTAATATTTGTCAGGATAGATGGAGATAATAACGATTTGCCTTGGGAATATAATATGAATCATTTTCCATCAATCCTTTTTTTTCCTGCTCGAAGGTAATTAAATTAATATTTAAAATTAATATCAAACAAAGATGAGATGTTGCTGATTGCTCATTTACTTTTAGAAAAGACGATAGTACAGTTTTTCCATTTTCATTGCCAATAACTATTCCAAATCTGACGAATTTTATATTGGCGAATTTGGACGGTGTAACACACATCGAAGCGTTGATAAATATCTGCAGGACTAGATCAGGCGAAGCACCGAGCAAGTGTATATCTCGCACACGATCTGTTTGTTTAGATACCATCGAACGTCTGCTAGAAGACTACCGAAAGTTAAGGAGACATCTTAGTTTCTTAAATAAAAAAATTGCCAGCAAAGCGCGAAAGTCAATTCTATTAAAATTAAATCATATGAAAGATATTCATCTAATATTAGGATCTACAAATGACCTTGTTGAGGACAAGACAACGTTGCAAATTATTCTAAACAAATTTAAAAAATATTACAAACTTGCCAATTTGTTTTTTTCGGAAGAGGCAGTCGGTGACAAGAAAAAGAAAGCTAGTTATCCGAAATACAACAAATTGAAAGACGAATTGTGATACACCTTTCACGATAGATATTACATTTTGGTAATTCAATGTGCCGCGATTTATATTTTGAGACATTTCCTGTGACTCTTGAATAACGTGCTGTGACAACATATTTCGTTTGCTCATCAATCTAATTATTATTATTACATTCCTACTTAATGCAATTAAATGGGTGGAATTGTATAAATTATATTGCACTTGTTGACCTATCGATGTAATATGAGCTAATTATACCAAGAGAATAATGAGTTATATGATCAACGAGAAAGAGAGTGTTTCGAATAGAATTTATTGATAGTGCGATGACTACTCTTCACGCATATACATCATCGGTCTATACAGGGAGTGATCCATGGGATTACTCATAGTGCACTATTTATTATTCATGAAACGAGATGCTTTACTAGAAGGCTATAACAGTGATTACAAATTGCGTGGGTGTAATGCAGTGCTGATATTAGCTATTACTAAAAATGGATTGGTGCCCGCTTCTCCACCGATAGTAAAACTGTTTGACTTTTAATTAAGAAATGTACATTGCTGTAAATATTGTTGAAAAATGAAGATAAAATACTTTATATTGATAAATAAATTTTATTGTGAAAAAATTAAGGAGCTCTTGGTTTCTTATTTCATATAGGAGAAATCCCAGTCCTTGATCTTAAATAATTTTTGCAAAAGAAAAGAACGAGGAGTCATGATTAGAAAAAGAGAGAGGTACCTTTCACTACGGCCGTGTTTCAAAACTCACTGGCAGTACTGCGAATATCCTTCTGTATTCTTTCAATGCTTCATTTTTGACAAGGATACAACGATGTCTGCAGTATTGACAGTTAATTCTGGAACACGACCTATACTAACGCTAGTTTCATAAGTTTGACCCGCGCGAATCCCAGTTTGATATTAGTCGTCACCTTGCGTTAAAAGTTTGAAATAGATTCAGTCAAATTGAGAAAATTGAAAATAGCACACTACATTGTAAAAAAAAGCTTGAAATGTCTTTAAAGGAAAACAATGAAAAAGAAACAGAAGAAAAAATATTTTTAAAAGATTAGGCTTGTGAGACACAAATGAGGGGGTGAAATGAGTGACGGATTGTGCTATAGCTATCTGAATGTTGATTGGTTGCTGATGATATGGTAGCGCTGCCATGTTGTCGAACGTTTGAACAAACCAGTGAATTTGCACTGGAACTCTCCGAACGTACCTCGAACACCACAAATTCTGAAAGCCGCTCACGCAGTCACGCATTCAGTGATTTCAGTGCACGCAGGTCGTCCGGTCCGTCCGGTCGTCGTCAGTCACCATTCGTCGCAGGTCACACGCTCAGTGCTGCTGCTTGCTGCTGCTGACAGTGCTGACCACTGTTGACTCAACCGTCCTGATTCTCTGGAAGAAATTGAAACTTATAAAACTGGTATGTTTTTTAAATTATTTCATTTTAAAAAATTAAATTTTATTAAACTTTCTGACGGTTTTGGCCCCATATTAATATAAATAATGTAATCTTTTTTTTTTTTTTTTAGTTAAAATGGAAGCAGATAAGGTAATTCAACTACTAACAATCCTTTTAGAAAATGAAGTAGAAACGTTTAATGATGACTCAATGCAAGAAACGACAAACAGACAATTGAAAAAAATTAATTTAGTTGGAAAAATATCTGCTTATTCAAAGGTAGGCATCATAAGTAACGAGGATTACGAGAAGTTTATACACAATTTGCGTATAACTGCTAGTGAATTCCGCTTAGCTATAGATTCAGCAGATAAGAATATTATCGAAGCAGACTTGCGAAGGTTATGCAATAACAATTTTGTTTTTATAAATGTTTTTTGAAATCCTGGTGAAGGTTGCTAGTGCCACACAGTGGAATTAGCCTAAAAAATGTGCCTGTCCTTTATAATATAAAATGTGGAAAAAAATTATTGTCAGTCCCTTTTTTGAATGTATAATACATTAATGCTAATATGAAAATTTTTTTTCAGGGTAGAAAGAATACCGCAAATGAATAGACCACCAGGTAAGATATACGGGATTTCCCAGTTAAATGATAACATATTGGACCATCCAAAACCTGATACATATCTAAGTCAACCCTTTATGCTATCTACGTTGGATAAATTCACCATAAATGATACTCAAAATAATATCCTAAGTGAATCTCCTCCGGTTGAGTTAAACTTAAGTCTCAGCTCACTTACATGTGATAAAGAAACGGAATATATCAAAGAAATAGAATGCGAAACTTCGGACTTAGATTTCCAAGACTGCCACAAAATAAATAAGAAAATTCACCAATCAAGCTACAAAACCAAAATTCCTAATAAAATTACTAGGAAAAGAGATGTCAGAGATTTCATTAAAAAACCTAGTAATTCAAAAGCTTCTAATTAACAACCAATCACTCACTGGATAATTACATATTGACTCTTAACAATATTCTTTTAAACCACTTCCCTTATACTGTTGATACCTACACTTCTACACACTTAATCTAAATAGAGATGAGCTATTTGAGGCTGATATTATGGAATGCAAGGAGTATAGTTCATAAAAACTATGTACTTTCTACAATCCTCAACAAACAGGAAGTGGACATCTTTTGTTTAACTGAAACATGGCTCAAAAAATCGGATATATTTAAACTGAATGGTTATAACTGTATTAGACATGACAGAGATAATACAGGAGGAGGTGTTGCCTTACTGATCAAGAAAGATATCTTTTACCATAAAATTGATACGGACTTGGATACGATACTAAACATAGAAATTCTAACTTTAAAAATATCAGTGAACAATGTTAATTACTGGCTGGCACTTATATATAACAAACCCTCTAACAAACTCAACTCTTCTGAATGGCAAAAAATAGTCAACCATCTAAGATCGATTTCCAATAACTCTAATAATATTGTCCTATTAGGTGACTTAAATGCACAACACTCAAGCTGGGGCTCCTCCAAAAACAACTACTCAGGATACCAGGTATACAATTGTATAAACAAAAATAACTTATCTATAGTTAATAAATTAATTCCCACACTTAACAATCAACCACATGCCACCAGCATTCCGGATCTTATCATTGTCGACAACAACATCCTTAACAGATGTAAATTCAAAGTCCTATCCTACTACTATGACAGTGACCACTTCCCTATCCATCTAGTTATTAATACAAAAAGCAACAATATAACCAGACATCTTTACAGATACAAACGTAACTACAAAAGTTTTGATGAAAAGGATTTTACTATCCAACTCAACATCTTAGCCAACAACTTAAACCCAGATGTCAACAGGGATAACTATCTGAATTGCTATGAGGATCTAATACAAATCATCAACATTGGTGCACAAAGGTCTGGATCTTATATTACAAACAACAACGAAGGAAGTAACAAAATAAGTAAAGCAAACGAATGGTGGGATGCAGAATGCTGTGTACTCTGGAAACAGAAAAACTTGGCCAAAAAGTTTTATCTTGCGAACAACACACAGGAAAACCTAGATAAATATGAAATACTAGATAAAGAATTCAAAAAAATTGTCATTTCTAAAAATCAAAATAGTTTTAATAAATTCGTTTCATCTTTAAACCCTAGATCTAGTCAAAAGGATATTTGGCGTAAAGTAAATGCTCTTAAAAACTCCAAACACTTAAATGCCTCACATGTAGATGACTGTCAATCAGATATCCTCATCAGTGAATATACTAAAAATTTTAAAGTGCACACAGCTAATTACCTTCCAAACTTTCTACATGAATCACTCATATCCTCATCTCATGAGAGACTGGACAAATCGTTTAATGTTACTCTAAATGAACTCACCCTGGCAATAAAATACCTCAAGCTCTCCTCTTCACCTGGTCCAGATCTAATAGACAATAGAATTATCAAACTACTACCAATCAAAATAATCAAATATCTTTTACTCATCTTTAATAAAATCATAGAGCATGGTTCTTTCCCCCACCAATGGAATATTTCAGATGTTATTTTGATAAAAAAACCTAACTCCAACAAATTCAGACCTATAGCACTACAAAACAACTTAAAAAAGGTCTTTGACAAAATTCTTAATAATAAACTTACTATTATCTTTGAATCAGAGAATATTATCCCAAGTCACCAATTTGGTTTCAGAAGTCATAGATCCTGCAATGACAATTTAATAATCCTCTCAGCCAACATTTACAAGGCGTTTATTAAAAGATCGAATTTGGTAGCCGTATTCACTGACATAGAATCAGCATTTGACAAGGTAATACCACACATTCTTGCAGATATTCTCAGAGAGTTAAATGTTCCTGTTATAATCATTAAATACATCTACTTATCGCTTATAAATAGAAACCTGAAGTTTTACTTTAACAATATCTGGGTGGATTCGTGCTATTCTTCGCTAGGTTTACCTCAAGGCTCAAATTTGAGCCCCCTCCTCTTTAACATATATCTGAAAGATCTTCCCAAATATGTTCAAAATGATGTTGGATATTTGCTATTTGCTGATGATTTAACCATCTACAAAGAATGTGATAATACCCAGACTCTAACAAAAGATATCACAGCTGCAATTACGCAGATCCAAAAATTCCTATCGGGATTGGGCCTTCATACATCTATGCAAAAATCTAAGATGGTTCACTTCACAAGAAAAAGAAGGGTTGATAAAATATCTAAAATTTCAACGCCAAATGGCATTATAGAAGGAGTGTCCCATTATAGATTTCTAGGGGTCCACTTTGATGATAAATTATTGTGGAACAAGCAGCTTATTGATACCAGGGGTAAACTAATAAAATACTCTAAACTAATCAAGTGGATTAAGGGCAATGAATGGGGTGCCCACCCTACTACGCTATTACTTCTCTTTAGACTCCTTATCAGACCTAAAATTGAATGGGGAATGATGGTCTATTTGAACCCATCAAATCATAGTATCATAAACAGTTACAATTCATTATTAGTCACAATGATTAAAAAAGCCCTGGGTCTTCCTCAAGCTAGCTCAAATAGAATAACATGGTTTATTAGTCTTGAGCCTGATATACTTGAGAGAAATTTCAAAACCACAGTTAAGTTCCTACTTAGCCGTACCTCAATAATTAACCATCCCACTATTCTAACCATAAAGGATATTTCACATATCATTAGCTCATCAACATACATCTCTGCTAGATATATACCACTATACATTGAAACCTTCAACAAAATAAGACCATGGTGTTCATCTATCATGAAAATTCCTCACCCTCCCAACATCATTATCCCTACGTTTGATAAACCAGAGGTATTAAAGGTTAACATATTCCAGGGAAAGGAGGTACAAAAATCCACGAACGCTCCTAAGGATTGGCAAAACTTCATAACCAACCATGTGAATAACAACCCTAAAATAGTAGGAGGTGTATATTATACCGATGGGAGTAAATATGAAAGTGACGGATACTGCAGTGCCTCTATAGTTGAAGCCCGCTCCATGAACATAAACAAAATTGTTTTAAACAACAACTCTACAATATTTGATGCGGAAGCATCTGCGATATGGCTAGCATTGAAACGGATTGTAAACAAAATCTCTAAACTGAAGATCAAAAACAACTTATTCATCATAGTCACTGACTCGCTTAGTGTAGTTAATAAACTAAACAACCAAATATACAAAAATATAGATAACTTTTTCATCATAGAATCAAATAAGTCTCTGCAAAAAATTAATCAATCAGAAAACAAAATAGAAATTTATTGGATCCCCAGCCACAAAAACATCCCGCTAAATGAAGAAGCTGACCAGATAGCAAAGAATAAACATATCCCACCAAATCTCAAAATCAACCTACTCCCCATAAGCCGTATATATTCTATAATAATGGATACATACAAAAAAGAAAATAATAAATTTAATTTTATTGAGCTTAATAAATCCGAAAGAATTTTCTTTAAGTATTTCAACAAAGTGATATTCAAGAACACATGGTTCCATAATTCAGATCTAACTAGATATGAAATAGCTTTAGTAAATAAAATTTTCACTAGACAAGTAGCTACAAACGCCTTTTTACATAAGATAAAGAAAAGACCAGACCCTTACTGTCATTGTGGGGAAAATATAAATCAAACGCTTGAACATATACTATGGGACTGTACTCTATTTGACAGCGCCAGATCTAAATGGATAGAAATAGTAAATGAAATGGTAATTTTGGGTGAAACTGATATTATATCAGTTATAAAATGTTCCACGTACACAAACATTTCAAAGCTTTGTCATATCATTAAAAATTTCTTTAAAACACACAGATAAGAATTGGACAAATTAGTAAGATATATATAGGGATTGTACTTCTATAAATAGGACCTAGATGGCACTAGTAAAAAGCATGGCAAATTGCCTACAGTAGGCAAGTACGAAGTATCTGGCGGTTTTTCCTTTTTCCATTCTCCATTCTTCATTCGAGGCTCACCGCTCAGGTCAGCCGTTTATGTCAATATCGTAGGAAATCGAAGCAGGTATGTTTTATTACTCTTGATTAAATTTATTGTGTATTAGCGAATTATCAATAATTTAGCAAAACACAGTAATGTTTGTGTAGTAATTGTATTTTAAAAAATTTGCACCAAAAATTAAAAGATGGTGGCACTCCGTAACGGTTTGGCCCCAAAACTAACATTATACTTTTTTTTAGTAATGGAATTGCCAAAAAATATTCGTGAAACTACTAAAATGTATTATGATACATTAAAATGGCTAAAAGCAGAAGAAGAAAAACGTAATATTGAAGAACTAAAACGTAGAGAGGAATCGTTATCACAAAAATTAAAGTTTGCACTTGATCTCAGAAAACAAAAAGATTTAGGCAACATTACGGAGGATGACTATCTTAAAATATATAAAGATATAGCCTTAACTCCAGTTGAGGACCGATATGTGCAATCACAATCAGCTAAACAATTCCAGATGAAAGACGAAGATTTACAAAGGTAAAAAAAATAATATCATCACATACTTTAATATCAAATCCATTTTAGAATAACAATTATTCAAAATTATTTTGCTTATGTACTACAGATTATCGTGCGAATAAGTATACTTGATATTTTTTGTTTGTAGTTTCAAAAGGATCTTCAATATTTCCTACGAGTGAGCATAGCTGGTTGAAATATTGTATTTTTATTTTCCTTAAACCTCTGGTAATCAGTTTAATACATATACTAAGCTGAAATAATTGTTGTAAATAAAAATATAATGTAATAAAACAACCTATGAATCTTTTAAATTAGGAAAAAACTCCTTGCTCTGGCTCTCCTAATAAAAAGTCCTTTTCATCCCCACTACCATGACTATCTTCCTTATCACTCATTCCTCTATTTCGTTTCCTTTATTCCCAAGAGAGGTAAGCCAAAAGAAGGCAATTCAAATTGGCCTGGATTGGCCCTTGTACCACTCTGCAGCTACACTATCTGACCCATTTCATCCTATCAGATCCCTCTTCTTTGGCATCCGCCAATCTTTAATTTTCTTGTTTGATTGGTTATAAATATATCTTGCTTTTGTACACATTTTTTATGTAATAATAAAATTGAAGATTGAATTACCATTATTACCAACAATAATTTAACATTCTACAGTAATTCGTACAATTAACACGCACTGTCAAAGTAAACTAAACAGCAATCAGCGACAAGTAGGATTCCCTGAGGTTGACTTTTCACTTGAGTTGACATTGACACCATAATTGACACACAGGTAGCAGCAGCAGGTAAGTTTGGAAATCGCGTAACTAAATAAGTAAGCCGGCTAATAGTCTTTAATTCAATAACCGAAATACCTTGTAGAGAAACAAGGGAATATGTAAGGAATGTATAATCAATGGTGAGCTTGCTGATTTTGGTTCGGTCTGACGGATAATGTCCAGTGAGCAGCGAGAATCAAGTCCGCCGAGAAATGTTGATAGCTCAATTGCATCAGAAAGTAACAACGTGGCCAAAGTGCCAACGGTGCCGATTACGAGGCCTTCCATAGAGGAGAAATTGACCAGTAAAATGTTTTCCTACGCCAGAGAAATTATTTGTTTCTGTCTTGCCATCATTTTCACGGCACTTGCCGCCTTTCATAGCTCGTAAGTTTTTTCTAGATTAACCTTTCCCTCCTGCTCCTTCGCCAAACACTCTTAATAACATTAATGAAATGTAATTAAGTAATTAATTTTATATTTTTATTATAGACCTCCTACAGTATCCAAACCTCCATCTGCAAAACCTTTTCTCAATCAAAGCTCCATTGTATTAGATTTTTATAAAGGCCATTTAGGTGCTATGATAGAGCAAGTCATCAATTCTGACTTTAGTTTTGTCATGTATTATGCTCCATGGGATGCAGAGAGTCAGGCTGTTTGGGAAGAATTTGAAGCTGTAGCACAGTATTATCATACGCAAGTAAGACTTGATTTTGTTAAACCAAGAGTATATTCATTAGTGTTTATATATAATTACTATTATGAAGTAAACGAGTGCATTATTCTAGATCTTCTTTGCTGCCATTAATTGTTGGCATCCGAACTCTGAGTGCAGAACTCAGTACAACAAAATTCAAAGTTATCCAGTATTGATGCTTTATCCATCATCAGATTCTGGAATACAGTACAGGGGTATTCAAACTGTACCATATATGATACGATTTCTAGATGCATTTATAAACCCTTTGGTTAGAATAACAAAGAGCAGCTGATAGATCTATTTGTTTATTATGATGTAGGTATTCCAAGATCAGCAATATTTAATAAGGAAATTCATTCATAAAATTTACTCTGTTACAGGCTGCTTTGGTTGGTTATTTTAATTTTACTAGTACTTCTAAGGGTCCTGGTTACAAAGAATTTTATAAATCAGCAATAAGATCTCTGGAAAGAGATGTAAATATGGAATTAGCATTTGCTGTTGTTACAGACGCAAAGTCTGTACAGAAGAACTATGGTATTGTGGAATTTCCTTCAGCTTATTTATGTGGGACGAGACTTTGGTAAGTTGATTGCAGTATATGATATACTTTCTTCTTCTAAGAATTAATAATACAAACCTATACAATGATCATAGTAAGGCTAATATAATCTCATTTGAGAGTATAAATGCATAGAATTATCCAAAAGAAAACCAATGGGCTCTGGAAAATATACTAAATTGGGTTAGCAATACCATTCATCAGCCTGCTCTGTGGCTACAGCCCCCTGGAGTAAAGTCCCATACACTCTCACCATATATGAAAGATGGACCTGTACTCTTTTTATTCACTCCAAGGAATTACTTACATTGTGAAAATTATAATTACAATTTAGTAAGATACTTTAATTTTTTCAGAGTTATATTATTTTGTATAATATTTAATGATTCTTAATTTGAATCTACTGCTTGTCATTTTTTTTTTCTAGATAAGAGAAGTGGCCTTGCAGTGTTACGGTTCAGAAAAGAATGTATTAGTTAAAGAACTAATTGCACGTTTGAAGCATAATCGTGAACATGCAAAAGCGCAACATTCCGATAAAACAAAATATTGCATGGATATATTACATGCAAATAAGATGGACTTAGCCAAAAGTGTATCTGGTATTAGCATATCTGTTCAACAGTGGATTAATGATAGTTGCTGCTCTGATATTTTTATAAATAAATGTTTATTACGTAAAAAATTTACAATGAGCCCATTGGAGAAACAAACTGCCGTCTGTTTAACCGACTCAGGGAAGCTTGGTCAGGTTTGTAGAAGACTCGATGTTTTCAAAAGTTTCAACAGTGCTAATGAAAAAGAGCAGCAATTTTCATTCTGTTGCTATGAAGAAAAATCTGAAAAAGTAAACCAACGCGGGAGGAGTCGAAAACCTGCAGAAGCAAATTATCGCAGATCAGCAAACTCGATAAGAGAGATTTACTTTAAGGAGGATTGCAAAAGATGGCTGACTGGAAACGAATACCATCAGCCAATATTTCCTAGAGACTTGGAAACGTTTCCTAATATAAGCTTTATAGATGATGTATGCAAAATGAACAAAACCTTTGCACTAATTGCAATCGATAGCATTCATTATTCCCATTTTGCCCAAAGTTTAGGAATCGATGCATTGAATGTTAAAGATAAAACATCGGTCGTTATTCTCGACTCTAACGTAAGCATATAGCTATTATTATATTAAGAAATCACTTATGTTTAACGTAAAATGATTGTAAATTTGTATCCTTGATTACAGCAAGAAAGCCAGTATGTAATGAAAGAAGATTTTAGTAGATATGCTCTTATTAAGTTTATAAATAATTATACAAAAGGTTTTTTACAACGCACGTTGAGGTCTGATAATACTGTCATTTTATTAAAAAATTTAAGAACGATGCTAAATCTAGTAATACGGAATAGCAACATATAGAAATATCTGACTTGAACACGGAAAGTTTCTTAGATATTGTATTAGATCCAAAAAAGGTAATTAAATTACAATAATATATTGAAAATAGAAATTAAATAATTCGTTTTGTTTAGGATGTGGTCATAATGTATCGTTCTCCTTATTGTGGATTCTGCAGTGCAATAGCGTATGTATTTTTAACGGTTGCTCATTTTTTTTTCAAAATGGACCATCTAATATTTGTCAGGATAGATGGAGATAATAACGATTTGCCTTGGGAATATAATATGAATCATTTTCCATCAATCCTTTTTTTTCCTGCTCGAAGGTAATTAAATTAATATTTAAAATTAATATCAAACAAAGATGAGATGTTGCTGATTGCTCGTTTACTTTTAAAAAAGACGATAGTACAGTTTTTCCATTTTCATTGCCAATAACTATTCCAAATCTGACGAATTTTATATTGGCGAATTTGGACGGTGTAACACACATCGAAGCGTTGATAAATATCTGCAGGACTAGATCAGGCGAAGCACCGAGCAAGTGTATATCTCGCACACGATCTGTTTCTTTAGATACCATCGAACGTCTGCTAGAAGACTACCGAAAGTTAAGGAGACATCTTAGTTTCTTAAATAAAAAAATTGCCAGCAAAGCGCGAAAGTCAATTCTATTAAAATTAAATCATATGAAAGATATTCGTCTAATATTAGGATCTACAAATGACCTTGTTGAGGACAAGACAACGTTGCAAATTATTCTAAACAAATTTAAAAAATATTACAAACTTGCCAATTTGTTTTTTTCGGAAGAGGCAGTCGGTGACAAGAAAAAGAAAGCTAGTTATTCGAAATACAACAAATTGAAAGACGAATTGTGATACACCTTTCACGATAGATATTACATTTTGGTAATTCAATGTGCCGCGGTTTATATTTTGAGACATTTCCTGTGACTCTTGAATGACGTGCTGTGACAACATATTTCGTTTGCTCATCAATCTAATTATTATTATTACATTCCTACTTAATGCAATTAAATGGGTGGAATTGTATAAATTATATTGCACTTGCTGACCTATCGATGTAATATGAGCTGATTATACCAAGAGAATAATGAGTTATATGATCAACGAGAAAGAGAGTGTTTCGAATAGAATTTATTGATAGCGCGATGACTACTTTTCACGCATATACATCATCGGTCTATACAGGGAGTGATCCATGGGATTACTCATAGTGCACTATTTAATATTCATGAAACGAGATGCTTTACTAGAAGGCTGTAACAGTGATTACAAATTGCGTGGGTGTAATGCAGTACTGATATTAGCTATTACTAAAAATGGATTGGTGCTCGTTTCTTCACCGATAGTAAAACTGTTCGACTTTTAATTAAGAAATGTACATTGCTGTAAATATTTTTGAAAAATGAAGATAAAATACTTTATATTGATAAATAAATTTTATTGTGAAAAAATTAAGGAACTCTTGCTTTCT
The DNA here is from genome assembly GCF_024137725.1 of Prorops nasuta. Lineage (NCBI taxonomy): Eukaryota > Metazoa > Arthropoda > Insecta > Hymenoptera > Bethylidae > Prorops > Prorops nasuta. The sequence continues at coordinate 414,313 of NW_027116857.1, read as the reverse complement.
TATCTTATATAAGAGAAATCCCAATCCTTAATCTTAAATAATTTTTACAAAAGAAAAGAACGAGGAGTAACTATTACAAAAAGAGAGAGGGACCTTTCACCATACTAACGCTAGTTTCATAAGTTTGACCTGTATGTACGAATCTTTATTTGATATTAGTGCCACCTTGCGTTAAAAGTTTGAAATAGATTCAGTCAAATTGAGAAAATTGAAAATACCACACTGCATGTAAAAAAAAGCTTGAAAAGTATTTAAAGGTAAACAATGAAAAAGAAACAGAAGAAAGAATATTTTTGAAAGATTAGGCTCGTAAAGTCGTAAAGAGTGTTAATTGAGACACAAATGAGGGGGGGTGAAATGAGTGACGGAGTGTGTGCTATCAGAATGTTGATTGGTTGCTGGTGATGTTGTAGCGCTGCCATGTTGTCCAACGTTTGAACAAACCAGTGAAGTTGCACGGTCTACTATGGAACGCTCCGAACGTGCCTCGAACACCACAAACTCCGAAAGCCGCTCGCGCTCAGTGCCGCTGCTGACAATGGGCTGCTGCGCCTGCGACTGTGATAAGTGATCGGCGTGTGCTAGGCGCTAGCAAATTTACTCGGTGTAATCCTCAGCGCAATCCGTAGCCTTCCTCGTCGATGTGAAGGCGAATCGCGTTCGCAAAGCTAACATACATAGTAGTGGCAGTGGAGAAAGATCGGAACGGAACGGATCCTCCGCCGTTCGCGCAGTTCACAGTCCGCACCGCGCCAGGCAGAACCGTCGACGGGCAATACCACCAGACAGTCGGAGCAGAATAATTCGCTACTGCTGGCGGTGTCCACCATACACTCTGGAGTTGGACAGAACGGAAAGAGACCAGAGACACACTTTGATGACTCGCGCTTTGCGTACGGCAAAGCCTCGCCGTACTTCCTTACAATTATGTTCGATGTACCGCCCAAGTTTTACGAGCTGTGTCGCCTTTGTTTATCGTCCGACGGTGTCAAGTTGTCCATATTCGAGGAGGAAGGCGCCCAGCGAAATTTCGCCGACAAGATCCTAACCTGCCTCTCCATCACGGTGAGTCCAAAACCCATTCGAGAGACATCCTGTCCGAATACCCAGCACATTGACTTCCTGCTCCTGCCCCTGCTACTGCCGTGCCATTCGTCTGCGATACCCTATCTTTTCTTTTCCTTTATCAATACTAACTCTCTCTCTCTCTTTCTACCTTTCCCTCCATCTTTGATATATCACGCTCTATATACATACGTAGCTCACCTATTTATCTCCATACATATAAGTGTTTACCCTATACAATATCATCTTTCATTTCTCTCCGATCGTAACCTGCATATCAATTACGAAGACCAGGGTTTTCTCGTAGAAGACGCCAGCTTGCATCCTCTGGTGCAAAACACATCTGCGACTTTTCTACTCTCTGTCTCTCTCACTCTCGCGCGCGCTTTGCGCCTTCTCCCTTTATCAGTATCTATTCATTTCTCTTTCTCTGTCATCAAATGCAACATACAATTGAGAAGCAAGCTGTTTTCCGATAAATATTCAAAAGGATTCCTATTGATAAAACGATGATTTTCTGATGTCTTTTTGCGTTTCCTTTATTCTATTACCTCTTTCTCTTCCATCTTTTTTCTTTCCTCTCCCTTTTGTATCGTTGGCTTCCAGAGGATGACGCTACTTTGGTCTCCTGGTGCGGACCCATCCGCGTATTTTTCTAGCTCCTTTATCCAATTCCTTCTCCCCCCTCCTCTCCTCCCTCTTTTTCTTGTTCCGTCTTTGATACGTCGTAGCGTGTAGCGTGCTTTGGCTGTCTCTGTCTTTTTTTTTTATATATCTATCTTTCTCGCTCCATCCATTTCTCCCCCTCCCCCTCTCGTTCTCTCGTAAGAGACAAGAGTACGTGTGTGTACGCGTGCCATGGGAGAAAGTTTGGTAAGAGATGTGTTCGCGAGATAAGCCGATTCACGGGGCATTTAAAATGGCAGTGATAAGCTCTCCTCCGGCTTCATTCTCGCCGAGGAAGAGGCATCGTGACTCCTTATTTGGCAACCCTGTTATCAGGTTTCACACGCGGATTCTTTCATTCACTTCTGTCACGCTCCTCATTTATTCTGTTTATTTTTCTATCTCTCTCTCTCTTCTTTGGAATTTGTCATAAAATGATACAAACAATCAATTGAAATTCGTACTAGAATATTTTGAGCTTCGGAAATTTTTGAATCGTTAACTCCGAAATTTCTTTTGTTATATATGAAAACGTAGCTGTCTTTTAGCTTATTACTATTACGTTTTTTTTATATTTAAGGTTTTAATTTCACTCGGCTCTAGGTTTATTCCTCACACGGGATCCTTGTAATAATGTGCAATCCAATTTTCATCTTATGCATATAAGTTGAATTTTTTTAAATCATAGGTGTGAGAAATTCAAAGAATCAATCTAGATTATTTTCTGTGCTATTGTTAAGTCTTGGCTTTGATTTCATTAAAATCTCCACATTGTTTTTTTGTTAAATCTTTGTATGTATTTTTAGATGTTTAATCATAAAAATTTTTAATCATTAATTTGAAATAATTGATTGGAAGAATTTTGCCTTCTGGCTTTTATTTTTGTGATAATCATAAGACATTTTCAGCTTAAGATGTTTTACAAAGAATTAAGTCACAGCAGTATATCAAAGGAGTGCACTGAGTTAAAAATACTTTCACCCCATGTGGCTGAAAGATAAGCCAGACTGAATGCACAAATATATACAAACCTGATTAAACTTGACACTAGTGCTGTAATTATTAATTCCAAGGCAATAATGTTAACAGAGAATTAATTAAAAATTGAAATTACAGGTGAAAGATGATGACTCGTTACCACCAATCATCTGTCATCGATGTGTGTATAAACTGGACGTGCTACACAACTTCCGTGAAGTGTCGCACAAATCAGATGTTATACTGAAACAGTACCTGGATTATGCCAAGCAATTGTCATCTCAGGATGACCTGGTAAATTAATTATTTTATTGATTCTTCTTCTAATTTTACATGATTTTCAATAATGAAACTATTTGAATTCATCTGGTGAATTTGTTAAAAGTGACCAATCCAAAACTGCTAGTCTTAAAAAGAAGTACTAGTTATTGAACAATGCTTATATTAATGAATGATAAGAATATCAAGTTATGATGTGAGTTGATACCTATTTTGCTACTTAATTTTTTTAAACTTGTATAGAACTGCTTTTCTAAAGACCAGATGTATTGGGTCAGCAGTTATCAATTGAAAGTGAATCTAACGCACTGACAGTAGTGGGTAGTCACTCCATTCCAAGTAATGATGCAACTAAGAATGTGCAACATGTGCAACCTGATTGTAGATAAGAATACTTAGCCCAAGCTTACTCATTGTAGACACTGTACAGTCTTACATATACAAGCTTTTTCAGTGTGTTATTTATTACTGCTGTGCCCTGATATATCAGTAAATTATGTAAGATTTTTCAAGGTCTCCCTTTTATAGATCAAACTTTGGTCTTATTCACCAATTTATGAATTCATAGTTAATTAAGAAAACTTAATTTATCACATGCTCATATACATGCTTCATTTCTCTTTAATAATCTGTGCTTTAAAAGACTGATTAACATTTTTTCCTCTTTTCAATACAGAATAAATCTTTCTCCACTGCCAAAGTAGCAGACTTAAGTCCACTGCAGTCATTTCTCCAATTGAACAAGACTCTGTTCAGTGAGGAGCCTAATTCTCCGGCCAGCATTAATCAAAATACAATACCTCAAACGCAAACACATCATTTAGATTTACGCAACAATGACTTACCTGGACAGGATAGCATTAAGTGTGAGCCAGAGGATGACACCTGCTCCAATAGTTCTGATCCTGATAGACTGGAGATTGAGGATCGTGATGAACAGGATTCAGAGGGTGAAGAAAATGGCTATGATATGACCATTAACAAAAGAATCAAACTAGAAGGCAGCTATGAGGGTTTAAAATCCAATTCAACACCCAATCGTAGTCCGGTTAATAGGATGGACACACCTGAAAGCAACTGTTCAGATACGCATATTGATCAGGAAACAACAAAATTATGGCAGGCTCTAGCGAAGTAAGTGTTAATATTCTTAAGACACTTAATCTCAAAGTTTTCCCCTTTTGCAAGTTGAAGTTTGTTTCTTAAGTATTTTCTAATCATATATAAAGCTCTGCACTTACTACTCGCCTCTTTTAATAGAACAAGCCTTTTTAAAATGCTATTAATATTAATTGCAAAATACTCTGTTAAAGTATTATAATATAAAATTTAATTAGAATAGAACAATTTCTTTATTTGTGAGGAATGATAGATGTACCTCTTTATACAATTATAAATTTAATCTATTTTACAGCTAATATGATCAAAATTAAGTAGACAAAATTCTGTTTATTATAGTAATAGGAGCTTAGAAATCACGAGAACAAATGGCGACAAGTTAAATAACGGTTTCACCGGGGAGGCTACTAATTTGCTACGTTCTCTGATCAACAATAGACAGATCGGCATTACTTCCATCGATTCCGATAGGCTGTCTCCACAGATTAGGTTTTACAGGGATACTCAAGGAACAACCATTGAACGTTCCGTGTCCGACTGCAACGTGCTTGGAAATCGTACCAATATGCCCTGCTTAGAAAATAAGGTTGGTAAAAGAAAAACGATAGGATAATTAAGCTAATATTAAGTAATAATATCGTTAAATTAAATTGTAACAATTAATCAGAATTTTTGTTTGAGTTGGTTGAAACTGAACGAATTTAAAGAAATAAAATTTCCATTATGGGCGACTTATCAAAAATTCAGCGTTTTGGTCTAGAAAAGAGAAACTTTTGTCGGGTGGCATTATGGTAGTTTCTTTGACTGCAATGGCAGTGCAAATAGAAGTGGAAGAGGGAAGCTTGCAAGTTAGTCGATGCAAATACCAGAAAAGATTTGCAGGTATATAAAGAAAAGACAGGTCTGGGTCCCTTAGGTGTCAGGGGATCCTTTTCGGGACTATTGAGAGGGCCGGGGCCATCTGCCCCTGCAGGTAAAAAGTCTGGTGGGGCTTGGCCAGATAATAGATAACTGGAAGGGCCTTTGTGATAGGCAATAAGCGCAGGGCCCACCATGTCAACCCGTTGTTAACAGATGTTCAGATAAGTCGGGTCTCAACGCTATTTTCTGCCCTCTCTTTGTTCCCTCCGAGGTCCTTCGATTCTTCCTTCAATAATAAGCAACTGGACTCCCTCTTCTCTCTCTCTCTCTCTTTCCTTCCTTCCTCCTCCCTCCATCCCTCTCTATCTATCTCTCTTTGTCTCTTTGTACCACTTTTCCATTCTATTAGCTTTTTCTTCTGATAACAGGTAGCAACTCCGCTACCCTCGATTTTACTACTCTCTCTGCACGGGATTTTCCCGAAATCCCGAAAAATCTCCCAGCTTTGTACGTCGCTTCCTTCTCTATCACTCGCCTTCCAATATTTTCTTTGGCTACCTTCATACGTTTACTCTTCTTCCCAAATAAATATTGAAGAAGCTGGTTACCTCTCTGAACTAGTTCCTCTAAAATTATCAGGTGCAATTGCGATTTTAGTGTGCATTAATTAATCTTAAGGAATTACAAAACTATTTAACATCGATTGTTGCAATTTATTTTATCACACAATTATTTAAAATAATTTTAATGATTTATCAAATAAAATTTCCACTAGAGAATTGAGGGATCAATTGTTCTTGTTGTTATATTGTAGAGTGCCTCAATGGACAGTAATCCTTCTAGCCCTGCCAGCATTGGCCGAAAGGAAACAAAAGGTCGTCGAAAACAAAGTTATCCTAGTAAAGCACCGATGAGCCCGGATATTGTGAATTACCAGCATGAATCCAACGAGGAGCAAGCCCAAGATTTTACTGCTTGGTCGAATAAAATAAAGGTAAAGGCACAGTCAATGTAATGCACAAATATAGTATGAAGTTGATCATTATACGCATACATTACTATTTTTTAGATGCAAGCTGATGATCAAAAGCAGCAATTTGACCAGCAGGGTGTTAATATGGCGAAAAAGGTTGACATGTCGTGCACAAATTGTGGTACAATGACCACAACGATTTGGCGGAGGAACATGAAGGGAGAAATGGTTTGCAATGCTTGTGGTTTATATTACAAATTGCACGGGATCAATCGCCCAGTTACAATGCGAAGGGACACGATACACACTCGAAGACGCAGGCCAAAAGGCGAAAAGCCAACAAGGCACAGAAGTATGTTTGCTTGTATATCTGTAGATCTATATACTTGTTGGCATTTATACTTTAATACGTATACATCACTTGTAGAAAAGGGTGACGCGAATTTGGCCCCTCAACCTGATCAAATGGACTCGGAAAGTGCCGATATGTTAGCAGCGCTACGAAGACAAATACAGCCTCACTTAATGATGGCTGCACTGACGCCACCGCGTTTACCTGGTGCTACTCATCCACCACCTAGTGCGGCTCAACTCAATTATTCTCTGTCCTTACCGACTTACATTATGCACGTGAGGGTTTAAATAGTTATTTTATTTGAATTAATTTTTTAAACTAATTTTCAATTACGATAGCTTCTAATGTTGAATTATCCATTTAAACAGCATATAAAAACAGCAGAAGGTCGGGAAGGTCAGCAGCATACGGGCGTAAAGTCTGACGATCCGGAGGATGGGGACGAAGAGAACGTCTCCGACGTTCCGTTAAACCTAGTCGCAACCTCATTGTCCGAGGACGCGCACTGAGGATTCTTGCCAGTAAGAAAATACCTTTTTCTAGGTATACAAAACTTAACAAAGAGACTCCCGGGATACCGTCGTTCGATCGTCGACAGCCATTTTCTTCTATTTCCGGATAATCACCAGCAAACTGACAAAAGTCGCACCGTAGGCGGTAAGAAGGCTGGAAGAATTTATTTACTTCTACAATCAAGTGGTAGCTGACAAAATTGCTGGGTGCTATGAAAATCTTCTATCCAGAAACAATGGGAGAATCTACTCAGAGCTACTAGTAGCGTAATGGCACAGTGTCTACGAAAAAGCGACATGATATTAATTAACGCAGTATTAATTACGCGATTACGCTAAATGTACATATTTATACACGAATACGAAGGATATTTTTATACAAAATTTTCAGCGCTTGCTTTAGGCTGGACAAGCGATGTCGTTGTACATATTTTCACGCGCAAATTGTTCTGTCGGCGTCGTGCATACGTTCTTTCTCGGAAAATTAGGCCGGATTTGTCATCTAAAATATATTGTCCATGGCATATTCTAGCGGCTCGCAGTTTAGAATATGATCTTTGACGTGTTCGGTCCGGACTAATACCACTATCTTACGTGAATTTGTTAAAATTCAACCTCAAAGACAGATCTCTATAAGAATCTCAATTAACAATTTATGAGAGATTTTTATTTTATTTTATTTCCTTTTACACTCTTCGTTATTTTTGCGTCGAAATTCTTTGCAAATCGGCAGCTCTGTATATTATTTATAGTGAAAAAGAAAGATTGTGGTACCTGATGTTTTGAGATTATAATAAAACTATCAGAACACGAGGATCTACCGTAGATCTCGTTTTGCTAGCCGACGGTGACGAACAATCATAATACTCTTGTTATCTTGCGTAATACGCTAAGCTCCGTACGAACGACCCAGTTGAACATAACTAGTGATGAAATTGTATTTTTGAATCGGCTTTAATGCGAGTACAAGGAGATACTCTAATAATTGTGGTAGGATACGAGAAATCTATGAGTGGCAACAAATTTTTTTATTTACGAGTTACCACTTCTCAAGTTTTGTTGTATTTTAGTCACAGACTCGATTATTCTCGTTCAGCCTCAAAATCTCGATTTTGTAATGCTTGACTTCTCAGTTGAAAGTGTATTTTAAAGATTGGCTATTAAATTTAATCTGACTTGAGAATCATTTCATATTTGACAATTAGATTTAGGATAAAGTAAAAATATGCTAAAGTTTTTAAAGTGAGAAAAATGACGAGGCTAATGAGTTAATTGATCGGGATGTCTCAAATTATAGTTTGCAAAGCCAGTATTGTTTTATATATGTATTATACATGTGTAATCTTGTGGCCTTATGGCAATGATCCACTCAATTTTCTCGTTCCTCACCCAAAAATGAGAGAAACAGAGATTTACTTATTAAATCTTAACTTACGTAGATTTTCTTAATATCGAATATGAGACTGCCGACGTATATAGATGCGATGAATACTCTGTACCCGTCCCTCCTCGCCCCAATGAAAAAACCCTTTAATCCGTATTTTATCTATCGCACACCTCGTTGTTCTCTTTTCTTTAAGGCTATTTTTTGCTGGGGCATTCAGTACTCGTACTTAATATAGTGTCAAACTGTCCGTAAGTTAGGATTGTTCAACAAGCAATAATTCACGGCATAGTATGTATGTACGTGTCATAAAGTTCATCGTCTTTCAATAGTGTAATATATACTACATATATATATGTACATGTACGTATGTATTATACTATAAAATATTGCTCTCTTTTCAAAACGATGACTGAACGAAATTTTCAGGTGAAAATAGTACTTGGGCGAAACTCAGCTTTAACGCCAGAAAGTTAAAAGTAATAAATTTTATTGCCTCCGCACTGCCGCAGCTGCCTTTCGAAATTGTCAGGTATCGCCTTTTAAAGGCTTCCAAGCTTTTTCGGAAAATTCAATTAATTAACAAACAATGGCTATTTGTAAACTTTTGCCAAACTTAATATATTGACTTATACGAATGAATTTATTTGTTTAAGAGAATATGAGAAATAGGTAAAACTGAGTAATTAAAATAATTATATTGCTGTTATTTATCATGTCAAGAGTCATCACTTGGGATATTGCAAGTTTTGTACAGAGAATCGCATTTCTTTCATAGAATTACTCGATGATTCCTACGGCCATTGGTCGTTGGAGTGAGCTGGTACTCAGTCTGAAAGGAATGTGGGCTTTTAAATAAAGCAACAGGTATTAGTTAAAAATATAGCAACTTTTAAAATAGTGCATAATTCTATGGCCAGTGCATCATTGTAACATCGTATACCTAAACAACATTGCCAAAAATAGATATAGTCGGTATAACATAGAATATAGTTAAGAGCATACAGAAAACAAAAAGTTTATCACTACCCAACTTCAACCAATCTCTTCTTACTCGTTCCTCTTGATTTTCTTTTAACTTTCTTCGTTTTTCTTTAACTTTTTTCCTTCCCTCCTTACTCCACTCTTTGTTTACACTAAAGCGAGTGATGGCTCTTGACGGATTTTCGAAATACTTGCTAGCGGCAGCAAACTTTGGCAAATTAGCGTAATTATTATCAAAGGAGCCTTATGAATATACACGTATATTAATATTATATATATATTGAATAGTGTATATATATTTAATATACATCAAGCATTATACTACAAGTTTAGTATTGTACGTTACGAATGCAGGGAATTATTGTGCCTGGTGCTTATCAGTCCTCTGCAAATTTTTCGTCATTTTCATGATGAATATTATTGAGATTGTCGTTGTGATATTAGCTCTGAAAATTGCGTGATAGTATTGAAAGTAAAGCTAAACTACTCTCTTCCAGTTACGTTGGACAGATTATGGAAAGATTATTTAAGTTCAAATTTGAAGAATCCTCGAAATTTAAGTATTATCATGGATATTAAAATCTAAAGTCTCCACTAGGTAGTTTATTTTTATGTAATTTTTTATCTATAATATATGTCTATCGTCCTTCGTTCGCTCTCGAATCGTTTTATAGCAAGACCTATTAAGAACCATAAATTTTATTATTAATTAATTTTTAGAATTGACTGCCAATTTTATCTTCAAACTATTTTATTGTAAGAGCAATTTTATTTCATTGGTCTCTATTCTCTTTTGGAAAAAAACAATTTCTTTTAAAAATTTACTCAGTGCGAAAATTCTTATTTTATTTCTGTCGTGCTGAGTCTAAACCTAAATTTTATTAGATTGTAAGAATACTCGATTAACACGAGCCTTAGATGAACAATAAAGGGACTGCTTAAGCACTAAAGGCATCTTGTAGTAGTATAAATTTGTAAAAAAAGAAAACAGGATGAATGCAAAAAAATGCTAAGATGGACGCGAGGTTATCTCGTTTTCATGGTCAGAGATCGTCGAGCTTCTGTCTCATAATAAGCTTAAAAGAATCCTTCCATTTTGCTTTCTTGTTAATTAATCTCTTCAATCGTACGAGTCTATTGTAAAAACAGGAAGAAGAATTTAAATTACGTTTGCGTGCAAGCTAATCAATTGAATATCCTTTAAATAAATCCACTAAAAAATTGCTCATTTAGAAGAAAGATAGGAAGATATTTTCATATTTGTAACATCTCGATCATTGTTATACCTCTATTTTTGGTATGTATATTTATATATATATATATATTCTTTGGACTTTTTTTTTTTTTTTTCATAAGAAAGCAAACTTTGGTTGTACAAAAAAGAGGAAGCATTGCTATGTATTTATATTTGTAAAACGTGGTGGATTCATTGCACGTTACATGATCTGTTTTCCTGTTTTGTTGGTAAATGGGTGATTTGACTTATGGATGGATTTGGTTGCAGTGTATAATTCGGCCTTTCTTCATTTGAGAAAGGTTAAATAGAAAAGTGATCAAGCAATTAGTAAATAGGACAGGGCTTTTTGCCCCGAGCAATCGCCAGTTAAATGCCGTCAGGCTGATTAAATAGCGTACCATTATCATTAATTATTATGATTATTATCATTAAATATGTATAATATTTTGAAGAGAATTAACTATTTATATATAACAATGCTAGATAGAAATGGACAGTTACTTCGTTAGGCATTTTTTCTCAGTTATATTTGTCTTACAGTAGTTTGTTAACATAATAATTTTAACTTTTTTTATTACTATTGCTATTATTATTATTATTATATTCTGATATTATAATAATATTATCACGAATACGTAGATATTAGAATCTGAGCTCTCTACTAATTCTGACTAGAGGATATTTTTATAATTACGATGAACAATGAATCGAGTATTGCTATTATTATTATTATTATTATAAAATAATGATTATTATTATTAATATTAATGGATTAAACGTTAATGCTAGTTAAGAATTGGTTGCTAGACGGCCATGGGTTATCAAACGTTTCGTTTTAGCAATGGTAAAAGCTGAGGCTTCTTATAGATTCTTCTCTCTCTTCTTTTTTAATGTATCAGTATTCCACGAGTTTGATTTTAGCTGATAAGATTCATATTTTGTCATCCAAGCTCTACTTAAAGGTATCATACCATCATCCTCCCACTACATGACACGATTACTTAATTATTAAATTATTAAGCCCTTCCCCTTCCCTTTACAACATATTTGTACCTTCATGTTTAAATAAGTTAATTTCTCTCTCTCTCTCTCTCTCTCCATCTCTCCATCTCTATCTAACGTTTTTTGTACGTCTATTTTTACAGAATCATCGATATTTCTTTTAATTATTATTATTATTATTATTATTTAAAACATAACTTATTGCCACGCGTGGCCGCGAACTCTTTTCCAGCAGACGATTTGCTTAACTTATTATTTCTACGTATTTTTTTATTCGTCTGCATACTTTTCACCTGACACTGATTCACGCGTCTTTCCTTCTTTCTCTCATTCGTTATTTTTCCTCATTTTTTCTATTCTTTCACTCATTTTTTACCATACTTATCACCTGTATCAATCAGTCTACATCAAGGCAGGAGCTACGTTTTAACATCCGACGAAATGCAAAGATTTTTTGAGAGATGGGCGAAAATTCACGATAAATCTGGTTGTAATTATAAAAAACAGCTTCAATCAACCGCCACATTTCCAAAGAACCTTGCGTTTTCTCTGCCGAAACCTTCGAATCGTGGCTTCCTTGCGAATTGTGTCTGTGGTACATTCATATTGTTTTTTCGTTCTTTTTAATCGAGTCTACTAACGACGATATAAAAAATTTGCGAGATCTGGTTGTGCAACCTTCTTTCCTGCATGAATTACATAAGGGACGATTACAGTTTCGTCAAAATGCGAGAACGGTCAATGCTTTAGGTGCCTTTGCCTGGGATATATTGAAATTAAGACTTTGATCTGTATGGGAGCTGTGTGTGTGAGTGTGGAATGTAACAAATATTCGAGAGCGATACTTGTTTGTAGTTTTCCCAAAACCCTGTTCAACTTTTATCAATGAACTTGCGAATTTTCTAAGCTTATTGTAAATTAACGCATTTACAATTGTACATTGATCAATTATAAATGATTTTTGCAATTAATTTCACCAAGCTATTGTTCTTTTTTTTTTTCTTCTCTTTGTTTTTACCAAATATGAATGAGCTCCTTACAGTTCATTTTATATCGGAGTACACATCTAAATTTCAATCCATTGATTCCAGTTTATCTGCGAAGAAGTAAATAACTAGATTAATTTAAAGCTTCAATGGAGAAATAAATACATGTAAATCTTAATTGATCAGTGAATTGATTGAAATACATTGATAAATACACAGGTTGAGGAGGCTTTGCGAATGAGCAAATAATGATAAATCACCCAAGCTTCAAGTATGAAAGCTGGTAGACGTAACGAAGAGTTGTCTAATGCATAATAAAAACAATTGTACATACCAAGAGAGAAGGGGTTATTGCAAAAAGTTTTTGTATTTCCATTGCAAATTTGGTCACGTTACCCGAATATTCAGCTTGTTAATTTTGTACCATTACAGTTTTCTCCTTGACTACAAATGTACTGTAGAAAATAAATATTCTCTGTTGAAAAGAGTAAAGTAGGGACCCCTTTTCTTGCATATAAAATTTTTACTAGTATGCCAGTACGTATACAAACTCAATCTGCAAAAACAAGTGTATTAAATCAATTTAATTGACTGAGTATTATTTTTATATCGAGTGCTACATTGTAATATGGATAATAATTAATGAGAAACTGTTTTTAGGAGAATCTCCTATAATTCGATGTTAAAAAGAAGTGACTGACAAGCACCGTGCGTGCTCTGGTATATTTTGTATACACATGAAGAAACGAGGGAGAGGGAGAGTGTAGAATAAAGATAAGAGTGTGCGTGAAATAAATATACAGTTTATAATATATGCGAGAAAAAGAAACAGCAAATCTAATAGCAATAGCGAAAGAAAACTAATTTTGTATCTCTATGACGTCGTGCGATAAGTTAGTTTGGGCTAAAGCCAGCAGCTGTTGAGATTATTCATGGTTGTGTATATCATTATAAGTATTTTCAATTGTTGAATAGTAATAGCGTAAACGGCCGTTTGTCAGGAGCCAAAAACACTGTTAGTACATGCTAGTGCAGGAAAAAATTTAAATAGAAAAGGATAAAAGAATTTACTGTAATTTGCTGAGCATAATATACAGGTATGACACAATTTGAACACACGTGTTGTCAGTGTTTCTGGCTGCTGCCAAAGGTGCAAGTTTCCACATGACCGAAACGAGGCTTGACACCATGTAAAAAACTCCAGTCAAAAGCCACCAACGAAAACTTATTTGAGTGATCGAGAAAAAGGTTGAAGAACTGGAAAAAAGAAAGAATAAGAACGTGTTTTCGATGATTATAGCTACAGTATTCGGAAGAAGTAGAATTTTATCCTTTATACATAGATGTAAATTGTATATGATCCGCCGAGTACATAGTATATTACACAACTCATGTAATGGTTGTAAAGCTGAATACGCAGTTACGCAAATTACAAAATTGATCTATATGGGTCATTGTCATTAATTCTCATCCATTTAACAGATTCATTTATTTTCATGATAAACGATCTAAACGTTTCGTTATCGACCATTTAGATCCATGCAGAAGAAAAATACTAATGTGCGCGTAATCAAATATCTTCTATCATCGTGACTAACGCGTTTACAATCGAGCTGCACCAATCCAGATTCCAATATTTCTTTCGAGCTCTAAAATTGTGTAATCTATGCACAAAATCTTATGACAGAAAGAGATAAACGCTTGCCATAATAATATAATCGTTATAGTCCTTTCAAGTTTTTATTCTTTCCTATTACCCAAGAATAACTTTGTGTTTATGTTGACAGTACACGAAATCATTACAACTCGTATTTATGCTTACCGATCGAGTTTTCGTAAAAGCTTCTTTTCTTTCCCTCTCCCTCCTTTCTCATTCTCTTTATTACTTCTTTCTAACCTTTGTTCCCTTTCTTGCATTTTGGAAGCCTTTGTTACAATACATAAGAAACCGTTAAATGACACGCGGTTGTACTATTTACTGTTATTATTGTTTTTGTTATTGGGCTATTATAAGTGAGTAATTAGATTTCTAGGAATTGTTCGAATTGATTTATTTCGAGGTAAGCCGGAATCTTAGATTTATATTATATGCATAATTCTTCTTTTGAATTTTCTTTTCACAGAAAGAATCTTAAAAGAAAGGGCATTGTTATATCTCGTTGCAGGCGCAGCTTAATTGAAACTTTGATAAATGCAATGCATTAATAATAATACTATTGCGATATACACATCATATGTTTACTAATTTGCATAATGAAAATCATTGTATAAATCAATGAAAATTTACTTAGAGTTTGTGCCTGATTCTTACCAGCGTTTCTCGTAAAGTGTGGTTAATGCAAGATATTTTATACCCGTCTACGATACTATTTTGAGTATATTGAGTCCAATAAATTGATGATTTATTATATATAATATAAGTTATATTGTTTTGCAAGCTGGTAAATCCCAATTTTGCAAGCCCGGCAGCTTTGATACCGCCATATAAAGGATGGTGCCTCTTCCCGGAATTGGTTTTACCGCTATGTAAGTTCGATAATCGCTCGACCACCTCGAGTGAAATTTACATTTGCTTTTTTTATCATTCTCCTTCTCGTTCTCTTCTTCATCACTTTCCTCGTTTTCTTTTGAGAAATTTACGTAATCACTCTATTTTGAATTTTAATTCCATTATTTTGAGTGTTTTCTTAGAATCATAAAAAAATTAACTACCAAATTATGTAGAAATGCAAAACTATTGTCCGGATCACAAACTGTATTCAACTCTGAATCTAAACAGGGTTTCAATATTCCGTCGCTCAAGACCTTTATTATATACGAGAGGAATTCATTGCGATTTTTTTTCACCTCTAGAATTGGTGATTTTATACTGCTCACCCTTATCAACCACTTTGTAGCAATTCGTACATCTTTAGAAGAAAGAAAATGTTACACAAGATTGTTTCTCGATTCGACTGGTAAATAGGAATAAATAATTAATACCTCTTTGATCCGACAGATCCCCCATCAAAATTTTGGCTATTTTCATTTTCCTATTAAATGCCTCGTCTAAATGCAACCCTATATCTTTTACAGACATTTGCATTTTGGTTATATTTTTAAGTAAGAATTTGACGTACTTTCGATGATTTTATCATAAATAATCTAATGAATCAATGCATTCGTATCTCTTCTAGTCAATCAGACATTCCTACTTAATTACTTATAAAAAAACACTTTAAAAAAGGATAGTTTTCCAAAGAGTTTAATTTTCGCGCCGTATGTATGAATTTAATTGATCAATAGGAAATATCCTATTCCAAAATTGCTCAATTAGGAAATGTCAAGAACACTGATTGGTCGAAAAGAAAGCTGCATACGTTGCCATCAACAGTATGATTGGTCGATACCAGTCGATACTCGCCGACACTCGACGATCGTGCTGTAAAATGCAACATTGTCAAATTTCGTGGAAGCTTTCGACGTTTTTTCAGTACTGCTCTCTGATTGGTCGAGCAAAGCTTACGTCAACATATGAGCGTGTCTTATTGGACGAGGAAGAAGAGGCTATACTGTTATTGGTCAGTCGTTCGCAGCGTTGCAACTTTTATCCTGGTATTCCTGGTTCTCCCTCCGAAACTGTTCAAAAGACTCTTCTTCGTTCTCCTTTCGCCATTTTGTCTTTATTGTGCGTGCAGCGTTTGTGATTTGTGTTCGTTCGGTTATTTAATTCCGAACGATTATTGGCAGTTTTTCGTGAAAATCATAAGGAAAGAGTAGAGAAAATGAGCTACGGCAGACCGCCACCCCGTATTGACGGGATGGTCTCCCTCAAGGTCGACAATCTTACGTATAGAACCACCCCGGAGGATCTGAGACGCGTGTTTGAAAGATGCGGAGAAGTCGGCGACATTTATATTCCTCGAGATCGGTTCACTCGCGAGAGCCGAGGCTTCGCTTTTGTTAGGTTAGTAATATTGGACCAACGGATTATTCATATAAAGTACAATCTTAGCAATAATTACCTATATCCTTTGTTTAACTTTTTTTCACATTTAATTTTTTGTTCTGTTCTTATTAACCTTTCTTTGTCGGATATCAGTCCTGTGACGTCACTAGATTTACAAAGATTGGATTTCTTTTAGATTTTATGATAAGCGTGATGCCGAAGACGCGTTAGACGCTATGGACGGGAGATTGGTCGATGGTAGGGAATTGAGGGTTCAAATGGCTCGTTACGGCCGTCCTACCTCCCCACATCGTAGTCGTGGGAGTCGTCGCCGAGGAAGGTGCTGTATTATTTTTTGTTACATCATTATTCTCCAAATCCTTATATGGGCTTCATTATTTTTGAAGTGATTCTTGACTAAACGAGTATTTTGTCATAGATCACGTAGTCGAAGCAGAGACCGGAGACGCTCAAGATCTAGGTCTCGCAGCAGGTCAAGGAGCCGGGATAGGGACCGCAGGAGATCTTACAGTCGTAGTCGAAGCCGCTCACGCTCCGATAGCAAAAGCTCCCGTGGAAAGTCCCGCTCCCGCAGTAAGTCTGCAGACAGACAAAAGGATAGCCGTTCCAAATCAAGGTAATGCATTAATGCAACACATTATGCTAATTGCATAGCGATATAGCAATTTTATAAATGATTATGTTCATTAATTTCAGGGACTGAAAATAAAAAATCAACCAAGCAAACATCTTGAGCAGATCCAGCAATTGCAGAATATGCTATCGTGAGATTAAAAAGGTACCCTATTACCCTCTATACCTACAGCAACACTGTAGCACGTTTACATTCTTCTGTCACTTATGTATTAGTTATTTCGAAGCACTTCTCTGGGGTCAATATTAATCCTAATTAATTTTAGTTATTAGTATATCTAAACTGTCACATTAATGAAGATTTAACGTTATATCTTGAAACAATTTGCAGAACTGTATCCTAATATGCTATCATTGCTAATGGCATGCTTGGCCATTTATTGCAGTAACTTCCCTCTTTTGTACGCAAGTTAAGTGACAAAAAGCATTGCCTATTGTCATTATCTTATATACAGTGCATAGTAATTAAAAAGAATAGGACGTGGTGCAAAAGTCCCTTTATGTTGAGGATTTAACTTCTTTGGCAAAAATATAAACTTTGATAAACAATAGTTAAATAAGAAGTTACTAGTGGTAGGTTCTGCAGAGACTTAATTGACTTAGATGAATATTGTTCGAAAAATATGTTTTGTACAGATTGAGTAATGAAATCTGGTCATATATACATATATATTTCTATGTATAAATTACATTAGAAGTCATTCCACTTTTACACAAAAATTGATTGGCATTATATGTCCATTACAGTAACTGCTCAATTAAATGAAGTAAATTAACTGACAAAAGAGCGAAAATGCCATTATTTTATAATGATATCTTGCTGATAACTTGGGTAAAAATTTCAACCTTCAGCTTTCTCTGTACAGAATTGGTAATTGAAAAATTCCAGTTTTTATATAGTCTGAAATTTTTTATCAATGACACGCTAAGTGTTGAATTTCTGCTTTAACACTAATCAATCACAAAATAAGAGGAAGTCTTTAGACATAAGTTCAATGTTTCTGTATTAACACTTAAAAATTTATTTATGTAAATTTACCATCTCTAATAATAAAGTATGATAACGTGCTGAGGATTTGATAGAGCTTGTCTTAAGAAATTCGCTATCTTTCAGTTTAGCATTTAAATTTCAAGCGACGTAAGAAAGCGCTTTTAATAACTTTAGAATTTTTCCATTTTCACTTTAATTTATTAGAATTCTTTTTAAGCACAGCGAATACGGAACTCAGGATAAATGATAACAGAGTCGAGCGTATTTGTCTTTGTCGTCAGACATAGCAAAACATTCATTATTAATTCAAATTGCATTAATCGCTTTTGCGCTATAATTCCCAGCATTTAGATACACTCAAGAATAAACGAAGCTGAAGAAACATTTGCATAAGAAATACCAATAAAAATTGAAATACAATAAAATAAACAGCTTTGTTTATCATTGAATGTTCAGGCACCTAACTGTATGTTTCCATTTAAGCTCCTTTATGCAAGGAGATAGTTTATAAGGCCAGCATATATAAATATATCTACTGAAAAGTAATGATATACCAATAAGAAAAAATAAATAAATAAAATCATAGGGATATAATTTGGTGTATTTGTAACTAAGTTGTGATTTTATGGTGCCACAGGCGGTGGGTGCGGAGTGGCGCGGCGAAGTAGCCGATGATGGTGTAGCTGAGAGTAAGCCGAGTAGCCGAGAGCGAGCGAGAGAGAGAGAAAGAAAAAAATAAGAGAATAACAGGGGGCTGAGTAAGCAGAATGAGGGAGAGAGCGAGTTTGCAGTAGCGGGAGTTCGAGTGAAAATGTTCGAGTTCGAGAGACTTTTGGCGGTCTGGTGAAAGCACTGGGGCAGGCAGGTTCGCGCGAATGGGGAAAACGCAGACTGTGGGGGGTCGCTGAATGAGAACGCTGAAATCGCCGGCATATCCTGACAATTGCTGATATTCTCCGCCGAATTGCTGAATTACCTGAGTGAACACGACACGAGTCGACGAGTTTCCGGATGCAGGTAGCACGTGAGCATCACCAGACCTTCGCGAACGGTCTTTTCCACCATTCATTATCCAGAACGATCTGTCCAATCCTACAGATATCTAATCAACACTCAATCCTTCCTTTCTCGAACAATCCTTCCCTCCACACCTCTCACGCTTCCATAAAATACGAACTCATAAAACCATAAGAAAGTTATTAGTCGAGTTTTCCTAAAATCATACATTTGGCCTGTGTAACCTCTTTATGGTTTGGTCATGACTTGGTTTCCAAATTTTCTCCCTACGCACAAATACATATTTGTTGTAAGAGAATATTCTCGGGTATAATAATTCTAAAAGTTTATCGTGTATGTACAATTAAACATCGAAAGCTTCCTTTTGTTATTACAATATTGGAACTTTGAGACATTCACTGAGCATGCTTCTCAATTTTATGCGACTATGAGAATCGACGTGCATGAATTGATATTTGTAAATTTCTAAAGCATTCGGAAACTGCTTAAGAATTTCGCGGAAAAAAGATTAGGATATCAAATTTGGTTTCTCATTTTATCTAGATTATTCCGCATTCTAATTTGCCATTGATTCATCGTCGGATTTATTTAGCCATTCTTTGAAACTGAGGAAGTGTCATGAAACCAAAAAATCAAATGAGCAGGTGTGGCCTGCCCTTTTTTATGTATTTTTCAGGTGACAGTCATGAAAACAACATCCCACACCTTCCTGATGGATTTGAGTAAGTATCTAAGCGATGAATAAAAGTAATTTGGATTTTTCCGAGGAAATTGGGGAGAATGTATAAAGATGGAATAAAGGCTTTATCAAAATCAAGAAGTAAAC
Organism: Prorops nasuta; assembly: GCF_024137725.1. Classification (NCBI taxonomy): domain Eukaryota; kingdom Metazoa; phylum Arthropoda; class Insecta; order Hymenoptera; family Bethylidae; genus Prorops; species Prorops nasuta. The sequence goes on along the minus strand of NW_027116857.1, from coordinate 394,496 downwards.
ATTTTTATTACTTACTACATATGCATGTATAAAAAATTGCTTTATAAATTGTTCTGTAGGAAGTACGTTCCCTAGTGTAAACTCTAGTTTGAACTTATAATGCAAGCATTGTCCTTCCGTTTGGTATATGAAATCACAAGATTGAAGTACAAACATATCTATGAATGTGTATACTATGATTAGATTAAATTAATTAGCATGGCTGTAATTATTGCATTAAGGAATATATTTTAGCTATAGCTGAGTAAAAACCTGCACTGTGTAAAATAAAAGTTTCTTGCATAATAATTGATTTAGGACCTATTATTCTTCATCTATCGGTAAAATTAATACGTCTGGTAAAAATTGTAAACTATGGTAAATTCTAATTAATCTCAAGTTTTACCAAACGTTTACCAATAAGTGAAAAATTTTATTATCTCAATTTTGTTTCTATCTTACTTCAAAATTGATCGATGATTATTATTAACTTACACCCTACAAAGAAATTATAGCTACTAATTGATCTGCCTTAGAAAGTATTTAACTAGATTTCATTCTTAAACTATTAGTTACTATATTAACTTTGTTTGTAAAGTGCTACCAATAAAGCGTAAAGATTTCGTAAATCTTATGGCATGTAGCTATCAAAATGCGTTCAATGTTAGAGCATTTTGTAACTATTTACTATATCACAGCTCCTTCCGTTTTTTGTCTACTAGAATATGAGGTGACGCGAACTTTCCTATTCCATAAAGAATAGCGACTAAGATATGACCGGCAAAATACACGCTATAATAATAGTGCACGGTCTTATAGAATTCCAATAATTGAAAGGCGAAGCTCAGGTATGCCATACAACTCGTTCTCATGAACCACATAAAAACTGTCATGGATTTCTTTGCCTGTTTGAAAAATTACTGGATTAATGGATATATTATCTACAGTACATATAGTATACTTGTCTAAACATGCAAACAGCTAAATTTAATTAGATCACTTTTTAGAAAGCTATGTGATATAATGATTTTGGACTTAGTATTTACCAAACCGTCTTCAGGCAATTGTTTGTAGATTTTTATATAGATGTCCTCAAATGGCAGGTAAAATGCAACCGAAGTTATTCCAAAATAATATCCTGCAGCGTAACCATGCCAAACCGAAGAAAATAGAAAAGTTGCGAGGGTTCGAAGACTTTTAATTGGGAACCTCTTGTAAACCATCATAGCAATACTGTATTGTGCGCAACAATTCCAAACTTTCATAGCAACCCTCGTCGAATAAGATTTTTCCAGCTCCCACACCTTCATATTATGAACAGTTTCAAAGTCGATTTCCTCCAACTTCAATTTCTCATCATTGTCATGCCTATGAATGATTAAAACCGTTAGATTTTTCATAACTTGTATCATTCCGACTTTATATATTACATTTATGAAAAATAAACAATTTAGAAAGTTTATCGCTTACAAATTTTCAGCTAATCTATAATTTCGAGGTCCACCACCTGGCGTCGGATCACAAGAAGTTGGGTAGGCACCCAAACCAGCCATTTGACAAGCACATTCGGCCAATGCCATTCCAGTATATAATCTTGTGCGGAAAGTCACGAATGCTGGATAAATGTACCATATTCTGTAGAGCAAACTTCTTTCGGCGAATTCTTCGGTCAGAACGTACTAAAGGAATACAAATGCGTGTGAAAAACGGCTTAGTTGCACGAGCTTTCTACTGCTTTGTGTAAAATCATTGAGATAAAAGATTACCTCAGCTGGAAAACTTTTACTGAACACTATGAACAGAACTATATAAACAGCTACTGCAATCAATTTTCGGGAAACGGCAGGCCAAGGATCGACGTGTTTTGCAAAATTTCTATGAATGGAATCCCAATAAGTTCTGTATCTATAATAGGGACCTGAAAAAATTGATTCATAAAACAGGGAGTTTTGTATGTGTTATTAAATTTAATAAATACCAGTAAGCACGCCCATGTAGCTGAACGCATAATGGAAAACATCGAGGACGCCGATATTTTGTAAGGATTCATTTTTTAAACCTTGTGGATCATCCTCCGTAGCTTGCCTGGCGCTGTTTACCTCGAATGCCATTCCTGGCACTTTTAACGTTAAAATCATCATAATTAAATTGGTGTGCCCAGGAGGTATTGGTATTCCAAACCATCCCAACCGGCATATGACCAGCAGATGGAAGCACGAAAAATAAAAGCTCACCAGATGACATATTCTGTAATACAAAAAAAAGTCATATTTATTTTTTAATCGTATAACACGTGCAATATAAGTTTTTGCGCAAATATTTTTCCATGTATAACCAAAAATCAATAGAAATTTTTTCAATGAATTTGTAATTTAAAAGAAAAATAAATTGTAATTCATTGCATAATTAGCAATAGAGCATTTCTGTTGGCATGAAAAAAGTACAAAGATGAATAAAAATATGTCGTGATTATACAGGCATCGATATGCAAAAAAAATAGATAATCAAAATGTTTAATCCGTTGACTTGACTTGCAGTTCACTTTCCAAGGTTACATTAGTTCGCATTTGCTTCAACCTAATGGGTTATAGTTCTATTTTATTATGCAAAACTGATTCGTTTATTGATTTCTTGCATAAGTCACTGTGTGTGCAAAAATTGGCACATCATTACCTTGATTTTTATTTGCAACCAAATTCAAGATATCTGAATCAACGAATTTTACTAAAAAAGACTAAAATCATGCGTTTATTTTAAAATTAACCTTCTTATATCTCGTAACAGAGACGAGTTAAGAGTTTATACTTATATCTATTCCTAAGAGATAAATTGTGGTTATAACACAGCTGGCCACGCTGAGAGTCACTATAATTGATTAAAACAATAATGAATGAAGCGACAAATTAGATATGAAATAAAGTAGAAATCAATTGGAGGTCTATTCGCCCATTATGGCTGACTATGGGAGGTTGAAGGGGTGGGGGGAGGGATCAATACAAGAGTAGCGAAAAGCAAGAAAAACAATACAAGAGAAATAGCAGACAGAGCATGCTAAATTACGTATATGTATACATAATACATACATATATATGTTTAGTTGAGAAAATACCTAATAATTAAGCTCTTAATTCTGGAAAACGAGCTATTCATGCAGGCTTACAATTTGCCGGCTAAATCTGATGTTACAGAATCGTGAAATTTGGTTGAAAAAGATGAAATTGTGGTGCGAATTATTGTTATAACTGGATTCATACTTCGGGGACAGCCTGCTAATGATGAAGCCGTTTACAATGGTAAATATAATGGGATGAGCAACGTGCCATCCAGACACCAGAGTCGAGACGAATAATCCAAAAATCGTGCCGAGCCATTGCTTAGACTTTACTTCTTTGATGTTTCGGTAATAATGACCGAAACCAACGCACGTCAGCAACACGACCACGTACAAAAAGTCTTCCCACATCCTTAGAGCTCGGTGTATAAACGAGCACTGTACCAATAGCACAGTAGCCACAGTATTGTCATCAGCTGCTTACTACTATTAAACTGTATACTGTATTAAACTAACACTCACTGACACCACCAATCCCCTGAACCTTAATCACACACAGAAGCCAAAGGAACTAATGTGTATGCGCGCGCACTCAAAATACACCCACAACAGTACTTGAACAATGCTAACCGAGATACATACAAACTACACTGCTGCCGCAACAGCTCCGCCGCAGTAATAATTCTCGAATTTCGACTTATTGTATTCAAGCATTTCAAGCTCTTCTTCTTACCACACTGTGCGTTATACAAGTTACAGCGCCACCTATGTTTTAAAAACTCAACTTCAAACGCTTTAAATTTTAAATAACTTTAAGAACGAAAAAAATTAACTTTCTTCTGAAATATCAAATTATAACGAATAAGAAAGTCAAATTAAACTAGGAAGTTTAATAGATGAATAAAGGAAATGATATGACAGTAAATAATAGTCTGCTTTGTTAGTATAGTAACTGTATTTATACAAATACGAGCATGTCCTTGTAACATGTGAACGCAGGAATTAGTTTAGTTTTATTAATACGAAAGTTCATTTTTTAATCACGCAGAATATCAGATATAGAGGAATAAATCTTAACCAATAGAATTCTAGGCTTTCCTTCCTAACGCTTTGTGCGTTAACTCAGTTTTTTTCTGTGCTGCTAATTCTTTTTGCTTCTTTTCATCCTCTCGCCTCTTAGCGGCTTCCTCTCGTTGTTGTTTAATTATCGCTAATCTCGCTAAGTCTGCTCTTGCCTCTTCCGTTTTTCCAGCCGCATGCAATTTTCGGTAATTCGCATAAGCTCTTTGCTTTTCTATTTGTTCCCTGCAAAATATAAAATAGTCAATTAAAAATTCATCTTCGCCATGCGTTTTAATCAAATTACCTTTCTCTTCGGGACAATTCTGGCTTAGTAGCTTCAAGAGTATCGCTTAATTGAGAAAGTTTCTTTACTTTCTTCTGTACCCTGTTCGGATTTTCAATGCTAATTAGATTTTCTACGCCCTTTGCTTTGCCCTGTCGAATAAATTTATTGAATTAGCCTTGGTTACCATATATTATTCCATATGTTATTGGTATATAAAAAATTTACCTCTGTTTCTGACTCTGACTCCGAACCACTCTCACTGTCAGATTCTGAGGCACTTAAATTTTTTGTATCCTTACTGCCTCTGGCTTTTGGTTCATCTTCATCTTCACTTGAGGAGTCCTGTTCCCTCGTTTTCTATAATTAAAAACATAGAAGCACATGTATCTACTGATAGAGTGCCCTGTGGGTTTAGTGAAAAAAAGCAAGTTTTTAAAGCGAAAGGTTGATCATTGATTTTTTCCTATAACACAATTAAATTTCAAGTACAAGTTCATGCTATGACCGAAACGTAATGTACTTAAAAGTTGTATTTATGGGTTACATTACTAGTTAACCTAAAAGTACTAACTCTCCACTGTTGCTTCTTCTCTTCCTGACGACGCTGCTCCTCCAATTCTTCTGGATTCGTAAAATGTCGGTTACGACCCTTGTGATTAACAAACTTTCCTACAATAATAAAAAAAGCAAATAAACATTAACGATTTATTATCAGCCGATAAATTCGATTTGCGTTTTATGCTATAGGGGTATGGTAAAATAAATATCCCTTCAGAATGACGAAACTTATAAATTTCTTACCTCTCGGCATTGTTAAATTTGTGATATATCTGGCAGAAAAGAGAAATCTTTAGATTCCAAACGGAAATATTTAATTTTCAAAAAGTAAAATTGATCTTTCCTTTATACATCAAACTGAAAGATATACAGAAAACAAATGTCTACTTTTTGGTTCTTTCTTGGTCTACTGTTCTACTGTCCTATCCAGTGCTTCCGCACCCAGTCAAATCGGTCAAATCAGCAGTGTCGTGACAACTAGTCCAACTAGCCTATGCAAGCTTATTTTCCTTGTTCTCACTGGTACTAGCCTCTTCTTTTTTTTTCTCACTCCTCTCTATTTCTATCTTTTTCTACGCTGAATCTTGTTGCTCCTTCTATGTTTCTGCTGCGTGCTATCTGCTACGTACTTGCTATTGCTACTATCCGTCGCACTTGCACATCCAACACATCGTTATCGTTCCGACCACGGATGGCACGGCTGCTCCGTCTTTCGAGTTTTAGCTTTTCTCGTTCGTAGCTCTTCCCTACTCATCCCATTATTCCCGTTCCCATCATCCCATATATCCCATAACCCATTGCCCATTGCTTCCCATCAGTGGTACCACTGGTACCAGCATTACCAGCAATGGTATAGCAGCAGGTGAATTGCTGGTAGTAAAAACAACCTCAAAGTTGGCGATTCCGAATTGATGAAATTTTTAAATTCAAATTTATAATGTAAACTTTAATTAGTTACAAGTATAATACTCATGTATATACATAATATGCTTAAAATAAATTTGTACATATTAACTCCTTACATTAATGTACATTTCGTTACGTATTATTTTAATCATACACATTATATTATCAGAAGTTTTAATTATTTTATGTTCTTCTATTTCTTTTTACAACAAATTAATATATTTTTCAACTAACAGATACTTAAAAATTTGTGTAAATATCCTCAAGGGTCTAATAAGATCATATTTTTTTTGTAGTGAGATATTATATGTGAGCGAGGATAACTTATTTAAGTGTTCTTTTGCGCCGTATTCCAACAACAGATAAGTTCTAAACTTTAGTATATTAAATGTTACACAAACTATGTGTAGATTTCTTTGCGCACTATGCGCGGCTTCGAACGTTCAACCCGCGTGTGTCACCGCGTGTATGAACTGTATGAAGGAGTTTTAGGGGTTTTAGGAAATGTATATCGCCGGCATGAAAATAAATGATTTAGTTAGGTTATGTTCAAGGTTTAAATTATTTAATAATAAAACTAGATTTTATTCTACTTCAAGTGAAAATGTTTTGAAGATTAAAAACAGAAATTTGTATGATAATTTATTTCCAAATATTAGTAGGTAAGGAAATTAGTTATAATAGGTTGGATCTGAAATTTTATTACATATTGATTGCTTAAAATTATTATAATGACAGAGACAAAGCAATATTGCTTCTCAACAAATCTCCACAATGTGTTTATGCTGGCTTCGATCCTACAGCAGACAGTCTACATGTTGGAAATTTGCTGATATTGATGAATTTATTGCACTGGCAAAGACATGGTCATCAAACAATTGCAGTTTTAGGTGGAGCAACAGGCCTCATAGGTATTTTTCTTTTAAAAATTATTCACCCTATATTTATTTTAATTCCATAAAGGTATTCATAAGATTATTTTTAATAGGTGATCCTAGTTATAGAGCTACAGAAAGAGAGGATATACAAGATGAAATATTAAATCATAATTTACATCAAATAGCCATTAATATAGAAACTATATACAAAAATCATGTCACATATTATTGGAAAGATGTCCCGCACAGGTTGAAGCCTCTTATTATTCTAAATAACTTAGAATGGTATAAAAATATGAATATATTTCATTTTGTAAAGTCAATTGGAAAGCACTTCAGAATGGGAACAATGTTACGCAGAACTTCTGTTGAGGCTAGATTGAATTCAGATACTGGAATGAGCTTCACTGAATTTACCTATCCTGTTTTTCAAGCTTATGACTGGTTACATCTGCTAAATAATTACAAGTGCAGATTTCAAATTGGAGGCAATGATCAAATGGGAAACATAATGTCTGGACATGAGCTTATTAGTAGAACTGCAAAGAAAGAAGTCTATGGTTTAACAACTCCTCTTATAACTAGTGACAATGGTAAAAAATTTGGAAAGTCCAGTGGTAATGTTGTATGGCTCTCCCCTAGTAAATCCAGCAGCTTCCAACTGTTTCAGTTCTTTGTTCGAACAAAGGACAGTGATGTTGAGCAGTTCCTGAAATACTTTACTTTTTTTCCTTTAAATGCAATTCAAGATATAATGGAGGAGCATAAGAAGTGTCCAGATAAATGGCAAGCTCAAAAGATTCTAGCTGAAAATGTTACTCGTTTAGTTCATGGAGGTAATTAGGCATCATTGCAAATAAAACAGCAAAAAATAACATGAATTTTTAATTTTCAGAGGTAGGTTTGCAAGCAGCTCTGGAAGCAACTAAAGCTCTTTATGACTCATCTGTTGAAGCCTTGGCCAAATTTAATGAAAATGAATTAATGCAAATATTTGAAGGGGCAACTTTAGTTAAATTAAAATTTACATCAGGAATTTCTGCTTATAATCTTGCTATGAATGCAAAATGTTTTAAAACAAGCCACGATGCCTTAAGAATAATTTCAGCTGGTGGATTCTACATAAACAATCAACGCATTATTAATGAAAATGAAGTAATGGTCCATGGTATTCATATATTAAGCAATAACGTTACTTTGCTTAGAACAGGGAAGAGAACTTACTACATCGTGAAATGGACATAAATACACATGTAAAACACGCATCGAGAGAGATTTAATAAAACTTTGTAAACAGGAAGTATTATATGAGGAGAAAACTAGTTGCAATTTTAAGTATAAGATTTACCTAAAATTTATTTCAATCATTTATACATAATGATATTTTAAACGAAGTTTGAATGCAAATGAATTACCACCGCATTTGATTGTCTTTTGTTTCTTGGAAAAGCAAAAAAAGTAAAGTTTTCTAAGGACACGTTTTTTACACGAAAATTTCATTTCACCTAAAAGAAAATTGAAGCAAGTGTGCAAAGATTTTATTGTATCTTTAAGTAGACATTAAGTTACATAAATTAATGGAATAGCTTATATGAAATATAAAAGTATGCACGTTCGATAACGAATAATTTCTTTTATGATTTGAGATTTTGTGTAAATTAACTTGTTGAAAATGAACTATGTCAGCTAATGTGTATATAAATGAAATATAAGCAGCAACAGTAAGACAAGTTTCATCGAGCAAAGGTATAAAGATTTTAGTAAAACTGCAAGGTACAAATAACAAAACTTATGAGCTAAAGTAATGATGTATTTTGATATTAGTGGATGGATCAGTAGCCAGCGAAGGCACCTGGCGAGGATGGAGGGCCACCACCGCCGCCTGGTCGAGGGACGTCAAAGCGTGGAGTTCCCTCATAGGAGACCTGAGCACTGAATCCATGTTTCCAATCGGCGGTGTATCGTACAACCTGCAATCTACCGTCCGGCATCTGTACCCGGTACTCTCCACGTACTACATCTCCATCGCTGATCGCGTTGTGCGAGTAATCGTTCCCATAAGCATCCTCTTTCACCGCATAGTTGAAGTCAAACGGCATACCTGGCTCGTGAGCCCCGTGATCGTGCTGAAACGCACAGAGAAATTGATCGAATCGTGAAATGTTTTTATATAAATTATAGATACTCACGTCTCCTCCTCCACCTGGAGTAGGGAGTGGTCCTGGTCCAGGGGATGGTCTGATTGGAGGAGGACGAGGACCCGGTGTAGGTGGTCTATTACCACCTGGTGGGGGAAAAGGAGGATTTGGCCTAGTATTTCCAGGAGGAAAACCCGGCGTTGGTTTTGGAAAAGTCACACCCGGCTTGTCATAATTGTACCCCTTGGTCGGCTCTGGGGGTAGATACGTGTTTCTACGTGTGCCTGGTGGCAAATCGCACACCGCCGCTCCTATTATAGCCCACAAGAAAAATAGCTGAAATTCACAATGATTTGTTTGTTTTATACACTCAGTTTTACTTTGAAGATAAATTAATAATCAAAGAGATTAACGAGAAGGAGGATAATTGAAGAATGGAGTTTTTTCTATGAAAAGAAACGTTGCGACAGAAAAAGATTAGGATCGCCAAAGAAATGCTAAACATTTCACGGAGGAGGATGTGAGAAGGATCTTGGACGCGTGGGCAATGAAATCTTTACATTTCTATTGTTAGCCGTATCCGCTGCTCATAACAATCATCTAATATTAACGAGTAATTAATTGCATTCTTCGTGCAGTCCGCAATGATTTTAAATTATTTTTTTTTATATAGGGATCATCGGTCACTGAATTACCAAAGCAAATTGATTTTTAATTAATTGTTCACGACAATAATTTTACGAATACAGGTACGTACCTTTATATTTCTCATGCTGAATGATTTTAGTTGAATTACACTTTTTTGACTTTGGCCACCCTGGGACCAGTCCCGGCAGCGGAAGTCACACTGATAAAGAAGAAATAACCACAAACACAAATTTCAATAAAATTCAATTTTAAAATATACGTATCATTAAGAAAGAAACATTAAATTTATTTCACTATTTTGTCACAGGAGGGTCCATTGTAAGAAGATTAAAACTTGTGAATAACAAAGTGAGAGAGAGAGAGAGAAAGAGAAATAGTACAAGTTAATTTGCTGATAATAGAAAGAAGAAATCTGCTTTTAAAAAATTAGTAGAAAAGGAAAAGAAGAAAAAGTAGATTTACATGATCCTTTTGAGGATGATGGCAAATAGGATTGGAGTATCTAACTGACTAAGATTGGTTGAAGGCAGTGTGTTTATATAGCGGGGGTCTAATAAGATGATGCACCAACGTGTGGGAGAAAGAGAGGAGAGGAGAGTCCATACAGGGAGGGCATATCTTCCTTGCCACTTGCATTAGAAACGTCTCTCCCTTTATTTATTACTCTCCAATCCTTTGCTCTCTCGCTATTTCTTCGGCCATAATTGCAAGATATGCCCCACTCGTTGTTGCTCATCATTACTCATTCCCCAATTCAAGCATCTCTGTCTAAAATTCAAACTGAAGCTGACAGGAAAATCAGGAGTCACCATGCGGTGACAGCCTTGCAAGAACAAATTCATTTTCATCAAGTATTGGGTCGACAGACCTGTACCAAGTGATCAATTTATTTGCAGAATAATAATAATTGAAAAGAAATGAAATAGCATTAGGATGAGGAGTAGTAAAAAAGAAGGCGCGCGACTAATGTCATGGTGTGACGGAGCACCTAGATTCTTGTTGGCGTAGTAGGTCATTCGCGGCCAGAGCGGAGTTTTCACTTTCATCGTGACCGAGGGAATGCCTTTGCTTCTCTTCTCTGCTCCTTTCCGCCGGCAAAACAAAGGCGCTGCACCTTAGGCCTTCCATTCAATGCTTATCAAGTCACTGGTGCGGATTTTTCAATCAATACCGTCCTAATAAATGGAAGATTTCTCGTTAACCTGAAAAAGGATGATTTCTGCATGTTGACAAAAACTGTCTTTATTGCCCCCGCAATAGCAAAGAGCGTCCGGTGACCGGCGAATGAGTGAAGGGATTCAGAGATCAAGAATGAGAAAGGGAATGCTGGACGGGCGATCATCGTCTTTCTTCTCTTCGACGTAAGCAGAACGAAAAAAAGCAGAAGAACAAGAGGAACAAGAAGTGTTGCATAGCCTTCGCACTCGGTAATAGCCGTCGTAAAAACTAATATGCACATTGCAATAGAGAGGCCGAATAAAATCTAAAATTACAGCATGCGGATTTTGCTACAAAGAGAATTCACACGAGACCTTAAAGTTGCGATCTCCGTATTCAAATTACTCTAGTAAAATCGTTGAATCAACGCCGAAGAATCAGTGCAGAAAGGTTCTCTTGGTATTTATTTGAGGCGTCTAATCGGCTCCAGGGAGTCGTTAACTTTTCGCGTTTTAAACACGTGGGACAGACCATTGTTGGGATATTTCAAAGGTTCTACGCGACATAAATTTTCTTCTAGATAAAAAACATGGAGAAAAAATGTAATATAAACCCTCATGGAATTTAACAAATGAACGATTCTTTGTAAATTAAGTATACGCTGAGAATAATCGATCGGATAATGGCCGAAAAGTTCATTTAATTACGTAATAAAGATAGCAATGCTAGTTTATTGAGTGGCCTGCATGCAACTCGCGCGCGCGGCGAGAATGAATGACTTTAACGAGAGCCTATAGCTTTATGGTTACAGGCAACTGCAGTTGCTTGAAAATAACGTATGCGTAATAACATTCACCGATGTCACGCATTATTCAAGCTGAACTTGCACAATGGAAGCAGGGAAGATATTTATGATCTAAGGATCTCAATTATGAGTATTTCTTCGCAATCCTGCGAAACTAAGCAAAGTACTTCTTTCCATAAGTGGATCGACCTAACGATCTTCTTCATCTCCAGTGCTCAATAGTAGTAATATACAGCTGCCTCTCTTTCCTAACAAACTCTCTTACACAATATTTGCAACTCATGCTGCTCTGCTGCCATTCGGATTCGATGCTACCCAACCTTCCATTATACTACTATACAAGGTGCAGTGTATGTATACTACACGTCTATGTTGATACACAATTTTTTACGAAAAGTAACATGGCTACATGTTTATTTCAGCCCAATCCAGCACGACACTCTGCTTCGCTCGCACTGATTAACCTCTACGCTGCAACACAATCTCTTACACGCATTTCAATCGTTTACGCTTTTTATCTTCATTTTCCAAATATTTATTCTCTTCGAAAGGAATTCTTATGATGATATTCGCGATAGTGTGTTAGGCTCTTATGTTTTTTTTAGTTTGATCAAGTTTTCATTGAAAGACTGCGAGATAAGGAAAGCAACTCTTTCTATAAGTGGATCTTGCGCTTTCTTAATCGAGTCTTGCATAATTCACCATTGGATGCTACCCAGCATTACGTTACATATACCTACTGAATGTATCAGTCAGACTTAACTTTAAATTACTTTTAAATTACGCTCAATACAGCTATTACTACTCACTGCTATAGATTTATTATTCGTTACATCTCCTTTTTTACGTTAGAAATATTAATTGCAACATTTTTTAAAAAATCTATGTGCTTGTTCTTTGTTAATTTAAACCTTAAACTTAAATTTTGTTATACTGTACATTAACGTTGTTTCTTCTATTTTAATGCAATGATAAATTTATTATTGCGAACAGGTGTATATTTTTAGAAGAATGCAGATTGCAGAAGACGTCGCGAGTACTTTAGATTAATGATAATGTTTAGGTTCACATATGTAGATAAAATTAATTAACACATGAGGGGAAAATCATCGAGCTTTCATTCAGCTTTACTGATTAATGAGTTCGACGACAAAGATTTATAAGGCCTGTAGATTTGTTAATCATTCTTAAAAGTAACTGGTGACGATTGGACAATCCGGTTTCAGTCTTTTCCGTGACCTTGTTTGATCCATTCCCTTTTTCCAGTTGGGAAAATTAGAGCCTCTATTGTTTTGTTTGTGAGATCGCCAAAGTTTCTTGCCCGACAAAAGACATTGCGACACGCCAATACGTTTTTTTTTCTTTTGCACCTTCCCATACCCAGCTCGTTTTTTGCTGATGAGAGAGACAAAACCATAGAGGAAGCTTTGCTCTATATCCTCCGAGATGAACGTGTTACGCATTTCGATTTGACACAGAACATTGCAGCTCTCTGATTTGAAATCCTCTTCCCATCATTCATTGTGTCATATTCTTTTTAAGTCTTCTTTGTTCTACATTTTCTTCCCCAGCTTTGCAGAATCAAAATTAACCATCGTAGCTTTTTCCGAAACCAGTATATAGATATAAGAAACTTCTCCAAGATAGTTCCATTTCTTCATAAATCGCTCTCGAAACCTTTCAGCGCTTTCATCAACAAGAGTTAGGTTAGACCAGGTTAGACGATCCGCCTGAGAACTCAAACTCGCCCCTAGCCTAACCCCATCCATCCTGTTCCTTCTCTTCTTTCTCTCTATTTGTTTCTCTCTGCTCTCTCTCTCTCTTTCTCCCTCCTTATTCCCCGCTCCCCTCCAACGGGAACAAAGAAGGTTATATGCTTGTGTGCTGCATGTGAGAGAATTGAAGGGGCACTTTGAAAGATCAAGGTGTGTTGAATTAGATTCCATCTGATTTCGAAGTGCGTGACATTAAGACCTATCTTAATAGTATCCAGCAGAGGCCAGAGAGTGGAAGAAGTTGGCGCTATAGAAGGGAGAAAGAGGGGAAGGGGAAACAGAAGAAGACCTTGCTTCTGGAGCGACGATCTTCAATGGGCATCTTCTCTTTTCTCCCACCCTCTTTAATTCTGATTCGCCATCTTTTTTCATCAGCCAGCATCCATGAACCAGTCAACAACGACAACAACCCACTTTGCATTGTTCAGCAGTGACATTTCATTTTCTTCTGGTTCATTCTACTCCATCTGTACTGGTCCATAAATTTCAAAGCTTCGAATATACCTGCAATCGTTCAGAGTTCTCATCTACAAATACAATAATAAAGTTTAAAGACTTACAAGCATATATGTTCGCATCTGTCTCATTTGATATTTAAGAGATTTAATTTACCGGAACGGGAATGATGACAAAAGATATTCGAAACTACCGGTAAGCGAGTGATTTTCTCTAAGATGCTCTGTGGAAAATTTTGCCTTATTGCTATTTGTTGGTATTTTCAGCATAATATGATCGGCTCATTCAACTCTTGTACCCCCTTACCTCTCTGACTTGAAGTTGCATATATCATAAAATTTTTCTGGCTTGATTTACAAGTTGAATAAAGAAGAGACAAAGGAATTTGTAAAGAAGAAAAGAGATCGTTAATTAGGAGTGAATTATGAAGACTTTTAGTGGTTCTAGAAGCACAGCAAGATATACACGCCTTAATGATTTCGGGTTTATCGCGAAAAGGCCCGGCGTGTACCACTTATGCGCAAGATCGCAACAACGATCTATTCTTTATTTACATTCTCTTGCAGAATATCGACATCGATCTCGGACATCATAATTCGTGGGAAGCCACGTGAAAAATTGTGAAACGCTTGTATTTGCACCGGGCCGGGCTATTTGTCCCTTTCAATTCTCTCAATCTATATTATACGCAGCTGTAAGAATAAGACTCAAAAGCACCCAACACTATGTCCATCATGCATGTATTATATGCATGATGTGTGTACACATATCATTTTACTTCATTAAGTAAATCAAAACTAATCGTTCCAGTACCGATCGAATCTTCTTCCGTTTAAGTATTGGTCTGTTCTTTTTTGTTATTTGCTGCACTCTAATTCAATAAATTGGAGTCAGAAAAAATATTTGTCTTATTTCAACTATTTGCACCAGTTGGATAATACAGCAAAAAAGAACAAACCCTATATTCATTAGGACATTCCGCCAATTCGCGTTCGATTTAGAATCACTAGAGTGCTCCCATAGGTTGAAACTGCGGGACTGAAACACTAGTCAGATACTTAGTTCGGGTGTCTTCCCGCACAACAATTATTTTTAATGCCTTTCTCTTCTACTAGAATTCCTTCTCACTAGATTCGGTTAATTAGATATGGTACAATAATAAAATTCTTATATTTTTTCAGAAAAAGCATTATGTGACAAAGCCCTCTAAATGCAAACAGGGGCTAGTTAGCATTGCTATAATGCCTCGTGATTAACAATTTAAACTTCTCTTAATTATTACACGATAAATAACATTCGCTCGAGATTAGTAAGGGAAGATAATATTTATTTTAAGTCTTATATATCTAGAAACAAAGATAGAAAAAATTGCAATATCTTTTATACAAGTAAATAACGACCTCAAACTTACAAATACTATCTCTTCTCTCTGACAGCTCGGATAATTCTAAACATACATGTAGTTATGAAACTCTACTTCATGAAATATAATTTTGTATAATATATTCCATGTTTACATTTCATATAAAAATTATACAATTATTTCTCGTAAACGCTAACTTGACAAATTAATTTATCAATAAACTTAAGCGATCGATATTTAGGTTTTAAATAAAAATTTAATTTGACAAAACAAACTTCGTAAAAACTCATCTTTTTTTATATGTTAAAATTAATCGTTCTTGCTATAAATTACACAAATTATTTGTAGAATATATCACTGAATACAATAATTCTGTGCCATTATGTTATTAGAGGTATTCAATTGTAGCCGATCGCCTTGCGTATTTGATACGAAAGTATCTTAAGTAGGTCACGGATACCGACATTACAGTTTGCCAAAACGTCAAAACGAGTTTTCGATCTGACTCTGTAAAGGTATAAAGGGATTCTTAACAAATAGAAGAAGTTTGCAAAGAAAGAAATCCTATGTATAATAACAACGTTGTTTTTTAAAACTTGATTTTGACATTTTGGCGTATCTGCAATGTCGGCATCCAGGCAATCTGTCATGTCGGTTCCATGACCTACTTAAATGTTAGTATCTTAAACAACAGAGTAAAAATAACTTTGGCAATTCTTCTTACAATAGATTAGGAAGAAAAGGGTAAAGCAATGGAAGAGATATTTTGATACTGTTAGCCTTGATTCAGTCCAGGACCGTGTAGTTCAATGAAACTTTCCAAACATGGGGTAACTTTGCCACTGTAAGGCAAATTGTAAGTCTTAACAGCTTTGGCAGCCATGCATTGCAGCGACAGCTTTGTTTGGGTGCGTAGAATAATCTCTGCCACGCCTGGGAAAAAAGATTAAAGATTCAAGATAATAACCCATCAATCGAAAGTTTCATTAATTGAATATTGAGATCGCGGAAAGAGATATGATTTACCAGTCGTTACTGCATCGTATGGAGTCTTTCCTTTGCTATTCACCGTATCCATGTGCGCTCCTGCCTCGATCAGCTCCATTATTATCGTATGTAATGTTGTGAAATCGCTAAAAAAGTGAATAATTTAATTGTTACAATTTGAATTAACAATATCAAATTAGATATATGCTTCTGCCTCATATCTTTTATAAATACATTTTTGCCATTTCATTATTGTTCTCACCTAATTGGCTTTCTATAGCTAACAATTAAATGGAGCGGAGTGTTTCTTTTATTATCCATCGCATTGACATCAGCGCCACATCGTATTAATAGTTTTGTAGTAGCTGCACATGGGAATCTAATAACAAAATAAAATTAACAGATATTAGCCGACTTAATAAAGACCAATAGGGCTTCGATTTTTTATGCCTACTAACTTGCAAACGTCATTCGTATGAAAGTCGTCGACTGGTGTCTCCGGATTAACAGCCAAATGCAAAAGCGTTTGACCATCCCTCAAGGTGACTCGAAGAGAACATAATTTGTATACTATGTAATAAGCCTTATTAATATCAGCCTCGCTGTAAGTGCTTTCGTTTAACGTTATTAATTTCGTTAAAATCGTTAATATGTACAAAGTAGACATGATGTTTGATTCCAATTTTTCCTGCGCATTATTATTGGTATTTATTATAGTATGTATAAAAGTGAAGATTTAATAAAAATCAAACTTACCAAATAATTAATATCGACGTCGCAATCGCAGTCCGGACTCTGTATGCTCGCCTTATTTCTACTTAATTCGATGACACTGGCTTCAAATACGCTGAGCACTTGCTGGAAATCTACTTCAACCCCTACGTGTATCATTTGTGAAAAAACTTGAGCGAATTGCAGAAGATCCTTAATGACGTGAACCTTATTAAGTTGTCGAAGTTTTAAAGCATGTAGCCATAAATCAATACATCTATCAAATCTTGCGTTATCCGCAAATACTGCTCCTCTAAATATTATTGCGTGAGGTACTTCTGGATTGTGAGAGCCTAAATCATTTATTTTGTTGAGATGTATTTTCAAATTTCCGTGTAGCACAAAATTTTTTCAATACCAAGATATTACCTACCTAATATTCTTTCCCTAATAGCTAGAGATTCCATGTGGAGAGCATTGTGATTATGCTGAATGCTTTTCAGTCTTTCCAGGGTTTCAGATTCTCTCCAGTTTTCATAAGCTTTTATAGGCTCTCCTAGTTTTTTATGAACAACATTGTTTGGTTCAGTGTACCTTTATAGTAGGAATAAATAATTAATTGAACATTAAAAAGTTGTGATTCTTTAAGAAGAATAAATACAGATAATTATTTACCTTAGAACCATAGCAACAACTAGAAAATCATAAGCTTTCTCCAGATTATAATTATCCTTGTCATTAGCATAAGAGGCCCCAAGAAGTTCATATGCATCTATAATTTCATTTATTGAAATATCACAGTTACGTATAAAACATTGCAGTACATCGACCCTCATCCTTTCAGCAGCTGTAATTAGTGGTGTCATTCCACTCTCATTCTTTATCATTTCAGCACCAAATTTAAGTAAATCTAATACTATATTTGCATGTCCACATTCAGCAGCATAATGCAGAGCCGTACCACCACATCTTGCTGTTACATTAGGCTTTGCTCCATTATCTAATAAAAAATTCACCTAAAATTTTAAAAAGACTATGTTAGAAAGATTTATTTTTCCTTTTTTTTCCATAAAATGGATATTGGAAAGATACTAACAATATCAGAGTGTCCCTTATAAGCAGAAATCATAAGACAAGTATTATTAAATTTGTTAGGTATATGTATGTCTGCTTTATGTTCAACTAAATATTTAACTATATCTAAATAGCCACTGAAGCATGCAGCACGAAGTGGTGTAGACCTATTCTTTGTTGAATGATTAACATCTGCACCAGCATTGATTAAGGTTTTTACCGCATTAAGATAACCAGCTCCTATAAGCAAATTTAAAATTTAATAGTAGAAAATTAAATGATTAACCTATATATTGTAAACTTCTATATACCTGCTGCACACCATAAAGCACTAGCTCCTTCTGTAAAAAAGCCATCAAATTCCACTGTACCCTCTTGCTCCAAATCGGGCTTAAACTTTTGTAGTAGCATTTTAACAACACGATTATGTCCATATCTTGCAGCTACTATCAAGGGTGTGCATCTTTGACCATTTTCTTCCAAAACTTTCTAAAGAGAATATTTCATGAATAAAATACAGCCCATTTATCTACATAATGACATATCTAATTTTGCAAACATTTTTACAACAATTTAAATTGTTATTTTAAAACGCAATTGGAACTTATTTTTAAACTACAAAAAGGCAATAAGCTATCAAAGATCCATTCAGCAAAACCAGATTGGAAAAAATAATGTTTAATCAATTATATTTCATTATTTTGGTAATGTTCTTGAATGACTATAGAGAAGAAAGGCAAAAAACCTTACTTGATTAATGAGCCAGTTGATATCCTCAATTGTCTTATCGCTATCGCTTAAAAGGGTATAAAGGACAATTGCCATTCCATCCCTAGCGGCATAATACACCTGTTTGATCAAAGATTCGGAGAATTTAGACTCCTCGATTCTTGTCTCGTCCATTTGTTTAGTCTGCGCGAAGATTTTCAAGTTTAGCGGTGGATTCTACCAGTTGACTGATCGTTTTCTAACCTCAAAACTCATTTTTACTCCGTCAATGGTACAACAAAGGGAGTCTATTTTAAGATTTGTCATATATAAAGTCCATATTAATTCCATTCGTACGAAAATAGATTTGACACGGCCTGCTTTAAATTCCCTACTTGTTTATAATGTGTGAAATCATCCCTTTGTTTCAGCAATAAATATTAGTTTTCTTTTTCGCACAGTTACTCTTAACTGTTCAACTATTTTCGTACAGTTTACTATTTCTTAAAAAGGTTAAGAGTTATAGTACTTTTGTATCAAAGAAGTATAATTTGCAAATATTTATTATTTGTGGTCAGTTTTCTCAAACAACAAATTTAATTAGCTTTATATTTCACAGTAAGCAATGGTCTAATTTCTTTTATGTTTATATCGGCTCACAAATACAAGAAATTTCGAATAACAATTTGCAAACAATGATTATTTTCCAATTAAACAATAAATGATAGATTTAAAATTGTTTCTGTTCAATATTAATAATGTGAACATATATTTGTATAATACTCTATAAGGTACAATACTATCGCATTTTAATTAAAATACATGTTAAATTTTCTAAAGCACTACTTTAAATAAAATAATTTTGAAGTGAATTGGTTTAAAATAGCTGTACAATATATTTATTATGCTAGTAGTGGTGGCAAAATATTGAGGAAAAAATTAAAAATAAATATATAATGATAATTGATATTTGATAATGAATTACATGTCTCTGAACTCTCTGACTCTGTTTTTGTTTCAGTAACGCCCTCTGGGCTCTGGTCAGTGGTCTCTACTGGTCTCTAGTAGTCTCTACTAGTCTCTAGTGCGGCTGTTGCGTTGATCTACTATCAAGCCGCTCCGCAAATTTTTTAATATTTCTAAAGAAATGACCATTTTTAAAAGGTGAAATTATTTGAAAGTGAAATGGCAAGTGGAAAAAATTTATTGAGACCCATGGGTCTCCAATGCAAAAATCTTCATGAATATTTAAAATCTAGGCCCTCTGAGACTTTGAGTAAACTTTACCAAAACCCACCGATTTGCTTGGCTGTATTTAGAGAATTGCCAATGATAGCTAAGCACTATGTAATGAGATTGTTGTTTGTTGAACAACCAGTTCCTCAAGCTGTCATAGCTTCTTGGTGTTCAAAACTTCATTTTGAGGAGCATCAAAAGGTTGTAGCAACTTTAATAGAACTAGATGTTTGGAAAGAAGCTTCAATACCTGGTGGTCTACCAGGTTGGATCCTCAATACAACATTTAAAAAAAGCTTAAAAGTTGTATTATTAGGTGGTGGTAAACCATGGACAATGTCCAGTCAATTAGAGACTGATAGCAAACCTAGAGATGTGACATTCCTTGATTCTTATGCTTTGGAAAGATGGGAGTGTGTTTTGCATTATATGGTTGGCTCACAGCAGCAAGAAGGTGAAGATATAAAGTGTATCTCTTTTTTTATTTCTATGTATTAATTAATATATTTCTTATAAGGTATATCTGCTGATGCTGTTAGGATTCTATTACACGCTGGTTTAATGAAGCTTGATGAGGCTGATGGAAGTCCAGTGATTACACAAGCAGGTTTTCAGTTTTTGCTTTTAGACACTGCTTCTCAGGTAATTAGAAATTTTGCCTTTATTTTATATTTCATTTTATTAATAAAATGTCTATGCAGGTGTGGTATTTTATTCTACAGTATCTTGATACTTTAGAAGCCAGAGGTTTGGACTTAGTTGAATGCCTTACATTCTTGTTTCAATTAAACTTTTCAATGCTTGGTAAAGATTATAGTACAGAAGGTATGTCAGAAGGTTTACTCACATTCTTACAACACCTCAGGGAATTTGGTCTTGTATATCAACGCAAAAGAAAAGCTGGAAGGTAAATATTGTTTACATTTACATAAAAAAATCACATATTAAATATTTTTTTTTGTCAGATTTTACCCTACACGATTAGCGCTTAATATAGCGACCGGCGAAAACAAACCATTATCAAGAGATCCTGAGAAGGATGGGTATATTATTGTAGAAACTAATTATAGGGTATATGCTTATACAAATTCCAATTTACAAGTTGCATTATTAGGGCTTTTCTGTGAAATGCTATACAGGTAACACATTTTAAATAATTCTTTAGTATTTTTTACAAATTCTAAATACTAGGTTTTTTTAGGTTTCCAAATTTAATAGTATCAATATTAACACGCGATTCAGTTCGTCAGGCATTAAAGAGCGGAATTACCGCTACACAAATTGTTGGGTAAAGAGTTCAAATCTTCTATTATTTTATTTGTTACAGAAATATGCAGAATATCTAATTTAAAATTTTGCACATCTTTAGCTATTTGCAGCAGCATGTACATAGTAAAATGTTAGAAAATGGACCACCAGCTTTGCCACCTACTATTGTGGATCAGATTAAACTCTGGGAGAACGAAAGAAATCGATTTTCTTTCAGTGAAGGTGTTTTATACAGCCAATTTCTTTCACAAACTGATTTTGAAGTTCTTAGAGACCATGCAGTCTCTATTGGTGTTTTAATTTGGCAATGTGAAAGGTGAAAAAAATTAGGTTTATTATCAATAGAATGTAAAGTATAGATAAAATAAATTAATTTTTGTTGATCTTTTATGAATGTTATAGGAAACGAACGATGGTCGTTACAAAAATTGGCCACGAAGACGTGAAAAAATTTTGGAAACGCTATTCTAAAGGAGCTTCTTGATATTGTAATTATTTATATAATGAAATTACTTATATAAAATGAACTGTCTTTATTATTCTTAAATAATGCGTATAACAAAAATATCCCATTTGTGTTATGCGTCAAATTTGAAGAGAAGTCATAGTACCAGCAGTATGTACAATACAGTCTTACTCTTTTTATAAATAAATGCATTCTTATTTAAAGAATAACTGTCTACTTTCACATAAAATTTCTCTATACTTCTTGATTTCATTCCCATGTACATGTTACAGAAAATTCTACTTCCTATCAGCGCTGTGGCGCAGCTTTAGGTTTTGGCATTTTTGATAGAAGTCCCTGAATTTCCTTCTTTTCATCATATGTTTTCCACAATTCATATAAGTTGATAATATAGCGTGCAATCTCCTGAATTTTTTCCATGTCTGCATTTAGTTCAGCAAACCAAGACTTCAAATCTTTTTGCAGTATTACACAAGCTATTTGTAAACAACCTGTATAATATACATTAGAATAACAATTAATTTTACATATAATGTATATGAATTTGAAAATGTATCACCCTTGATATTTCAGGCTTTTCAATTTAAGGTTTTAATAGTTGTTTTTATTTTAGTAAAGGGTTCATGTCATTTAATTGAAAACTGACTAAAAAATGTTCTTCTTGAAAATAAAAAATTTACATGGTTTCATAAATTTCCAAATTTACTCAAAGGATTGAAATATAAAGGTGGCACACTTAAATTAAAATGCTGTGTGCTTTAAACAGAGCTTGACATTTACCAATAGCTATTTGATAGGGTGGATATAATAGACACACATCTGTACGCAAACTGTCATTAATAATACGCCATGCCAAGGTAAGCAACTGCTCATCAGGACCTACATCTTGTATAAGAGTTAAAAGGGGTCTGTAGGGTTGATAAACAATTAAACAGCAATCCAAATGTTCGAGAAGATAAAATTCACATTCCAAAATGTGATTTGTTCTATAAGGAAACTCTTGGGAATACGCGTAATTGAATTTGTTTTTTACTGAAAACAAATATATTCATTAATAATAGATTATATACAGTACATAGATTTAAGAGCTGTCTTTCATGATTGCCATAC
Organism: Prorops nasuta; assembly: GCF_024137725.1. NCBI lineage: Eukaryota > Metazoa > Arthropoda > Insecta > Hymenoptera > Bethylidae > Prorops > Prorops nasuta. The sequence goes on along the minus strand of NW_027116857.1, from coordinate 371,871 downwards.
CTACTGTTTGGCATGTGGTAATCAGTCTTGTATTAGAAATAACTCCAAATTCTTCTACTTTAGATGCTAGAAATACTGAGGTTGGAGCTAAAAGTAGAGGATCAATACATTTAAGGCTATTACGAGCGTAAAACCTTTTAAAATAGACTGTTGCTGTAGCAATCACCTGTTGCCTTAATTTTAATTGCTCTCCAAGTACCTGAATTACTAAAACATTAAATAATAATAAAATCAAACATCTTGACTAATGATTAAGTATTTTCACAAAATTGTTTAAATTATCATAAATTTGACCTTACAATTAGAAAAAAATATAAATAACTTTTGATACTCCTCTTCTGTCAAAATAGATAAATCATGCTGTCTCTCCCGAACTAAATCTTGTTTATCCAGTAACCACTGTTGACTGAAGTTAAAAGAATGTTTTTATATAGTTATGTGTCAGCTTCTTTTCCAATCAGATTATTTACTTACTGGTGTGAGCTTTGCCAAAAATTTCCAGCCATTGAAAAAAAATCGTCTATATAAATATCGGTATACCCTGCCCTGTTCAACGAGAGAACGCCGACAGATCGAGAGAAAGAAAACTCGTCCAGTTTGGTCAGACTCCGCCCATTATTGCGCGCGCAGCATGCTAAATGTGTCCCTTTTAAGACATCAACGTCACAAGTCGTTTAGGTGCCCCGCGCTTGTAAAGCAAAAATTTTTGCTAATATTATTTAAAAAGTTATAGTGTCCACTCATTTTTGTAATTATACAATTACAATGAGTACAGAAGAGAGCTTACCGGGTCCTTCTTCGAAAATTTCACCAGTGAAAAGAAACAAAAGAGGCCAAGTACGTTTTCAATGTTAATGACATGTCAACAATATGATTCGTTATGTTTGAAAATGGTTTAAGTTCATTTTTATATGAAAAATACGAGTGAAGGATAATATCAGTCAATTACAAAGATATTAATATATAGAGAAATTAACTTACTTTTATCATTTTCAAAAATAATAGCTCATTTTAATTTTGGAGTAGTCCAAAATGTATGATATTAGACAGTCCCGCACAATACATCTACGAAAAACGGGTATTTGTACCATCCTTGATACATTCCTGACTTAAAAAGCACGTGGTGCTATATCTCAGTAACGTATAAATGTCGTTCTTTCATATGTTTGCGTGGACTGTTTGATGTTAAGCATAATAAAAGAATAAAATCGTTTGAATATTTCAGTTTATTCACAAAAGAGAATGGGTCATTTTAATAAATTTATATAAAAAGATGTTAGAAGAAAATCCGAAAATCACTAACACCGTAATGATAAATAAATTATCGGAGCAGACCGGATTCGGGTTATCTAGTGTTAAAAACATTATTTTAGAATATAAGAGAACAGGGGAGATAAAATCTCGAAACAAAATAAAATGCGAATGTCAATTAAAGATAAAATTGATGAATTCGATAAAAATGCCATTAGAAGAAAGGTTCATGGCTTTTATTTCAATAGAGAGCTACCAACATTGGATAAAGTTTTACAAGCTGTAAACGAGGACAATGATCTTCCGGATTTTAAACGAACAACGTTTTATAAATTATTAAAAGACCTAAATTTTTCTTATGTGAAAAGAGAACGGAATAGTATTCTTACTGAGAGAGAGGATCTTATTGTTTGGAGGAGAAACTATTTAAAATCCATACGTAGATACCGGCAGGAGGGTAGGACGATTTATTATTTAGACGAAACTTGGGTCAATGCAGGAGATGTATCGAGTAAATATTGGGTAGACACGACCATAAAATCTAAAAAAGATGCATTTCTCCGAGGATTATCAGTAGGTGCACCTAATCCGAGTGGAAAGGGGAAGCGTTTAATAGTATTGCATATTGGCAGCGAGGGTGGATTTGTACCCGGGGCCCTTCTATGCTTTGAGTCCAAAAAGAACACTGCTGATTACCATGATGAAATGAATGATGATACATTTTTGGAATGGTTTACGCACGTGCTTCCCGCGCTTGACCAAAATTCAGTCATTGTAATGGACACAATGCTTCATATCATAGCGTTAAGACTGAAAAAATTCCAAATATGTCTTGGACAAAAAAAGCTATAGTAGAATGGATTGAAGGAAAAGGGATCGAAATAGGCGCAGATATGGTGAAAGCTGAGCTTCTTCAAATTGTGCAAAAGGAGAAGCATTTATATAACAATTATGTTATAGATGAACTAGCCAAAAAGTACAATAAAGAAATATTAAGGTTGCCTCCCTACCACTGTGAATTAAACCCTATTGAAATGATTTGGTCGATGATAAAACAGTATGTGAAATCTCACAATACTACTTTTAAAGTACAGGATGTGAAAAGGCTTTTGGAAGAAGGTATTGCAAATGTCACTGCAGAAAATTGGACAAATTTCATAAGGCACGTGATAAAAGAAGAGGACAAATTTTTTGAAATCGATCATATTGTCGACGACCTTATTGATGAGATGGCACTGCTGGTAATAAATGTGACAGGCGAAACGAAGTTATTTAGCAATGGGACCGATAATTGAACATATTAGAGTTTTACCACTTTTTTAATATATTTTTAATCATCTTTGTAATTATGAATTTTTTTAAATCAAATTCTTTCATTTGTTTTACTTATTGTTTTCGAACCTTTTCTATAGTTCCTATCTTTCAGTAAAATTAATATTTTTTAAAATGTATTGCTCTGCACTTTCTTAATTTTTAATAATGGGGAGATTGAACGCAATAAAACGGTACTGAAATATGCTATATCTACTGTTGAACCGAGAACTACGTGTTTCTCCCACCACTTCTATTCCTGCGCGAAAGCTCGGCGTTCTCTTGTTGAACAGGGTAATGTAGATTTATAAGAGCGTATTCCGAATATTCCGATATTACAAATCAAGCTTTTGGCTATTTTTTTTTTTCTAAAAGTTGATAATGATTAGCTAAGCTAGCTGGAGCGCCCGGGCGCCTGAGCTATAGTCTGAATCTGAAAAGGCCAAAAAGTGAGATGAAACCAGATGAAACTTTTCATTGCGGCCTGCGGGATCTCGCAACAATCCCCACCGGTAGATGCTTGTCTTGATTTCGATAGTGGCGATACTGGCCATAGTGCTGCCACAGGCTCGCACTGCTTTACTCAACTTCTTAGGTTTATCGGGTTTATCACATTTTTTTGACGTTGTATTATTTTGAGGTTAGTTTGTCCTTTAAAGGGACAGCCGTAAATATAAACATGGACATGAAATTGAGTGATGGATTTTTTGATTTATGCATTAATATTTCTAATGAAAATACCGATTATTTGTATTCTACTCTGGAAAGATTATATGAAAGTAAGCATCTGATAAGAGAAAAAAAAATTTTTTACTTCTGTGCCTTAAGTAATACTACATTAAATTTAACTTTTCAGTGGGATTTAAGACTGTAGCAATAAACCAGACATTTGATGAAAGTATTTTTGATACTGAGAAAAAAAGGAAAAAGGGCGAAGCAACTGAATGTCAGCGTAATTTACCCAATCCATTTAATATAGATGAGTTACTAACCAAATTTGATGGAAAATTAAAAATTCTTAACAGACTTACATTTGTCTTTTCTGACCCAATAAGAACACATTCTATGGTTAGTGTTTTAAGATTTTAATCAATTTATATCATTTTTTACTTAATGCTTTTTGTATGAAACTTCAGGGACATGCTCCAGCCCTAAAAAAATATAATTTGTATGCTGTGGCTCCTAAAAGTCAGGCAGCTATACAATTTGCTTGTTCTCAAATTAATGCAGATATAATTAGTATCAATCCAAATTCTACTGGATTAAAATTAAATAGAAAATTGTATATGCAAGCTGTGGAAAGGGGCTTGCACTTTGAGATTCAATACTGCAACATATTAAATCCAGAAACCAGAAAAAATGCCATCTATTTCTCTCACTTATTCTATACATATGGAAAAAGCAAGGTATATTATTTCAGAAAAAAATTATTAGTATCAAGTGTAATAATGAAGATTTTGTTTCTAGAATATTATTGTATCTAGTGGAGCTAGCAATGCAAACACAATTAGGAGCCCTTACGACATTGTAAATTTGTATCCTTTAAATACTGACATATAATTATATAAGCTTAAAGGTTTGAAAAAATTTATCATTTTCTTAACTCTACAGATTTTTTTCTGTATGTAGATGTCAAATATTAGGTCTTAATGAAGTTAATGCTAAAGGATCTATACTGTGGCAATGTAAATGTTTGATAACAAAAGCAGGTAACTTTTACAACTTCTCATTAATAATATCATATATTTTACTTCGTATTGATTTTTTAGAAAAACGAAGACATGGCAAAGCAATATTTTCTGTTGAATGTATGGATTGTAATGAACAAGATGATACAGATTAATTAAGTGAAACAATGAGAATAGAAAGAATGTTGTATTACATTGATCAGTTTTTTCAGATAATTCTATTTTGTCACAGACAGTTTATAATGTTTAATATAAGGCAAGATACGCAACATGGCACATTTTAATTTTTCATAACATATGAAAAATAAACTTACGGCTCTTCTAATCTTACCATTGTCTGTTCCCTGATACTGAGCTAGGTTTCAGAATTATTCAATAGATAAAGCTAAAAATTATTTAGGGATACAACAAGAATGGAATCAATTGCTTAATAGCTAGTTTAACAGGATTCCTCAAGTACCTTTTAGATCAAAATTTCTGGACAAGATTAGGGCATTATTTAAAGACTGATTTTCAACTCACTTTTGATTTTAGTGAGGTCGCGAACTGATATTTCTGGTAATTCAGTCAAATAAAAAAAAGAATAAAGAAACAAAAAGAATTACAAAAAAATTTGATTATTTTACTAGAAAGAGCAGCTCGTGACGTTACTAAATTGGTATAATACATTTCAAATTGATTGTCAAATGATTCAATATCATTGACACATGTTTTCGGATTTCACTCTGTAGTATTTATATGAGGGATCCCATTAAGAAAAAAATCCTACCCTGTATGAAAGCTGAGACAAGTTACAGTGTGTAATATAGATTAATTATATTTAAAGAAAAAAATACACTATTTTTGACCATTTCACTAAAATATCAAGTAGCCCCAAATTTTATGCACAATTTTGCTATATGCATAAGAATAACTAGATTTGACTACTAATTATACACTTGTTAATATACATAACTCAGTAACTGGCTATTACTAATCAAACAGAATAATTTACATATTCTCGGTAATTTACAAATTGGTTCAGGAATAATATTCTAGGATGATCTAGCGGCTAAGTTCCTTGTATACGACACACTAGATTTATAGTATATTTATTTTGTACTTAAACTATCATATAGAATGCCTAATTAACATAGCTTCCCAGGATGAATCTAATTTTGACACACTATATTAGTCTACGTATCGTTAAAAAATATTGCAGTTTTATTTAATTGGGCTTTATCATTAAGAGGCCATTTCGATTTAATTAATGCTTTATAAAAATTTTATTTCAGTCTTAGGATTAGGAAGCATATGCGTAGGAGTCTATTCCGATCTTCAAGGATCAGATGAAAGGCTAAAAGTCCATGACAGGATAGCGTTAGATACTTTTTAGGTCTAACTTATGATTGGGATCTTGTGACGTCTAGTTAGCAGTGGTTAATCATGCAAAATTGTCACTGCTTAGCAAGATCAGTTTTTACGAAACTTCTGACCATGAAAGCTGGAAGAGCCGTAACATCATATGAATTAACTTACAACATAAGCTTTGGCGTGGAAGTAAATATATGTACAATAACGACTCGTTAAAACTTCTCATCTCAATGTTATCAAGAGTTCCACAATCGAGCGATTACATTTATTGCCTAACAGAGTAACGAAAACTATACAAAGTTTCTAACTTAATACCATGTGGCACAAATAGAAAAACATCCCACGAAAACGAAGAATAGCAGAGTTCAACGTGCTTTAATAATTTGAGATTCGAGCTTAATACTCCATCAACATTGAACCAATGTTAATAATAATAACTCGATGCATTTACATTTAATATTTGAGGTACATGCATGGTACATGCGATCAAATCAACAAGCATAGAAAAACAAACGTCTGTATTACTCTTAGAAAATCATAAAATTTTTTAAATCGTATAAAACGCTCCTAAAAAGAGCACTTCACATTCTGCACGGCTCATTTTAAGATTAGAGGCTCAAACTCTTTTGATAAGAGTACCGGCAATAAGTCCTTGAGGAATCGACTGTACAAGCGTTCTGGCTTGCCAACAATACACTAGGATATGTCCAGTTATTAGAAATGATAAGCTGAGATGAATCTTATGTCAGTCATGCTGCGTCACATTCATCTATGATTACATTGACTGATTGGATCAGTTCGAATTTGGTCTATTTTCGAGTGTTCACTCGTGTCTGACATTGGATCGTCTGTCCCCTGTCGAACTGGCGATGGACTGTCGACTGGTCTAAATGAAAAACCAGGCGAATCTGCACTAGACAAAGATTCTGGAGTACCCACTGAGCTTATTGTTCCCGGCAGTGGACTGGATATGGCCTCTACCCTGAAATTTTTCTTTACCAATTAATAGTCCTATATGTGAAATGATTTGTTTTTTATTTGCTTTTATTTACCTGGACAAACTGGAAGTTAGAAGAGTGGAAGTTCTTTTAGCTGGGGGTTGTAGATGGTGGTCAACAGAATCATCTAACTCAAATTTTCTTTTTACTGGCCCTAAGCAGCTTGGCCTTATTGCTATTGGGCTTAAACTACGCCTAAAAATAAATTTATACAGAGATTTTTAATTAAAAGTATATAAAGAGGATTTTCACTTAAACTGAATAATTTTACCTTGTAGCAAAAGCTTTTCTGGTAGGACTAGGGGACAAACTACTTTTCCAATTGACCATATGAATTCCAGGAGAATAGCATTGCCTTTGATTAAGACCTGATCTAGTAGGTGAGGGTGAAGAACACAGTGGTGGGCCAGTAACTGATAAATTTAGACTGAGAGGATCTAGAATCCTTTTAGTGATTTGTTTATCTGTCTTATTGAGCTGTTGGGTAGGGGACTCTGAATCTTTGAAAGATAATCCTTCTGCCTCTAATGTGAGATCCTCCCAAGACTGAGAAATTTGCATAGCACTATGAATTTCTTTTTCGTGAGCTGCTTCACGACCAGCCACGTCGACACATTCTTCCTGCCTTAACTGGCTCACCCTTGGCGTTAGTCTTGGCATATTACCAGGACTCTACAATAAAAAACATTGAATTATTACAAAAACCTTTCTAGCATACTATAAATTACTCCAAATGTGAAATTAAATAAAAAATTTATTTACACTAGTACTGAATCTTCTAAGGCGTGGTGTGTTTGAAAATATATTGAATGTGGAGACAGTTTCCCTGAAAGAATAGATAAATACTTATATATTCACTTTTCCTTGAGGATGCTACGCAAATTGAGAGTGGGCAAATGTTTTTAGTATCCACTCGCAAAGGTAGAAATTAATGTTAAAGTTAAAAGGGGGAGTAAAACTTCTTTTTGATAAGTTTAGAATGGAGACTTGTTCAATATAGGGTAGGGTTACGTATGTGGGCATTTAAAAAATTAGTTGAGGGGCGTTTAAATACCTTGGAGCAGAAGTAGAAGGGGATGTAACAGACATTGTAGCACTGATCTCGTTAATCATAGGCGCACTGCTGGAACGTTTTAAACTAACAATCGGGCAGTCAATATCCATGATTGTCACGGATCTTTGTAGTACATTCATGTGTCTTTCTGTGGGCAGTATCGACGAGATACAGGCACATTGGAACTCGTTCGGCCCAGAAACTGCCAATCAATCCCACGATATTACTCTTTAATCCCTAAGAGAACAGGTTATGCATTGTCCGATGAAGTTTTCGGATAATGACAAGATTAAACGACAGCATGTGTTTGTGCATGTACTAGTTGTGGAAAGCATTCCCCTCTTTCCCAGCTAATACTTGCATAATCCACAAGCCGAGGATCACTGTTTTTTCGGAATCGAATTTAATGAGGAAAAAATGTTAGCCCATTTCTAGAATAATTGACTTGGTTAAAATGAAGAAAACGTGGAAAAATAACCGGACTTGGTGCAATACGTCTAAAAAGGTTTGGCAATGTCGGGGAAACCGGGTTTCGGAATATCGAGTTATGAGAAGCAGCAGGGCGGTGTCAAAACGGTGTTAAAGTTAAAAGTCTTTCAGCACTTGCAGCACCACCTACTAACATGCACTTTAACTCCACGAACTAACGTTACCGTAAATTTAAACATTGAACATTTTTTTACAAAAATGTACTTATATCAGATATTGAATATGTGTATGCGGAATTAAAGAATATAAAATGATCGCTATAATCTTACATAAACAATTTTATAGGTATCTATCAGTACTCGATCGAACATTATGGATTTTTAATTGTCTAAAGTGAATTAAAATTTAACTTATGCGAATTGTTATTTGAAAGTTTAAAGATCTGAGTGAAATATATAAATTATGAGTATATTTATTTCTAATAATGGTTTTAATACAATTTCTTCTGCACCAATATCAAGTCGACATTACTGCCTCTTATATCCTTATTTCTTTCCCACCTTTTCAGTTTTCCTTTCCATGCACTTCCATTACTTCCAAGTTCCAACTCGGTTAGCTCTTTCTTTCTCTCTCTCTTTTCATTAGAGTTTTTTCGTTATTATGATCTAGGGTTTTAATATTATGCTCATACATTAGCTTTTTTTATAATTTTTTAAAATTAGTATTGATAAAACAGTAAAAAATGAAAAAGAAATAATTTACCAGACAGCGATATTTGAATAAAAATATGATTATTAAATATTGTTGGTTTTTCAATGCAATAATATAATTTCTAAGATATTATACTTTTTAATTTTGTTCGATGTTGTAACTTGATAGAGTTTATTATTCACCACTAATCCCATGCTTGACGTCTACAATACGAGCACATTCCATTTTACGCATAAAACATATTGTACACATAAGGTCTGTTCTCGTTGCCTACACTTTTTACACTTTGTGCACTTTTTAGGGTGTCAACTGTCAACTTATACAATGGACAAAGACAGAAATACGGAAAGTGTAGAAAGTGTTAAAAGTGTAGGCCACTGTAGGCCAACGAAAACAGACCTATAGTTTCTGTCACGTTTACTGTAGAATTTGGGCACTCTATGCGCATTTATGCATTAAACGGAACGCAGCCTGCTGTAGACGCTGTAGTAAACTAGTAAATAATACTAGACAAGACTTTTAACCTCAAAATTATTATCCTGTCACGAATTGTACCCCTATTGTATAGAATTAGTTAAAAATGTCTGAAAAGGAAGATATATGTGAAAATAATATAGTGACTGAGAACGTACAAAAAAATGAAGAAATCTTGGACAATTTAGCAGCTGAAGAAGCTCCTTCTAGCTTGGATACAATAAATACCGAAATAGGCTCTACCAAAACCGATGCTCAAACTATTTCAAAAGAGAAGGATAAAACAAAAAGTAAATAATTAAGTGTTGCTTTATAATTATAAAGATAAATTTAATGCTCTATATTAATAAATCATAAATATTATTTAAATTTTAGTTGACATTCTTTTAAAAGCAACAGCTAATGCTCCAATAATGAAGCAAAAGAAATGGTCTGTCAGCCAAGACTTCACAATAGCTAGAGTATCAGGATTTATGAGAAAATACCTTAAACTTGAATCCAACGAGCAGCTGGTAATTTATATGGTATATTTCTACTATTTTGATTGTATCATTGTTACTATTCTTATAATGGTCTTTCTTTCAGTTCCTTTACATAAATCAAACCTTTGCACCAGCACCTGATCAGACAGTAAAAAATTTGTATGAATGCTATGGAACAGACGGAAAACTAATAATACACTATTGTAAGAGTCATGCATGGGGATAATCAATCGACATCAATTAAAATCAGCACATTGACCAGCAGGAATAATATTGCATTTATTAAGAATTTGATTTAATAGATCTTGTTGATCCTTTTTCGCTAAAAGGTATTTTATCCATTTTCATTTTACAGTCACAGCTGTCTTTGGATGGCTCAGCTGCATTGTACATACATGATTGTTCTTGATTTCCTAAGTAAATCAATTGTACAGTTAACGTAACATAGTATAAAATTTCATATAAATTATTATATAAATTAAGTATTAAATTATACAAATACTTTAAGAACATATTTATATATATATATATATATATATGTATATAAAGAAAATATATAAACACACCTTCGAAATTACTTTTAATACTGTTTCCTGTATCTGATCTAGCTGTCAATTTTGAAACATTCTCCTCCTTAGAAACTTGTTGAGATTTGACAGACTTGTTTGATCTAGAAGTACTTACAGTACTTTTTTTTCCAGATGGACAAGTCCATATCATAATTGCTCCATCTGCACTGACACTGACGATAAACTTCCCATTAGGACTGAATTTGCAAGCTGTGATACCAGCCGCATGTCCATTCCCAATAAAGACTGTATCTGCAGTCTCATAATTCCAAATTTTCAAAATACAATCAGCTGATCCGCTCACTATGAGCTGACCATCACTACTAATATCAATGGTATTCAATGCACCAGATTTCGAGCCTTCAGTTTCCCTTATCAAAGATCCATCCAAAGTTTCCCAATAACCAATTTTCCTATCAGTTCCACAGGTTATCAATTGAACACCATTTTCATTGAATTTAGCACCCATGAACATTGTGTTGCCCATGAAAAATTGTTTTCTGCACGTATTCCTATTAAAAAATTGACCAATATAGAAGATGTAGAAACATTAAACCTTTTTAATGTATTAATTAATTTTGATAAATTTTACGGAATGCTCCAAATAATGCAAGTGCCATCAGCGCTGGAACTAACGATATCTTCTTTATTAGGAGAAAAGTGTAAAGATGTTATAGGACCTTTATGCTCCTTGAAAACGTGAACAAGCCTTTGCACGTCTAGACTAATATCCCATAAACGTACCTAATTTGATAATTTTATAATTCAATAGTTTCTCCTTTTCATTTTCAATATTGGATCAATTATAATTATTCACCTGTCCATCACAGCCACCAGTAATTAATTTTGAGCCATCGGGTGTTATAATTACAGCAGTGACAGCTTTCACGTGAGCATTGTGAATGGCGAATATTAATTTTCCAGTTTGGGGTGTGCAGGCTCTAACTACTCCATCATTCCAAGCTATTCAATATTTTTATCATAATTTTTTGCTGACCAGAATAATCTTGTTATTTTTTAGTAAATAAACGATAAACACATACCAGAAATTATCATTCGGCCATCGTAAGAGAAGCAAACAGCATTACATACGAAATTGGGGACTGTGATTCTCAGCAACTCTTTTTGATTCTCCAATTGCCATAATCTCACGCTGTCTTTCCCACCAGTAGCAAAGACTTCCGAAAAATTGCTAAAATTTGTTTAACACTTTGAATGTATTCTTTCTTGGATAAAATATATTTTATCAAGAAAATATTAAGTCTTACTGCGGAAATTCGATGGCGTGAATAGCCTCAACATGGCAAGTAATTAACAATCTTAAGTCGAAATTGGAAATTTGTATTTGATAAATCTCGCACGATGCTGTACCGATTAAAATAAACGTCTTGTACAATATCATGGACGTTACAGAACTGCACACGTTCTGTGACATATGCTATAAAAATAAAAATTTTGATAAAAGAGTTTAAAGTTATTTTTAAAGAAAACCTACAGTGATCAATTGGGGCTTATTGGGCATTAATCCTATTTTGGATTTGGGCACTGGGACATTAGCAATCTCAACTTTTTCAACATTCCCATTCCCAGTTCCAATAATTAATGTCTTATCTTGCAAAATGAGCAAGTTTTGAATCCCCCCTGGGAACAAGTCACCTTCGCCTACATTTTTCTTCTTTCTGTCTCTCGAAACTTTTGAATAACAGCCAACCATAACCGACGGTTTCTCCTCTTCATCATCTTGAAAATTTAATCTACAAAATTTATCTTATAAATTAATCGTTCATTACTCAGAAGTACTGAATCATCAAGTATTTTTGGACATTTTTGAACCTAGCAACGATTATATCTCCTGTTGAAGTACCGCAATAAATTAACTCGTCTTTTGCATCAACAGCAATACAATTAATCGTCCGCTTTAACTTTCCTACTTTGATATTGGCTCCAAAAATTTTTCTTATCTTCGGGTCGATTCTCCAAACTTTCAGATTTTTATCCCCAGCGCTGATAAGTCGCAAGCCATGCAAATTGGTTCTTGATATGGTATAGGCATTGCCAGAAATTTCGTGGCTGGCATAGGAACCTAAAAATATACGATTATGAATGTTATCCTCTGTTTTTAATCTTGAGACAAATTTTACCGCAGAGTGGTTCCTTATTTGTTATATCGAACACCACCAGGTTGTTATCATCCCTTCCACCGAGGCTTATTAGATACTTCGAATCACAGGAGAAGCGAACATCTTGGACCATCACTTTGTGAATTTCGTGGCTGGTGTTAATATCTTGTTGGTTATAATTCCAAATAATTACTTTGGCCTAAAAATTCACGGTCAAGGATTTAAAATTATTGCAAATTTTTAGAATTTCCACCAAAATACTAAAAATTTGGGAAGGTTAAAAAGCGAGGTGGAGGCCTACCTTGAATCCCGGATGAGTGATCTGACCGGAAGCTATAAATTTACCGCAAACCGAAATATTCAATGCGGTAATCGCGTTTGTATGTCCGACTAGAAACGTTTGCTTTCCTGTTATAATATTTTTTATAACAACCTTGCTCCCCATCGGGTAAACAAGATGTTCTTCGTCCGGATGCAATTGCAAGGCATTCCTGGTCGTTCCTAAGTCGGAGCGAAAGATATATTATTCTCTACCTTCGTCGCCTAATTTTTAATCTTACGAACCATCGAATGCAATTACGCCAATTAAATCCAACTCCTCGATTTCCATGATAATTATTTTATATTATTATACTGTCAACATTTCTTCCACAGTGCTCGTATCGATCTCTTCGCGTCGAGCTAGAAAAATATCAATCAGTTGTTGCCATAGCAATCTATTTGGAGTAGTGTTTTTCAATAGCACATTTTTTTGTATCTAAATATTTTTCTTTCCGTATATGATCAAATTTAAGTTTTTATTTTAAAAAAATTTATAAAAGAAAGAAAACAATATGTTCGATATTTGAATTTCCCGCCTCTGGTAGAAAAAGTCAACTTTGGATTTATGTCACTGGCGCGCTGCACAAATCGAATGTCGAATATGGCAGCATTGCGTTATTGGCAACACTGTAGTAATTTAAAAATCCAAATTCGTTGAAACAAGCTTACTATCCAGCAGCCGAATTTTTCAAACAGTACTGTTCATAAGCTTAACCAAAGCTTGCACAAATCCAAACAGCTCCAAAAAGAAGTACAAATATTTTTCTTAAAATTAAATATGTCTATGGATATGTTTGGGTGAGTGTAGAATGAAATGATTGTATTTATATGAAATTTTTTGATTTTGCTAATATTTAGAAAAGAAAGGAATAAGTAAATAAACCATAAAAGTAGTTAACATATGTGTATTTCTTGTAGTAAAGTAGACCCCATATTTTGGAGCAGTGGTAGACTGAAAACTTATGATAATTGGCCTTTCAAGAATACAACCAAATGTAATCCAATGGCTTTGGCAGCAGCAGGATTTTTTAAAGTTCCTGAAAGCTCAGAACCTGATTTAGCTGAATGTTTCATATGTCACAAACAGCTTGATGGCTGGGAAGAGTCAGATGATCCTTGGTAAATGAGGCTTGTTTGACTTCTATATCTGCTAATATATATATACATATTTTATATCCTTGGTAAAACTATTATTTACGGTTTAGGGAGGAACATATCAAACACAATGAATCATGTGCCTTTGTAAAACTAGGAAAACAGGATGAATTATCATGGACGGTAGAAGAATTATTTTTACTGTTCAAAGAATTTTGTATTAAAAATCTGGTGAGTAAAACATTTAGTCTTTTGCTATTTAGAACACGTGAGACATTAGTTATTTTACAGACGACTCTTTTGGAAAAGAAAGTTACAGCTCTAGCTGAGAGAAGGGAAGAATTGAAAAAGGAAATTCCAAAGATTCTTAAAGAGAATAGAAAAAGTGAAAGGCCCAAAAGAGGAAAGACCTCAAACACTAATAAATAAACATAAGTATAAATCATCAACATAAACCTCGTTATCCTAATTCATTGATTTTTAAGGATATAATTAAACAATTTTTAGATTAATTTATATTTATACTTGTAAATAAAATATCTAACTACAAATAAAAGATTACTCAAAGCAGATTTAAAGAGAAGCTAGTTAACTGGCTTTTAATTTCCAAGCACAAGAATTTACTGGTTAATATTACTACGACAAATGTTTTGGGACAGATGCTGTAGATGAGAACAAAGAAAAGTACATGTTTAATTATACACAGGGTGTCTGAAAAATGTGGATATATCTAGATATCTTGAAAATAGCAATATTTCATTAAAAATGAATATAACACACAATTTAAATACTTTAAAACAGCTGCTTTAAATATATATGTTTGTAAACCCTTCAAAAGTACCCTGAAGGTCATAAAATTCACAAAGATTTTTTAAAATGGAAGCCCTTATTTTTTAATACCTGTTCTTTCAGCTTATTTCAAGAATTTTCCTAAACCTTATATAAATTTATCGTTTCATCCAGTCACTCGTCAGGTATATCTCGGTTTGAAATTACATGTAGGTATGGGTATGGAAAAATAGTGTGCGCGGCTTCTACCCATACACATCTCCACAGACGCCCTCCCGCGTATAATTTAAAATCTAAATATCTAGTTAGCAATCAATATTTGATCATTGATGAAATGAAAAATTAATAGTGTTTTAAAAAACTGAAGGTCGACTATGAAAATATGTATTTAAAAATAAAAGCAGGCTATTTAAAAAAAATATTGACTTTCAGAGTTCTTTTCAAGGTCATATAATTACAACCACAACGTAATTCTTTTCAAGCATTCTAAAAAGTATTTCGTTCATTTCTTATGACATTTTAGTATTTACAAGATATTTAGGTGTATTCACGATTCTGGGACACTGTCTAATATCTATAAATATAATGTATAATTATATATTGGACTACAATTACATATATATACAGGTACATAACTCGCGATACGACAAAGCAACATCGACGAGTTCATTCGCGTAAATTCGAAATTCGCTTATCATTTCTGTTGAGCATGAAGTGAATGGAAAAATTCAAAACTTTCCTACTCGCTTCGCCTGAGTGAAATTTTCCATTGTCTTCGTACAAAAGATCGGGGGTTGCTTCTAATAACAAAACGAAGGCACAAGAGAGATCTAGTTGGAAACATCGCTTCGTAATCGAAGCCTCGGGTAGATAACGAAGAAATCTCCGGCCAGGCCAACGGGCAGCTGCTGAGTCGAGGAAGTTCAGTTTGCCTTCCTGTATACTTGGAAACGTCCCAGTGACAGCTCCTATAACGGACAAACACGCTCAACCATAGTATCCTTTACAATCGGTCGCCGAAAAAAAAAATTCCAGAAAATTAATTGATTTTCTTTGCTCTTGACATTCGTATCCACCCGCGATGTAAGATCGTTGACTCCTGATAATCGTAGGTTAGGTTGGATTTTTAACAAAGTTTCTGTTCTTTGGGAAAAATAAGTGCAAGTGTCCGAGAAGAGCGAGGTTATACATGGTCATCAGAGACTTCGAGAGAACCTTGAAGAAGCTATGCGTGGCGAGTGTTCGAAGGAAAACATCCCGCTTTTGGCCGATTGGCTGGATGTCCCGGGAAAACCAGCGAGGAAACAACGAGGTATATCCGCGTGTATATGTTTACGTCCGATGAATTATCTATATCGGTTTGTTATAGGGTGCAGCTGTGCACTAGACGAATCAATCAAAACTGTCAATACAAGCTCTGTAAAATTCCAAAATTAATTGTCGTTGGATGATACACTTCTCTTTTCACTATATAATCCTGTCCTTGTATAATATTCAAATAAAAATCCCTCCATCCAATTGTAGCTAGATTAATTATTTATTCCTCAGTTGACCGTATATATAGGTATTTGTTTTTCTCCATGTTTCTTTTTCCCATCACTGTTTCTCTTGTATGTAAATACTGTTAATAAACTGGACGAACTCGATGCGGAGATCTATTGTGAAACGTTTGTCATTCCAGCACACCCCAAGTTTATCCGTTTGAACGTGCACGTGGATAGTAAAATCATTTCCAAGAGTTATAGTGACCAAGATAACTCGAGATATCGTCATCTTTATCTAAAACCTTATATATAACGATTAAAAATTATTCTCACAACAATAGAAGAAAGGTATCCAAGAAGATCATTAATGTCAATACGTACTACAAATTTAATAATAACAACATCTATATCGATGTTATGTATAACTCATGAGTTACCTGTGTTCGTTGGAAAACAACAAATATTTTGTTCTCACAGTTGAATGAAAGTTTAATTTTATCGAATTTTGTTTATTGATTTACGACATTAGCGACAAGGTATTTCTTGATAAAATAGTCGGCTGCGATAAAAAAAGGCGAGTTCGCTGCAATATAAACATAAAAGCAAGCATAAATTCCGCTTGAGGATCTAATAAATATTTTTTAGAGAATTTATAAAATAATATCTCCTTTGTTAATTGTCCGGATCATTATCGCTAATATCGAGGATAAGATAATAGTTGATAAGAAAGCTTATATATCGGAGATTATATATTGGAGGAGAAAAAAAATAATACCTTTATACAGTTTTGATTAATGCATCAGTTTCACTTGAATAAGGTGCCACCTATGAATTTTGTGCAGGTTATCTTACGCAGTCAGACAAAAATGTGGCTACTGTTGTTTATTTATCTTTGGTCGGTATCATTTAGCAGCATCACAATGGGTAGAGACAACATGCAAACGAGGAATTCCGTTTGCGAAGAATTATAACGATCGTTCGAAACTGGAGTATATTGGTCGTAAAATGTGTAGATCTGAGAATTGCTTGGATAAACTATACCAAGCCAGTGTTATTAGATAAGGAATTTTACAAAAGAAGGAGAACGAACAAACGCGGCCAATGAATAAATTATAGTCAAATAAAATATATTTCCAAAGAAGAATCAGAGATTGGGAGTTTTCCACTAGATTCACCTTGAATCAGAAAGAACTATATCGTTAACAGGAAATAGCTTCCCTATATATATATACATATACATATATCTACTGTTTTACTCAAGCACATTTTTATTTTGAAAGAAAAAATTCTAATTTTGTAATAAATCGTATAATAGAAGCTGAAATGTTGAAAAACACACAATTTTAAACAAAATATTTATATTTATTATATTGTATCAAATATCATTTTATTAATTACTTGTTTTTTTCTTTTAATATTAATAGTTATTCCAGTAAGAAATCTAAAATTATTTTGTTAGATCCTAATTTATAAAAAGAGACATTTAATCATTAATTTTATTTTACAAATTTATCGCGACGTATTCGATTTTTTAATTAATCTGTAAAAAGAAATATAAAATATTAATTTCTTTCTTTTTATTATTTATCTTTTGGGCAAAAAAATAAATTTTAGAGACCCGTTAAGCATTTTTTTTAAAGAGTCGATTACGGTGAATTTATAGAGCACTTTTTCACGATTAAATTCACTCCTTGTAATTTAAAGCCTAATAAAAAATTAAAATTTCGTATGAAGATATAACTAAAGGTCAGTAAAAAAAAATACTTGCATGGAAATAGTATCTGATGCAAGTATAAGAATACCTTGTTTTACATTGTTTTTCAATTCTTTTTCGACATTCCAAATTTAATTATCCAATTATAGAATAGAATTTTGTTTATTTCAAATTTAAAATGTTACTGACTATACCGATAGATATACGTCATCTACAGAGGGACTATATACGTTTTTATTAATGAAATTAACATTCGATATTGGTAAAGAGTGCACGTTGTATGAGATTAAACACTGGTGACTTTTTCTCACCGACCAAACACACTAGAAAATTATGAATTGTCTCTTTGGGCACCTCTAATCTTTTTAGTTAATTTTCTGTTTTACCGACCGAGAAGAGCAAATTCACCTCGTTGGGATACTCTGCCTGCTGGCATTGGTCGTATTGGCCCAGCCTGCCCAGCCAGCATGAGTCCCAAGGTAACTTCGCTATTTACACGCGAGTTTCTCGCACGAAACTTGTTATTTGTAATAACCATAGAGCCATAGAGGTGCTAAATTCCTATTTGCGAAAATAACATTCCTTTCGTAAACCTGATAACTTTCGATTTTCGTTTCTTCGCGAAATCTACCGCGAGAAAGACAAAATTGACTTGCGGTACTACCTCCTACGTGCCATTCTCTATACTTATTTATTCTAACCTTTGAACCTGAGAAATCTGAGGTGGGGTATAGGGGGAAATTGGTCAAACAGTGATTAACCCAATTCTGGTGTAGATGTTAGCGATAAATGGCACGTTTTACGGGCGTCGTTATCTGGAAAAACTTTCGGGCCATTTTCCCTCGATCGATACGTGAGATTTTTCCGTGAAAATGCGAAGAATTTGCGAGGATTGAAAGTGCGAATCGCTGGAATAGATTTGAACCGATAAAAAACGAATGTATGTTTGGATAAATAATCCATATAACTTGGGCAAACAACTGGAAGGAAAATAAACAACACGGTAGGATGGATGAGCTCGGCCACCGACTTGTATCGACTATAAAACTGAATCGCTCGACTCTCTCCGATGATCGTCGAGTCGCGAAAGAGACACTCCTCCTTATCGCCTTATCGCTGTAAACAACGGTAATATATCTAACTACGAATCTTCCGATCAAATTTCAAATCTTCGCTTTCCCCGGAACTCTTCTCGAGAATCCCCGAAACTTTTACGAGTTCTGATTGTCAAAATTTACAAACAAAAACTATTTTATGACGGGCAACGAGATTGTTGACATAAATATAAATATAAATATAAATATAAATATATATATATATATACACGATGCTTCTGAAAATGGCAGGACCAAAATGGAACGAATAAATCTCGAGTTTGATCGAGCGAGAACCATTAAATTTTTGGGTAACAATTGGGTAAGTAGGCTAATTAAGCGTTAATTGCATTTGTTTGGATGAAAACAAAAAGTTAGTAGGGATAGCCCATAATTACAGCGAAGAAGTTGAAAAGTGTGTTCGAAAATCGAATACCATTAAGATATATGAGAAAAATGTAGTACATGTATGATACTCGAAGTGCACTTGAATGCTTGCAATATTTTTCTATCTAGATATTATAGATTGCCCTTTTTATCGCTCTTTTTCAGAGATGGCGCTATTTCATGAAATACCAAATTACATATATGGAAAACACGTATATCGATTAACCTTACAAGTGAACGTCATAGAGTGACGTATTGATGAGATTTTTGCAGCGTTGTCAGGTTTTTGGCGGGAAAAGGAATAATCGTTAGGAGGAAAGGCATTTCTCGGTCTCGTCTTGTGCGATGACGTACTTTGAGAAGGAAAAGCAAGTTTTCGTCACGGACTTGTCAAAAAATTCAAGATGGCAGCGCGACGAACGTGGAAAGGAAGAGGAAACTGAAAAATTGGTCAATCGTCGATTCCAAGACGCCTCGAGGTCCTTCTAAAAATTCTCAGTGCGTTTCACGCGGTGCTTAGGATAGAGTCAGGGTTAATCGTGTGACCTTGAAACGCACAACAATGCGTGAACGGACTCTCCGGTGAGACCCCGAGGAACTTCCGGTCCGAGGAGCGTTTATCGTAAGAATTCTCCGTAAAATAACTAAATAATAAACAATTTTATTCCGAAAAATTAATCAAACTTATCATCAAAAATTCTTTCCCCAGACTTTGATATGCTAATCCATTTCCGGTCGCATCGCTTTCTTATCTATGAAATGCGAAAAAAGAATGCAAAATATTTGATCGATCGTCGCTGTACCGTCTATTCGGGAGAAAATAATCTCTTATTTGAAAGCTCGCCATCGGTTTACAAGCGAGAAACGAAATATTGATTTGGATTGGAAAACTTTTCTAGGACAACAGATTCCTTACGAATTTCATTATAGAAAACGAGTGATATATAAAATGTTACAGGTTACCCTCGATTATTCTTTTTTTCATTGAATTTATATTATTGCTATTCGTGATTGATAAATCGTCGTACGAATAGAATGACTATTGATAGGGGAAAGGAGGAGGGGGGGGGGGGCGGTTGTAGTGATCAGAGAAGAGTCTGGTTTTCCTCATTGTTGAGACTAGGTTGGGGCAATTGGAGATAGAGAAATTCTTTGGATGATTCGTGCGAGGACGAGAAGCGCTTATCACAGGTAGCAGCACTCCTGTCTTGCAGATATAAAACGAAAGAGCGCTCGGAACAGATTCAGTCGGTCGCGACACGTGGGCCTGCTACAGTTGGGCCCAGTTTCAGAAGCCTCATCCGTTCTTCGTTAATTTTTTATTCTCTTCGTGTTTTGAGTTCTTGTTTTCCACCCCACCGGATCATTCCGTTTCTCTCTCGTCCTTGCAAAATGTTGTCCACGTTTCAGACGCTCTGTAAGTACTCGATATTAATCAGGACTCTCCCCCCTCCTTTTTTAATATTGGTCTCTTAAAATCATGAATTTTCGGGGTGAACAAAATTATGAAAACTTAAAATATAATCTCTGCCTGAGTTTCCATTATCCTTTTTCTAAAAAATCTCAAGGTTTATCGATAATTCACCGAGAATGACGTTGGGAATTTTTCGAGAAACGCTTTTTCATCCTCATCCACCTAAAGTGTCTTTTCCATGACTCGTATTGCAGGAGTAAATTTCTTGATCGAGTGGAGTTATGCGTGCTTTTGATCGACTGTAAACTGCATCGAAATGGGAGAAAAAATTGTTTCGATGAAATTCAGTCGATCCGATCAAGTCACGCGAGCCGGAAAATTGTTCTTTGGAATGAGGCAAGAAAATTTTGTTTTGCGATTTACTATAATATAACGAATAGTGGGGAGATTCCCTGCAATCAGGAAACAGAAAATTCAATTGATTTAATAATAATGAATGTAATAAAGAATAAACAATACAGAGGATTTTCAGTTTATGGAAAATTTTATCAAAGATGTATCGACTATGATCTATGGATCCAAAGAATAACGAAATATTGATTAATTATGGTAATTAATCTGGGTATTAGGAGCCAATTTCGATGTCGTAACTTTTTATATCCTCCAATAAAATCACACTATTTTTCGTCACTTTTTCTGTTTTACAACCAATCGTGTGTTGCTGGGGAGAAAAAAATAGGTGGAATTTTGAGAAAAGTACGAATGCATGTTTTAAGGCCTTGGCATGTATAAAAATGCTTAATTCGTAAAACTTAAATTAGTATAAGGAAAATACTATAATTACTGTTAGAAATTTTGCAGTTCCCACTAAAATTAACCACTGTAGGTCAGTTTTCTTAACGCTCTATAGTGAATTCTGACACTTGCACCAGTGGGCAAAAAATACATTGCTATTATTTTTCGTTACCATGAAATTTAAGGATAGCGATAGACTTGGTACTCGCTGTATATAATTCCAAATTCCTCATTAGTCTTATCATTTAAGTATTTTTGTATGCTAAGGCCTTTATAAGCGAATAATTAATTTCAATATTAGGAGTCATCTTCGATTTTAAAATTTATTAATTCTTCCAGCAAAATCAAATCATTTTCTCCTCGCTCTAAACTGATTGAAACGAATCGTGCGCCAAGGGGGGGGGGGGGTACAAAAGCAAACGAGTGCAATTTTCGAGGAATGGCAAATTATCGTGTTAAATTAACGAATAATTACTTTAAATATTAACAACCGTCTCCAATATCGTAACTCATTAGCTCCTCCAAAAAACTCAAATCATTTTTTCGTTACTCCGTGTTTAATAAAGCGAATCGTGCTTTCCGAGGCTGGCAAACGAGTATTTCAAGGAATAGCAAATTAAAGTTTTGAATCGATGAATAATTAATTTAGAAATTAGACACGGTATTCAATATTACAACTTACGTTAGTTCCTCCAAAAAATTCCAAGCGTTTTTTCTTCCCTTTATGTTTCATAAAATCAATCGTGCTTCTTGAAAGGGGGGGGGAGTATATTTTTCAAGGGATACCAAATACACGTTTTAAATGAATTAACAATTAATACAAAAATCCGGGGCCATTTTCGATATCTCAATTAATCGGTTCAACGAAATCCAAGCGTACCTTCACCATTTAATTTTTAACGATGCGAATCGTATACATCAAGTAGAATAATGGGGGGGGGGGGGGGGAGCAAACGAGTGCAACTTTCGAGGAACGACAAATGCACGTTTTAGGCGTGACCGAGCGTGCCGATGCAACAATGGAATCGCGGAAACGGAGTCTCGGTCAAGGTCGTTTTTTCACTTCCTATTTTGCATAACGAGCGTCGCCAATCGGAGCGCGGCGCTCTTTTTTCACGCGCTCTCGCGCGGTTTCCGCATTTCTCCATGGCCGGCAGACCGGCGACGACGGAATTATCGATAAATATCGAACGCGGCCATCGAGGATTCAGGCTTTTTTATCGCTCCTCGCGCGTTCCTCCATTATTGCATAAGTGACGCAACGATCATTACGCTCCCATAACTTTTGGTTTCCGGTTCCGCGAATCGTCCTCGTAATTCGAATAATTAATCGTGCATGAAAATACCAGTTTTGCTGTTCGATTAACGAGCGCTCCGCTCGGGATCCTTAATTGCAACGTTCGTAATGATTTTTTAGCAGGAAAATTCGAAGTATGTCCTATATATATAAATATTTATTTAAAATTGTCTTGGTCGCGTTCCAACGAGAAGCTTACGATCCAAAGATAAGATAAATTTCATCGGAGCTGCGCAATATTCCCTGACAGATTTGGCAGGACAAAGCTTTTAACAACCGTAATTATCATGATACTTAAGCTCTGGTATATAACTTCGTTTCGAATGCCTCAATATTGTCTCGCGATATGAAAATTGACTGTCACTATATTGGACCATCTATCAAGAACATAGCGAGAGTACTTGAATCGGTAAAATACTCCTTATCAATGTTATCATAATTACGATTGATTCGATCACGATCGCGAATACTTTGTCGTATCACTAAATTCGATCGTAATTATACATTTAAATCGACTCGATCCTCTATAGATTCCATTTTTTATCTCATATAATTTTCCTCTTGCGAAATTTGTTTATTTGTATTGTACTTCCCCCTCCCCTCCTTTTTTTGGTAGTTGTGTCCTTACCAAGGTTACATCTATGTAAAAATTGTTTTGTTAATTTTTAGAACATTTGGAATAATGATTCCTCTTGTTTTTGTCGCATCGCTAAATTCGATCGTAATTATTAATTTAAATCATTTCGATCCTTGTCAGATTCCATTTTTTATCTCACAATTTTCCCTTTGCGAATTACTTATATATATGGTACCCCCTTTTTCCCCTGATCGTGTCAAGTTTTTCCTTCGAAGAAAAATCGTTTGTCAATTTTTCGATCAACAAAGACAACAATTCCTCTGTTTTTTTCACGTTCTGAAAGCGAAATTCGCGTTACCTTCGCACGAACTCGACGATTTCCCGGCTGAACGATCTTTGCACTTGTTGGTCCAATGATTTTTCCAGTTTGCAATCGTGGAGCTTTTCCGATCGAATCATCGGTTTGATTCGTTTCGGTGTTTGAACTCCGAGATAACGCAGTGACAATGAAATTCCAGCTTGAGACACCATCAAGGTGGCTCCAGATAGTTGTTTATAGTACACTTCTTAAAAACACGTAACTGTGCAAATCACTGGAGCAGGGACGATATCGATTTAATCTCGGTGGAATAATACCTCGACGCTTTGTATCTCTTAATTGCACCAGTATCATATAATTGACCTCATTACGTAGTGAAAGTTTTTTTCTTAATCGTGCTTTTCATTCCAGAATTTTTTTGTTTCTCGATCGATGTCGAATAAAACGTTTCAACATTTTTCAGGTTTTAGAATCCAGCAGAGATGGGTTTTCGCCATTATGGGATTCTTCGCCCTCTTCATGGCGTACGCCATGAGGGTGTGTCTGTCATTGGCCATAACGGAGATGGTTGGACCATCGAATTCCACCCACAATGAGACCATGGGGAACCTTAGCGATATAAACCATCGTCCGATGAATGGAAAACGCTACGATTGGAGCGAACACACTCAGGTATAAATCTCCACTTTTAAAGAAATGCCCCCCCCCCCCCTTCTTTTTCTAAAAAGATAATCAAAAATTTTCCTTTGCATTCTCTCATTATTTATCCATTGATGTATAGCGCACATATTTATCCAACTCACCACTCAGACTACGAGACGCTAAAATATTTGAATTGCCTCAGGTGTACTTTACACTCGTGCCAGAATCTTATCTATAATTTTTACTCGTAATACGATAATCGCGATTGATTCTGTCGAATTCCATCAATGTAAATAGAAAGACAACGTTTGGTCTGTGGAACCTGATTGGAGACTCTCGAGAATAGTAGAAATTTTCTTGTAAAACAAGGGAGATCAAAGACAATAATTGTCCATTGTTTGCTATCGTTCCCTTTAATCCACTCCATCTGGATAAAAAGGGCCTTATCGACACATCTGACGCATCGTTGATAAGAGCTTTCGATCGTAAATAGCTTTACGTATATATAAAACTGTACGAGCTAGATCTTAAAAAATCTCGTCGCTCTAATTAAAGTATCCTCGACGATCGAGACAAATAAACAATTACAACTAAACAACTCGTTTGAAAAATTTTATGCTCATCCCTACTGATAAGAGCGTCTTTCTAATGATAATAGTAAATAGCTGTATAAAGTACTTTTATAGAGATTAGAAGACCTATGGATAATGATAAGGATTTTTTTGATTTTAGGGAGTCATTTTGTCATCCTTTTACTGGGGCTACGTGGTAACTCACTTGCCAGGAGGATTATTGTCGGAGAAATTTGGTGGGAAATATTCCCTGGGTATTGGAATTTTGCTGACAGCACTATTCACCTTGGCCACACCAGTTGCTGTGCTCTGGGGAGAGGCGACAGCTTTGATTGTTTTGAGGATTTTGATGGGCCTTGGCGAAGGAACCACTTTTCCAGCATTGAATGCTATGTTGGCTCAATGGACCCCTCCTGAGGAGAGGTCGAAGATTGGTTCATTGGTGTTCGCTGGGGCCCAATTGGGGACCGTTTTTGCTACGACTTTGTCGGG
The DNA here is from genome assembly GCF_024137725.1 of Prorops nasuta. NCBI lineage: Eukaryota > Metazoa > Arthropoda > Insecta > Hymenoptera > Bethylidae > Prorops > Prorops nasuta. Next base: position 346,439 of record NW_027116857.1, on the reverse strand, counting down.
AATAATTCTGCACTACTACAGCTGGCCTGTAGTGTTCTACGTATTTGGGGCCATCGGTGTCCTCTGGTTCCTTATTTGGGTCCTAGTGTGCTACAACAATCCACAAGAACATCCGTTCATCTCGGAAGCCGAGGTGAAATTTCTCCATGAGAGAATGAGCGCACACACCAATAAGAAACCACCTCCGGTACCATGGAGGCACCTTTTAAAATCGGTTCCATTGTGGGCCTTGATAGCTGCTCAAATTGGTCACGACTGGGGATTCTTCACAATGGTCAATGACCTGCCTAAGTACATGAGCGACGTCCTTAAGATTCCAGTCAAGGAGAATGGATATTTGTCGTCGTTACCCTATCTCTTCATGTGGTTCTGCAGCGTAGCCACTTCTTGGCTGGCTGATTGGATGATCACCAAGGACATCATGTCTAGGACTAACGTGAGAAAACTTGGTACCACTATTGCTTCCCTGGGACCAGGGGCCTTCATCGTTGGAGCTTCTTATGCAGAGTTTCATCAGACCGTTGTGGTTGTATGCTTCACTGTTGGAATGACATTGATGGGTTGGTAGAGTCGTTGGATGACCTTGGAATGATTGTTCTATTTGAAATTTTTCACAATGATCATCTTTTGTTTCTTCTATAGGTACATTCTATCCCGGGATGAAGGTCAATGCCCTTGACTTGAGTCCAAACTATTCTGGAACTCTGATGGCAATAGTAAACGGAATTGGAGCTTTCACTGGTATCATCACGCCTTTCATCGTCACTGCTGTTGCCCAAACGCCGAAACCGGGTTTGATGGAGTGGAGAATGGTGTTCTGGGTAGTCTTTGCTGTTTTCATTGTGACCAATCTAATTTTTGTCCTCTACGCCAGTGGGGAGGTCGAGTACTGGAACGATCCTGAGTTCCTCAGGGCGGAACGCGAGGCCATGCGCAGGAAAGCTTGCGGAGAGAAAGCAGAAGTGACGGAGAAATGCGATAAAACGAAAAAATGCGAGTCGTAGGAGAGCCTCGTTGGGGATCAAAATTATGTCCGATCACCGTGAAAAAATGTTGCACGTTCCTCAGGGACTCAATCCTACGAATTAAACGTAAAAATGGAGCTTTTCAGTAGCAGCGGACTTCCCAGTTAGGGATTCTTGTACATAATATTGTTAATACCTCGTTCTTATCGAATTTTCTGCTACGAAGACAATCCTCGAAAACCGAGGTCCTACGAATAGTGGATTCTTTTCTATACATATGAGCTCGCTCATAGCGTTGCGAGAATCGTCGACGAAACTGAACAAGTGATATACTCATAATTTAATTGTTAAGTTTGAACCTGACACGAGTACATTCTTCTTTGCGCAAAAAGAACATTATCTCTAGTGCCAGTTTCAAAATGACCGAGTGTTTATCCTTGAAATTCGGCTTTACGGGAGATTGAGTACGGTATGCTGGAGTAAAAATATTCCCGTCTAGTCTGATCCAGCAGATTTCGAGACTCCTTCCGGCTGCCTTTCTTGGAATGTCTCTGTGAAAAAGAAATTAGGAATCAAAGTACAAGGAGGATTCGAGATTCAGTATCATATAATATGATGAATCAATTTCCTTTTTATATTTTTTTACTTCGTTTTCTTTCAAAGGAAATTGTGTGGATTAGATCCGATTGCGAGAGAGTATCATGCACACTCGTCATTTTTATTTATTAAAATTTCGTATAAATATAGCTTTCCATTGAACTTAATGAGAATTTCACCGATGCATAAATTGAATTTTCATCCTAGGAAAATAGCAGATATAATAGTACGACGCACACATTCGCTTCTGCATATTCCATCAAATATTGTGAAAACATATTGCTTCTAACGATCGATTGCTAAATCAATGCACATTAAGTTATCGTAAACAATTTTAATGTGATCTTTTAAAAAGTTTGTGCTGTTCCATACGTCGTCCTATATATACAGGGTCCGTCAGTTAAAACGCTACAGAGTATAAATACAAGATGTGTATCTTCGTAACTATTAGAGATATCAAAATTTTGTTAAAACCTTTCTGAATGCAAATAGTAAGTGTTTCGAAAAGATCTTATAAAAAAATGTTGAAACCTCTAATAGTTACGGAGATACGCGTCTTCTTATATTTATGCTCTGGGGAGTTTTAACTGACAGATCTCCTATATATATATATATATATAGTGTTCAACCAAACTGTTTTCCTTCATGTATATATACTTATAAATTAATAAAAGATTTTATAAAATAGAGAAAAACTTCCAGTGCACGATAATTTGTTTTCCTTAAGTTCTGAGCGATCAAAATCTAAATTCTCATCAAACAAGTGGATTACGAGGATTTGTGATAATCTACCCTGTATAAAATATATGAGCCCCGTATTTCTCGTTAACAACTCCTTCTTTTCATTGTAATCTAACAATTAGTGTACACATTATTTACACTAAATTAATTAAAGAGATATCGAAGGTCAGACTTGATAAGCGGAGGTATAATGCTTTTGCCTTGAAATATTTATGTCTATAATAATCCTTAACTATCTGCCGGTAAAAGAGATTGCATGACACGCGTAATGGAATATTTTTCAGATTCGATTGCGAGTTTAATTAAGGTTTGTTTTGGATAAACTTGAGTTTCGCTAAATCAGCGATTTGAATGAATGGTAAAGTTTTAAATATGGCGGCATGGGTACCTTTGCGCGTGTCAGATGACTCAGATGTGTAATCTGGCCGATCTGGCCAGTCAAAATGCAATACTTATGGCTTATGCTGTCAGATTATTCAGCAGACGATGATTTGTTATTGTACTGCAGTTACTCGTTTTTCACACCACATTCATCATTCATGGATGACATTAGATGTGGTCACAGCTGTCTAAGCTATTGGTGGAATTAAAATTCCTGCACAGCAAGTCATTAAAGTTGAAACTTGACTACTTGACAATCCGGATGCTGCTGTTACTGCTATTACTAATGGTAAGTGTGAGTGCAGATATTATAGGTTAGGTTAAGGCCATCCAATCGTTTATCTGTCAATATAGTTTATACAGTTGGAGTGGGTATTGGCTCTTCTCAACGAATGAGTGGAGTATTTTTATTCATTCTTTATCTCAGTTCTTGTATTATTTTTCTAAAACACACATCAATAATTTAAGGAAAGGCATTAGACTTCGAATAAAAATATTTCGTATCTTATATATGTGATTACAATCAATGTAATAATTATATTTTTCTTGTAGTATCATTTTTATTGGCATTGGAACTTCCATGTGTCGAGATGTCTCAGAAAGTTTACTTTGTATCCTTATACCGGCTAGATATTTATTACATGGAAGGATTCATCCAATCAGCACATTTGGTTATTGCCAAGATTCATGGAATCTAATTATGGAAGCCAATTACGACGAGGATTTATCGGAAAATCCTTTCCTTCAGGAGCTGAAGAAAGATTATTTATCTACTTTCCAGAAAGCTACCAGTGAAGGTTGGATCATTTGTGTTCCTCGCAGAGGAAGCTTCACAAAGGGTGGCTTTTTGGAGAATGACTTTTTTGAACATATTTTAATCCCACGTGACAAGGATTCTAATACCACTCATTTTCAAACATTAAATGGAAAAGAAGTCAAATTAGCCAACAGAGTTCTCACTGTTGAGTATGACATTGCCAAATCCTACTCAGCACATTTACTGTTTGAAGAAACATTCTATACTTCGGACAGGAGAAAATATCGGATATGGTAAGAATGTAATAGAATTTGATTGACATAAGATATTTAAAACAAAATTTATTATCATTAGGTAAGCTTAGAATAGAATGTTTCCTAGGTACTAATGAAATTATTATAACCCATAGGTGTATAGAGCATCCTCTGGAGCAAGGTACTTTAACGTCAAACGACTTTTTGGGAACAGTCACTAATTTACGGGAGTGTTTAGATTTTCTTTGGACAGAGATTCTGGAGAAAACCATTCTTAAGGAGTTGGAATCTGAAATTAAATCATTTGAATGCTCTCAAACAGATTTTGAGAGTAAAACTTTGCAAGAACAAAGGGATGCTATTGGATCTCTATATGCAACTGGTCTTAGGATAATTTTAAAGGACATTAGACTTAGGGAGAGAACCACTAGCGACCGACACATCTTACAAAATGTAAAAATAGCCATAGAGACCTACATCCTGCATGGTTTAAGGAAGCTTCTTTCCAAATCAGTCTCTGCTTGTACAGCTTTTGAGGATGCTAGCTTAAACAAAATAATAAAAAACTTGTATGAGTTGCAATTAACAGACTTAGGTATTAGATCCGATTTGTTCGATGGCGTTCATAGAGGAAAACTAGAGCTATCTCGACTAAACAGCTTTACAACAGTCTTGGGAAAAATAGAGTGCTTAAAAAGATCAGTTAGATACATTTCTCAAGGAATTTCTTCCATGTCATCGGACGATTTGTTGCCAGTACTTATATACCTTGTAATAAAAGCTGGATTGCCCAATTGGACAGCCCAGTTAGCTTTTATGAAACACTTTAGATTCTCTGCAAATTCAATTTACGAAACTGATGAAGCTGGATTTTTATTGACATCTTTAGAAGCAGCAGTAGAACACGTAAGATCGGACGTCCTCAGAACAACTACAGGCTCCGAGGACATAGTGGAGGAGCTTGATCTTTCTCAAATCTTTAAAGCAAATGTCCAAAGTGAGGTGACCTTGAGATATCTATTTCGTTGTATAAGAATGGATGATTTGAACGAGGTGGAGAGAATACTGACGAAAAAATCTTCCTTGCCTAAGGAGGAAATTAATCTGTGCCATCCTTTATGCACTTGCGAGTCCTGCGAGAAGAGATTAGCCTGGAATCGTCACTCTAATTGGCCTACAGTTTATTCAAGGGATGACAGGGGTCTGGCACCACTGCACTTGGCTGCTTTATGCGGCCACGTAAAGATTGTTGATTTTTTGTTAAATAATGGTGCAAATACGAGCGAAGTGGACGCTGAGGGTTTTACCGCTTTGCATTCAGCGTGTATGAGAGGTCATCAGAATACAGTACTGTTACTCCTACACGCTAATGCTGATCCTACGATAGCCGATACTAGAAAAAATACTCCTCTTCATCTAGCATCCGATCACGGTCATGAAGGTTGTGTTAAAGCTCTGCTATATTTTGCTGAACAAACTAGGATACCGTTGGATACCAGTTCTGCAAACATTAATGGGGATACTCCTCTTCATCATGCAGCCAAATGGGGTTATGCCGGAATAGTTGGCATACTACTAGAATATGGTGCACACTGCAGAGCAACCAATAAAAGAGGTCAGACACCTTTGGCAGTCGCCCATAGTGTTCACGTGGCAGAGCTTCTTGAACACGCTAATTCTCAAAATAATTCTGGACCCATTCATCGTACTCTCTACCCTTTACCTCAGCTCTCGCGTCCTGAAAGTTTAAACGGGACTCAAGATAAAGTTGAAAATATTCCACGTAATAAGCATACCATAGAGAGATTGCTATCAGCTATAAATGAAAAAGATATAAGACTGGCATGTTACTATTTAGGATTGAATAGCCAAGGAACTAGAAGCACGCCATCTAAAGCCTATTGTCATCCCTTATGTGATTGTGATCGCTGTACCTCATTAGACGAGTCTTTAGAAAAGCAGCAGAGGGTTCCTGCCATTGGAATCAATGCCTGTAATTGTAATGGGGAAACCGCTCTGCATGCAGCAAGTAATGTTGGATGTGTGGAAATTGTTCAATTGCTGTTAGATGCTGGAGCTAACATTAATGCTGTAACCAAGGATGGTAAAACTCCTCTACACATGGCCTGTACTGATAATAGAATACAAGTTGTGAAGGTCCTCTTAAACTGTTCTACCTGTGATGTTAATGCCAAGGACCATTGTGGTGATACCCCTCTGCATCTGGCTGTAAAAACTGAAAATATGAAACTCGTCGAGTGTTTATTGAGGTACGGAGCGAACCCCAAATTTTGTAATAATTATGGCTTAACTGCCCTTCAAGTTATTGAAAAAAAAACTTCAGATATTTGTGACTCATCTATTTATAAACTATTGAAAAAGAATTCTTTGCATATAGAATGACAAAAATCATCTAAACAAAAATTTATTTAGTAGAAATCTGTAACTTTATTGAAATTCCTAGTCATAAAAGATTTTGTTGTACATATACAAAATTTAATGTTTGGTGTTAAAAACTTATCAAAATTGTTAACACTTCATGATTGTATTTAAAATTCTAGTTGCTCCAATTTATTATAAATATACAGAGTATAGTGATGTCTGGTTGTAATAAAATCTCATTAGACGAGAGGTTGACAATATCGTATCGTATCATATCCTAAGGATCTGTTATACATATATATTTTCTTTTACATTCCACTAATACAAATATTTTGAAAATGACACATGCGTGTATTTTCACATAACTTTTTAGGTCACGAACTTTGTACTACGGCCCTTACTAATTTATGCTTATGTAAAATATTTATTTAAAACATATATATATATTTACAATATATAACAATATACTTTTAATTTACAATTGTATCATACCTGTAGTACTTAGTTAGCGACGGAGTATAGAATATATTTTTTAAGGTGATTTTATAATTATGCCTTTTGTGCTTAAAACCAAAACTTCCAAAAACCACCATAACCCACTTCAATCACAAATATGATTATAAATTATACACATATGCACGTTTCTGTATAAATTACTATTTAACAGAAAAAGTATCACAAGTCAGTTAAAATTAGTGTAATATTTAAACTTAATTCCTAAGCTCAATTAAGAGTGCTTTTTCTTTTATACTCTCCTGGGATTTTTAGTAATACATTATTTATCTACTGCTATACATTTACTTTTGGTCCATTGTGCGAAATGAGTAAAGAATAAGTCAGATTGCAAAAGGAAAGGGAAAATCCGATAATAAATATAAGACAAAAAAAGCGGGAAAAATCTGTGCAGCTAGTGTATACAATATAAAAATTAAGCTTGAACTGTCAGAAAAATTTAGAACTTATACATTTCGAAAGAAATTTACAAATGTTAAAACCTTGTGAGAAACAGAAAATCATTACCTCAGTCTCCTTATGGAAATAATTATTTAATTAGTAGGGGGCAGAGTCCATTCAAGTGGCTCCTCGTTTTTCTTTTTCTCTTGCTTTCTACGTTGTCCACGATATCTCGTCCTATTAGGGCTCCAATCGATTGTCTCTCGTACTCTCCAATTAGGCTGAGGTGCAGTGGGTCCACGGTACGTAATATCTTCAAGTACCTCACCCTCGTATTCATAACTAAACTTATAAATATCATGATAGTAACTTCTCAGAGTTGGCTCGGCTCTAAAATTCTGCATGGCACACCAAACGTGGGATAACAAACAAGGGAATCTAGACAGCCAGTACTCTGTGAACTTTTCAGGAATTTCTCCTAGGCTTTCTTGAGCTTCTGGAGTTAATTCCCGGTAGTGATGTTTCTGAAAGAATAAATTTAATTTAATAATACAGCTGATCACATATATCAATATTTTTAACTTACTTTGTTTCTGAGAGCTCGGAGAAGGTCTCGAACGCTTTCTCCGCGATAGCTTCTGTATTTTCTTAGATCAGTAGCGACCTCATGATCGATGTGACATCTCCAATCACCCTGAATAACCCGCATACCTGCTGCCTCCAATGCGCGTAGTGCTGGACTATTTGCGTCGTCTTTTTCCACTCGGTCGCTAACATCTTGAAAGAAACTCAAAACATGGGCATTCTCCCAAAAAATTGGAAAACTATAAATCGCACTTGCTGGTGGTCTATCCGAAGGATCACGCGAAATCATGGACTTAATAAGGATTAATGCCAACTCTTTTTCACTACTGCTTAGACCATTCAGTGCGGTTAAATTGCTTTCGCCACCTAATGGACCCAGATTATTAATAAAATCGAATAAAATTCGGTTAAGAAAAGTTAAAAGGCATACATAGAATATTAGCTTGTCTTCTGAGTGGATCGCCAAATGGATGTTTCCCTTCGGAAAGAACGTAGTAAAACACGCATCCGAGAGAGAACACATCAACAGCACAGGTGGTTCTTTCTCCGTTTAACATTTCTGGTGCTATCCAGCCGTCAGTTCCGGTTATGCCAGATCTTCGTGAAAATGAGACTCGACCAAGCTGCAGTTTCTTGCAGAGGCCAAAGTCTGATATCATCGCACGAACTTCTCCACGTGGCCCAGGCACCGATAATAGGACGTTATGTGGTTTTATATCTCTGTGAACTGTCCATAAAAAATCGTTAAATATTTTTACTGCGATAAATACGAGGCAGCGTTTATATTAATTAAATTATTAAATTTAATAGCATTTATAAATTATTTACCGATATCTAGGAAATGCAAATGTGCCAAGCCAGAAGTTGCCTGTCTCAAAATATTTTTTACGGATATTTTTGATTTGTTGTATCTTCCAGCCACGTAATCTTGGAGAGTGGCTTCTGCGAGCTCTAATGCGATATACCTGAACATTCTGTCTTGTTCTGTACAGAAATATCGAACTACATTCGCATGAGCGTCTGATTCTCTCAGGAGTGCAACCTCTCGATCGGCAAAAGTGAAACAGTCGGGAAGTAAACGCTTTACAGCTACTGATCTTCCATCGAACTCCCCTCTTAACAAATTTTCAATAAAAATATTTAATTAGTTTTTATAAAGACAACCAATTTGATTTATTGAAAACTTACTTGTAAACAAAAGTCCCTTCACAACCTTTTCCTAGAACTTCGCCAGTACTGAAAGTGATTTTCCCAACCCTCACTAGGCCTTCCCCTACATCCTCAGGAATAACAACATTTCCGTTTCTACCGTTGGAGCTCGTATGGCTGTTTTCTCTGGAACCCTGATCATGATTCTACATTTAAAAATACATACCCGAAAGCAGTAACATTGAAAATCTTTTTTTTGCTTTCTCATGTTATAACTTACTTGGGAGAATTGTTGGAATTCCTTAAACTGCGCTTTAATATACCAGAACATAGCAACCACACAACCCATTAGGATAATCAATGCCAACTTTAGACCTTTATTTTCTTGTTGGTTTAACCATTTTTTACTGGCATGGTACGTCGTAGCAATTGTTCTTCGCCACTGACGAGACTCCATTGTCTTATTTTTTATTTCCTCCACTTCCAGGGTGACAGGTTTTTTTGTAGCGTTTAATAAAAAGGATCTTGTTTCTATTACAGGATCAGATCGACCCGTAATTTGCAATGGTTGATTTTGTGATTGATATTCTTTTGGAATTTTGTAGTGACCTTTTGAATAAATTTGAATGAATAAGTAAATAAAAATCTATTAAATATATAAATCCCTTATTTATTATTTACCTAGAGTAATAATACTTTTCCCTTCCACAATGCTCTGATAGCTTTCGTCAGCAGGATTAATATCTTCAATAAATACATGATCGCCAGGCAGAGGAGCACGATTATTTCTCTGAAGATCTGGGATCACTACAGGACCTTCTAGTAAAAGAAAGCTTGATTTACTTGAAATTGTAGCTGTTGTTGAATCAACCAAAGAAGGTAATGCATATAAGCCATATCTGTGCTGGCCAATGTATAAAGTAGGACTGAAAAAAAGAGTTCATCAATAGGTATACATTTATAAATTATAACAGGATGCTTACTATAGTTGAATATCACTGGATTTTATTTCAAAATGATCTAATAACAGATCCAAAGTAGCTTCTGCAATACTGGTAAAAGGAACTGCTATTAATCCATCATTGTTTACTGTGTATGCTGCAATTACTGGACTTCCTAGATCTAATTCCCATAGAATAACACCTAATCTTCTGTCAAGCGTGACAATTCTGCCAGTGGAACTTGTTGTAAAATGAACAAGATCATAATTATCTGTTCCATCTGCTTCCATTTTTGCAGCAGAATAATCATAAAACGTTACATTCCACTTTTTTTCCTTATGTTTACTGTCAACCATAATTATATTATATTCTGTTCTTCCTACAAAAATAGCATCTTGTGTTTTTAGTGGGCATGTATTTTCCACTTTGTCAAAACCTAATAACTGTTCTCTTTCACCAGTTATAGGATCTACACTAAACCAAGTGTCAGTTTTTCTTCCTGTGTACAATATTCCATCACTACTTCTGCATGGGCTACTGGCTACTAATTCAGGAATGGTAAATGGTAATTTCTTTAATGCTTCTGTATCTGTCCCAAATAAATATAGGGAACCATCCTTTGGATCTGGCAAAAACATTGGCATGGATGATTGCGATATATCAACAGGTACTTTGACTACTGGTTCATCATCCTGTCTCCATCTTATATCACCAGATCTTTGTCCTACACCAACAAGTGAACCACTTAGAGTTGATAAAATAAGTAAAGAATCATCTTGTTCTGAGACCAGGCTGGTACTATCATTATCCTCAGTTCCAGAACAGGCCAATAGGCCCGTTACAAAAATTACAATTGTAAATACTTGCATTTTAGCAAGCAGGGTGCTAATATTTATTTTAATAATGCAACCCATATTTGAATTAACAATATTAATATACGAAATACCCCTTTGGGGGCGTAAATATCCCATAAAAATCTGGGCTCCATACAATACCTGAAGTACATTTATTATTGTGGATCAAAATAATATCAAAATTTAAAGAGCTTTCCACTTTCTATACATAAGTATACGTAATTTCGGAATAATATCCGGTAATAGAAATATTGCATCATTTTTTGTGTACTTCTCGACAGACAAAAATGCCTTACTGCGTATCAACAACTATAAAAATAACTTTTTATAAAGCCATTATTAAATCTTTTCACTTCTTTCTTCTTCTCATTTATTAAGATTTATCGTTAAAATTTCAATCTAACTAGTATAACTGTCTAACCAACTGTTGAAGTAATAATATCGTTCGTGTGCTTCTTTATAATGACAGGTTGTAGTGGGTGGTTTTGAGTTTTAAGGTTATTACAAAATCTATTAACGGGAAGGAAGCTGTCCGACATTTTGTTTCGTTCATGTGACGTCATTTGTGTATAAGCGGGTATATCGCTGACATCAGCTGAGTTCGTTTTGTACTGCCAGTACTGAAAACCTATATTTTACGTGACATACATTGTAGAGTTTTAGTACTCGCAGTTAATAAACGAACGCAGCCATCGCCGGCTATACCGGCTTATACACAAATAACGTCACAAAATGTTGGACAAATCTAGTTCGATGCTAATTGGCTGATGAGAACGGTCGTGTTCAGAAAGCGTACCGTTAAGGCAGCACTGTCTTAGCCGTAAGGTTTCTGAACATCTCCATTGTCAGTCAATCAGAATCCAGTCAATCAGCGACATACACTCAGCACTTCAGCAGTCAAAATAGTTATCACTTTAGATATCTGCTCTGCTGCACTAATCAGACATGCTTAGATTTAAACAAACAAATTTCTGTTTTTAAATGAATTTTTAATGCATAAATATAAAATAGCATAGTCTAAACCGGATGTAAAACAAAAATTTTCACTTTTATATTCGCATCGGATACCAATATTTTGTCTGTACTTTTTCATTCCTTTTTAGAACTTAGTTTTTCTTTTAAACAATATTAATATTTCGTTCCATTGTATTTATTGAGGTGTCATTTTAATCGTTAATATATACTCTAAAAATTCAACGTTCCGATATTTAGATTAATTTACAGAAACTAATAAAACATTAATCTTTTTATTTGATTAAAAATTACTGAAAATAAAAAAATAGGATTGGTAGTTACATCGATTATAGTTTTAAACAATCGAAACGATGAATTTGTAAAGTCTACATGTCTACAAGGATCGCCAGAAATAGTGGATCAGGATGAAAGCTTCTACAAATGCGATTGCCGACAATCCATATATGTATAATTGGTTGTTAATAGACAAAAACAGACAAATAAGTGAATCGGTGTCTCTGTCTATATATTAACATGCAATCAATCACATGCCGATTAACGATCATCGCATTTTTAGACGCTTTTCCTCTTGATCCGCTTTATCTGACGACAGCCAATGAAGAACCTGAAAAAGAAGGCCTACCTAACACCGAAAGCTATAATATAATGCCTACTCAATACGCAAACCTAAAGGGCCTACCTATTTCGAAAAGCTAAAGCTAAAAAAAAAACATACGCAAAATATATACAGTCGCAATCACGAACATGAAAAACGTACAAAAAAAATAAAAAATTATATTAACCGAAGAAGAACAGACTGGAACCTATCGGTAGGTTTTCTGTCATTCTTTGGTTAATTAAAAAATTTCCACGGTTTTACTCGTGGGACTCACTCATTCGGCGAAATTCCATCGATGATACATCTGCAGGATGCGATGGGGGTGGCGATGAAGACGCGGAAGAAATTCACTCGCGAAAAATTCACTTTAAAACGGCACTACACGTGACGCGAATTTTATAAATGGTAGGACTATGCGATGCGGTTCTTTTAAATATTACCGTACACGATGCGAATTTTTAAAAAACACTACGCGATACGGATTTTCAAATTTCCCTGCGCGACGCGGAAGTTTTAAACTGTCATGAGCTGAGTTTTATTTAGCTATACTTTTAACACTTTTCTACACTTTCCGTATTTCTGTCTTTGTCCATTGTATAAGTTGACAACTTAAAAAGTGCACAAAGTGTAAAAAGTGTAGCAACTTTTTGCTAAATAAAACACAGCTATGGTTTGACAAGGATTTTCGATCGCGCACTTACACTTTAAAATAAGGTCTCTCACTGAAACAAAGAAAACAAAGATTACTTTATTATATTAATTCTTATTGAATTAATTTCACTCTATATTCTAGCTTCAAAATAAAAATAATGTCAATTACAGGTTATGAGAGTTTTTGAAACTGTTATCCTTGACCACACAAGCACTTCGCGCGTTCGCGGCAACTGGCGGCAACTGACAATGTGCCCGCAATGTGGCCGGAAGACGGAATTCAATTATCGTGATTGGCTTCGGCACCGACAGGCGGTGCTTTCGACGTGCTTCTCTCTCTCTCAGCTGAGTTGCACTTTCTATTCTTTTTGATTCTGCTTCTGCTGAAAATTCTGCTGCTTTCTATTTACTTTTGGTTTTGCATATAACTCCCAATATATGCTTTTCCTATTTAGAACTGATTAAAAAGTTAATATTAAATATTTTTTTTTACAGAAAGTAATTTATACAGGTTATTTTTATGCAATAAGTAAATATGATATTACAAAACGCATTACAGGTGGTACTATTTTAAACTTTACTGTTGTAAATATATGATTAGAGGTTAATTCCAATATGCATATTTTAGTGTTATACACCATATATTTGTCAAAAATCATCGATATGTCAGCTGTCAATACAATCAAAATTTAGTTGTAAAATTAGAAATGTAGCGAATAGCTATAAAAGGTGGATAACTTTTCAAAGACCAGCTTTAATATTGGGAATTGAAACTAGCTGTGATGATAGTGGATGTGCAATTGTAAATAATAAAGGAGAAGTTTTAGGGGAATCTCATCATTCACAACATCTTATACACTTAAAGTGATAATTTCAAAGGTTTAAAATTTACTATTGTTATATCATAAAGTAAAAGTTTAAATAGATTTTAAAAATCTGCCAGGCATGGGGGAATTTTGCCACCTCTAGCAATGACATTACATAAGCAAAACCTGACGAAAATTTGTGAAATTGCATTGAAAGCTGCAAATTTACAAGTAAGGAATCTTGATGCAATTGCAGTTACTACAAAGCCAGGTCTGCCATTGTCTCTTTTGGTAGGCTTAACATTTGCTAAATATTTATCTAGAAAAGCAAACAAACCTCTTATACCAATACATCATATGGAAGCTCATGCGCTTACTGCTAGGTCAATACAACAGGTTAATATTTTAGAGCCAATTTAGACTGAATAGAATTCAAACAATTTATTAATACTTTTCTTTAGATTGACTATCCATTTTTAAGCCTTTTAATCTCTGGAGGACATAGTTTGTTAGTTTTGGTTAACAATGTTGATGAATTTTATGTCCTTGGAAATACTTTAGACAATGCAGTTGGTGAAGTATTTGATAAGGTAATTGAAAGTTTTTATTTGAAGGGTTAAAACTATGTTACATTCAATAGCATTTTTTATAGATTGCAAGGCAGTTAAAGTTAACCAATATGCCAGAATATTCTACTTTGAGTGGAGGACAGGCAATTGAAAATGCAGCAAAGAAAGCTACAGACCCTAAACAATTTATATTCAGCTCAACAATGAATTCCTATAAAAATTGCATGTTCAGTTTCAGTGGAATTAGGAACAATGCTACCAGATTTATTTTAAGAGAAGAAAAAGCATATAATATTGAAGGAGATAAAGTTATCCCTAGTGTATACAATCTTTGTGCCAGCTTTCAATTGGCAGTTGCATTACATCTTTGTCATAGAACTCAAAGGGCTATGCAGTTTTTAGATGAGAATGAACTGATTCCAAAGGATAAGAGAGCTCTGGTTAGATCTTATTTTAGTAACTTTAAATAGCATAATTTGATGTTATTAATTTCAGGTAATTTCTGGGGGATCTGCCAGTAATGATTTTTTAGCAAAAGCTTTAAGCATTTTAAGTTCTGAAATGAATTACAAATTTGTTAGAACTCCACCTAGGCTTTGTACAGATAATGGCGTTATGGTTGCATGGAATGGGATGGAGAGGTGGATGGCAAATGCAGGAGTTATAAAGGAAAGAACAGTAATAGAAAGTTGCGATATACAACCCGAGTGCCCTCTAGGTGTCGACTGGACTGGCAGAGTTGAAGAAGCAAACATAAAATGTAAATGGGTTAAAATAGAAAAGCAACTTTTTCAAAATAACTAATATATTCATAAGCAGTTTTATACAATTGTACAGAATAAATTTTATATTAAATTAATGAAGGAGCATTTACATACACCTTATGCAAACCATTTAAATTATAAAATTAAATCGCAGTTGGCATATTCAGTCGTAGTTCATTTTTAATCTTGTTCAATAATTCCTTTTCTGTAATACAATTACTTTCAAAATTCTTTCTCTCTTCAAAACTATCTAACACATTTCTAATACACTCTTTAATGTCAACTAGCTCTTTGCTTTTTCTATCTTTTAAAGTTGTTTTAAAAATTTGGTCAAATGTTAATAATTTTTCAGGTCTTATGTCCATTTCAATTTTATCTACAAAGCTAGACATATCTTTTAAAGTAGATTTAATTTCTTCATAAATATGAGATGCATTATTTGTGTCCATTTTGTTCAAAATGAGAATGCATGGCATATTGAGTAAATCAGGTTTATATAATTCTATCTCCTTATTCAAAAGGACAATTGTTTCTAAACAGCTTCTAAAATTGTGCTGAAGGGATAATCTAAAGCCTTGAATGTCCACAATAAATATTAATAGTTTGGTCCTTTGTATATGCTTTAAAAACGTATGTCCCATTCCAATATTTTTATGAGCTCCTTCTATTAACCCAGGTAAATCAGCTACAGAAATACATCTTCCATCTTTGTAGACTATTGTTCCCAATTGTGGCATTATGGTTGTAACTGAAATATGATATTTATAAATCTAAAATACAAAATATCATTTCATAGAATATTTAAACAATAGGCACATACAAGGGTAAGAAGCAATTTTTGGCTTAGCATTAGACATTGCTTTTAAAAATGTACTCTTTCCAGCATTTGGGAAACCAATTAAGCCCACGTCAGCAATTAATTTAAGATCTAGAAGTATCCTATGAGCTTGACCTTTTTCACCACAAAATCCAGTTTCTTCACGGCCTCCCAAACCTCCTCTTGCTACTAATAATTTGTCATTATCTGTATTTACTTCACCTAAATTAATTAAAAACATAACTTAATATAGTCTCTTTTAGAGTTGTTGACAAATATAAAAGGATGCAAGTTTTATTTACCTAATTTTACCCCATTTTCAGAGTAAACAGATACTCCACAGGGAACCTCTATCATCAAATCTTTACCAGGTTCTCCAATAATACCTCTTCTACTACTATCACCTCCGCTACCTGCAGCATGCTGTTTAATGGTTGCTTTCTTTTTGAGACTGAGAAGATTAGCTTCTTCTTTTGGAACAAGAAACACATTTCCTCCAGATCCCCCTATTCCACCATAACGGGGCAGTCCTGCTCCCCCATTGCCAGCTTTCACATAAAGTGTCAAAGAGTCCAGAAATGTTTTTCCACCTTTTTTGAATGTCTACGATATTCACGAACTTTTTCTTTATAAATCTTTCCCATTCACATGCTAATTTAATTTTATATGTGTACTTACTTTTACTGCATAACCAACAAATGGTGTTAAATAAACCATCGTTTCACTGGTTGTATTAGAAGAATAGTTTATAAAAAAATGTTTATACTCATCAAATTAATAAAATATTTTCAGATTTAAAATAGTTTTAAATGTTTTTAAATTTTATAAATACAGTCATACGACTTTTATTTCGAATACATGAAAACCACTGTTTTCATTAGATGTAAAATGTAAAACATGTTTAACGAAAAGTTTTAAAAAGTGCAAGTATTCGTCCATAGATGGTGCTAGTATACCCTCATATGATAAAGGGAATTTTAAAGGGATTAGAAACTTTGAATATAGGCTAAAGTATAGAGAGTTCATTTAGTATCGCCCACCTTAGTCTTGTAACAAATTATTTTTGGAATAAGTGATTCTAAATTGTTCTTTTAAGCAATAAAACCTACTTTCTCATTCCCTACAATGCCCTACATGATCATTCTGGCGTCACTAACGTAAAAATTACAGTTTCGTTTAAGCCAACGCTATATAATTTTTTTATCAGTACCGATTCGGAAACTAAACGCGAATATGGAACGAAAAACAGGGAATCGGCTTATTCATTATGAGCACATCAATCTCAACACAGTGACATTACGGTAAGAATGTTTATAGGTATATTATCTGGGCCTGGGGCTATCTATCTATATTTTTGCCAGTTTAAACAACTTTTCTTACAGGTATTCAGTGACGCGTTCTTATTTCTTTGTTTTTGTGTGGGTATTCACGTATGTATACATATATACCGAATAGGCTAATAAGTGTCATGATGATAAAACATTCGTTTAATTAACTTTAAGTGGATTGGCTATATAGTTACTTTCTACAAGCATTTTAAGTCACTATGTTTCATAAAAGCTAGTTGCAAGCATGGATTTAAGTGCAGTCTTTGGCATTATTTTTGGGGTAATTGCTTTAAGTGTATTCTATTTATTTTGGAAGTACGAACATTGCACGAATTATTGGCGAATGCGAGGCATACCACAAGCTTCCGGTTTACTTCCAATATTTGGTAACATGTTCCCCTTCCTTACGCTGAAGTACAGTATTTTTGGTTTGTCAGAAAAATTATATGATGAGAACAAAAACTACAGCATGGTGGGATTTTTCGACATGCACGTACCAGCTTTAATCGTACGAGATCCGGATCTGGTAAAAACAGTGATGCAAACGGAATTCGGAAATTTCCAAATCAATTGTTTTCCTCTAAATGTCGATCATGATCCATTACTCTTGAAAAATCCCTTTTTCACCCTGGGAGAACCATGGTCTAATTCTAGAAAGCGTTTAACGTTCGCTTTTTCAAGCATGAGACTAAAGATTATGGCACATACAGTATCATTGTTGTGCGACAAGTTCCAAGCGTATGTTGACAAACAACTAGATGAAAAGAAGAAGCTTGAAGTATCCGCTAAAGATTTCTTTGGAAGGTTCACTGCAGAGGGTGTGGCTAATATTGGCTTTGGCTTGGAGGGGAAATGTTTCGAGGAAAACACAGACTCGTCGTCTTTCACGGAGATTGGAAATCGACTGTTTAACCTTACTTTTTTTAAGGGCTTTATGTTGAATCTCGTGGTATGTTTTCCATTGTTGAACAAACTGTTGGGTGTTACCTTCTTAACCGAAGACTCTAATTTATTCTTCCGGACAGCGGTAAGAAACATTATAAAAACTAGAAGATCAGAAGAGACCAAGAGAAAGGATTTCTTTCAAATGATGATCGACTTTGAGAAAATGGAAGGGGAGGAGATTGACGAGGACTCTTTGGCGTCTCACGCGGTTTCGTTCTTTTTAGATGGTTTCGAAACATCTCGTATCACACTTAGTTTTCTCTCTTATCACTTGGCTACAAATCAGGATGTTTACCGGAAGCTCCGCGAGGAAGTTTTGGCGGTAATGGCCAAACACAGCAACGCCATTACTTATGACGCCTTGAAAGATATGACGTACATGGACCAAGTAATAAACGAATCGTTGAGAATAACTCCCAGTGTTGGTGCCTTCATGAAACAGTGTTCTAAGGACACAGTGCTAAGAGGAAACGATGGTTTGTCAGTGAGAGTGGAGAAAGGTACGAAAATCCTAGTCTCTGCTACCAGTTTGCATACCGATCCAGAGTATTGGACAAATCCACTGAAATTCGATCCAGAAAGATTCAGTCCAGATAGAAAATCAGATATTAAAAAGTTCAGCTATCTTCCATTCGGCGAAGGACCAAGAATTTGCGTCGGTATGAGATATGCTTTGTTACAAGTGAAAGCTTGTTTGGCACAATTCGTCAGAAATTATGCTGTTGAACTTTCTACAAAAACCCAAGTTCCACTTCGAATGGACCCAGCTTACTTCTTGCCATATCCTGTGGGTGGAATCTGGATTTGTATAAAACGAGCCGTGGAAGAATTTTAACTACATTGAATACGAGAGTAACTAAAGGTTAATACATAAATGAGCTTTCGGTTTACGCGAACAATACTTTCCAGTGCATATCTACAAACCATACAACTCTAATGGTAATTACTTTAAAAGTAGGGTTTTATCAGTTTTCTCACAGTTTAATATACGAGTTAGCGCCTACTTTTTCTGTTATTATAAAATTCAAATAAATTATAAAAAATAATGGTCGTTTATTTGCCAGTGTAATAGTTGGTTTTTACAAAAGGCATTTTTGTTATTGTGGCTTTGTAATTTTTTCCACGGACTTCGAGCAATACGCCACGTCCAGATTGCGCTAAATCTCGTGGTATATATCCCATTGCAACTGGACGACCCAGTGTGGGGCTTGGACCGCCGGAAGTTACTTTGCCCACGCGTTCGCCTTCAGGTGTCAATATGGCGGCACCCTCTCTAGCTGGAGGTCCTTGACTCAAAAGCAAACCCACTCGTCTCTTCGTTGGTCCAGTCTTAATCTGCGACAATATTTTTTCAGCTCCTGGAAAATCTGCCGTACCACGTCTTCGTTTGGCTGCAAATATAGCATTACATTTAATAATTAAAAATTTGTCATCTTTAAACTGACATCCATACAACTCACCAATGAGCCAAGTTAGCGCAGCTTCGATTGGTGTAGTATTTTCATCAATATCGTGACCGTACAGGCAAAGACCAGCTTCTAATCTATTTTTTAATCATTGCAAGCAAATAATTACAGATAACTGAAGATATGGAATCCACACGTTTGAGTTATTATTATTTTAGTAAGTGTACCTTAAACTGTCCCTAGCACCAAGCCCAGCTAGTTTGACGTCAGGATTTTCCAGCAATTTTTGTGCAATATTAATGGCGTGTTTTCCAGGTAGAGAAATTTCAAAGCCATCCTCGCCTGTGTATCCGCAGCGAGAGATTCTGATTTCACTGTCAAAGGCATTGGTCACCACGCTGCTCATAAATTTGAGTTTTGTGAGGTCAATGTTTACCAAAGGCTGCAGAGTTGCAAAAGCTGTTGGGCCTTGAAGGGCAATCAGTCCTTGCTCCAGTGGATCCAGAAACTCGACGCTTACACTTTTACCCTGATTCTTGAAGATATCCTGCAATTAAAATCATGACTATATTGTTGAGGTACGATAAAGGGTAAGTATGAAGTTTTTGTGTAAACTGATAAAGATTTATTGAAAAAATAATTGGTGAACCTTTTGTTGCAAGAGCAATTTACTGTCTTCGTCCCGTCTACCAGCGTTGGAGACTACGTAATAATCGTCCTCCTGGTTTTTGGTAATGATGAGGTCGTCGAGGATCCCACCGTTTTCGTTGGTGAAGACGGTGAGAGTAGCTTGTCCTTGGCCCAGATTCTTCAAGTCGCAGGTGGTTAACGATTCAAGAAAATCTGCGGAATCCTTGCCAATTACACGAGTCTGCAGCATGTGGCCAACGTCGAAAAGAGACGCGAATGTTCTCGTATGCTGATGAGAAGCTGCGATTGCATCTTTGTATTGCACGGGTAAAAGCCATCCAGCGAAGTTCACTATTTTACCTGCAATTTGACTCGTATTATTGTTTTTAACTCGTAATTGTATGAGATATGTGACAGTGAAGTGTTTTAATTTCGATAATAATACTGTAAAAGGTGCATTATAAGGCAGAATTATATCAAAGTTGTTTTTAATATTATATATACCTATCGACAGTCCTTATACATATAAGGGTATACTCAGAAGAACAATTGGTTGTAAGCACAGATTCTAATTAGAAAAAAAATGTATTTTTTTGCGTTACTGATGTAAACTTAGTAATGTGCAGTTGCATAATCACAGATAAGTTGAGAAATTCTGTTTACCATTGATTGGTTGTTATCAAAATTATGATAACTAAATGTTTTATAAGTATACAATTACCTTGTTTTTCCACGTGCAGATCGTACAAACAAGTTTTCCTCGCTTCCTCAGTGACGGACGATAGCCAGCGTTTTTGAACCCACGTGATTCCACAGGTGGGAAAGGTACGATCGACCGAAAATCTCGGATATGACGTAAGATTGAAAACTTTGGAAAAACCGGATGGGAATTGATTTTCCAAGCCTTTCCAGTGATTCTCCAAGCTTTCCAGTCGAGCTAGACCGTTTCGAGTACCAAGACGGAGCATCATAGTTTGCCGCTCCTTGTCAATTTCGTACTAAACTAAGTTTCAGTTGCCGCGCACGTTCCATGAACAATTCCTGCGCGATGAACTCTGGGTCATCCCAATATTCCTATCAGACTCGGATTAACCGAATTTCACTCTTCTCTACCATCTTACACTCCGGAGACTAACTTTCTTCATTATCGAATATCCATTTTTCTAATAGATTCGACTCGTTTTATTATTTTCAACAATTTATTAGTTTAAATAAAGATAAATTTTCATTCAACGCACAAAATTTATTACGCGTTATTAAAGTAATAAATAAAGGCCAAAGACGTTTCCGGTTATCGCTTTTCAAATTTGTAATTGGAACATTTTCTAGAAAAACTGTAAACAGCCCTGACCAATTTTCAAAAGATAACTTGTATTTATAAACGCACATTTTCCTATCTACAGATATACACCAAGGAAATAGTATCAGTAAAAGCTTCGTGCGTAAGTGAGATCAAGGTGTCAAGTAAGAGTGGACGATAAGGGAACGTTATCAGTAATCGGGTATATGGTTTAAGTCACGAGACTTGAAAATGCTTATTAAATTTTTATTGTACCACGTAATAATAATAATAATAATAATAATAATTGCAATAATAATGATTGTAGTAATAATAAATCGTAATAATCGTCATCGCAATAATAATCGTGATAATAATGACCATAATAAAATGGCGATAATAATGACAATAGTAATAATAATAATAATAATAATCGTCGTCATAATAATAATAGAGATTCGTAAATGTAATGATAATCATTATCGTCGCTAGTAATCGAATGACAATGTCAATATTTATAGTAGCGTGTCGAACGGAGAAACGACCTTAAAAAACGAAGACAGCATCAATGTTTGTTCGTACATATTGTTTGTAGCTTCCACTTTTTTCACTTGGCTTGCTCTCTCTTCTTCCTGAATCCAACAATCCTTCATACACTCTGATTCGCGCTGATATTCTCTCACGTTTATTCAAGACGTTTAACGTCTTTTTCGACATACAGGCTCTCACTCTCTCTCATTCGACCACACATTCTTTCGCTCAGTCGCACAACAAATGCACACACACATTCTCTCTCTCTCTCTCTCTCTCTCTCTCTCTCTCTCTCTCTCTCTCCCTTTCTGTTTCGTGTCTCAATACAATCGATGCAAAATTGTTACAACGCTTTTTGTACGTGTGCCTGTGTCCCTGTGAGCGTGTAATGTGTTTGTCTCAAGGTTCGTTTTGTTTTTCTACCGTTTCGTTTTTTTCCTTCGTTTGTCCCTCTCTGCCTCAATCGTACTCTGCTCGACGCTTTTCCCTAGTATACTTAATGCTCCACACACATCCTCTCGAATTCTTTATCCGCTTGCACTTGTTCCGATCACGTTCACTCACACTGGTAAATCGGTTTTTGTTATAGTGGAGGGACGGAGAGCTGGAGAATTTGGAGGTTATGTGGAAGGTGCTGGCGAATAAGATTGGGAGGCTTAAAAATTGTTTGCGAATGGGAGGTGGAATGATGATTGATGATGGGTACGATAAGAAGGGGGGTGGGGTGTAGGGTTTTCTCTCGCTGCAAGATGAAACGAATGAACCGCGGTATAAAAAAAGAAAAGAAAAGATGTTAGAAATGCAAAAAGACGTCGGGACGTCGATCGACGACACGAAGGAGTATTTTTACTTTCTAGCAGTTATTAAAAAATCCTTCGATTCTCGAGGCGCTCGGTCCTCCGTGTCGAAGATCGGACGGTCGCCAACGGTCGAGGTTTACCGGTCACGGTTTTATATATTTATATGTACTATATATTGTTATAGGGGGGTAGCAGAGACGAGTCTCTTGAGCTACCATCTCCTATCGTTCTGGGGGAAAACTGAAAATTCTCTCTATTATAGAACTATTTAGTTAGACCATCACTCAAAAATTTACTGTCCCGTTTTCCTGAAAATTTGTCACTGCTACATTTGCCTGTTTTTTCTTTGCTTCCTGTTAGAATTTTATTCGACTCTCTGCTTCGTCGCCTCTCCTCCTCGCCGTGGAGGTCCACCGCGAAGACGGGGTCGCTCGTTTGGGTTTTCGATTTTTCATTGTAAAAGTGGCAAAGTGGCCGGGCGTTTAGCGTTCTCCAAAATGGCGGCCCGTCGTCGCGGTGGACTTTGGACGCACGTACACGTTGCGTGCACGTGCCTTGGTGTGTGCGTGGTACGTATGTATACGTGTGTGCGCATACATACATACATATATGTATATCTTTATATATAGATATATTGCCTGTTTAAACTTTTGCCTCATATCTGCTATTGATCGTGAAAAGAATGAAGGAACGAGTCGTTTCCTCTTGGAAGAAACCCGGTCGTGGAAACTAAAACAAGAGTTTCTTTGCTTTTACGCTCTATTATTGTATCATGTATTGTATACTGCGTTATTAAAAAAGCTGCCGAAAGGTTAAAACCGATATCCGTTTAAAATTTCGTAAAAATTCACTCTCACTCTTCTCTATCGTATATGCCATGACTGTACTATTATTGCTTTTTGGAGGGGAGGGGACTTGTTAGTTTCGTTTCCTCAAAATTTGCGTCTTTTGGGGAACTCTCTTACTTGCTCTTTCTCTAACTACCTTCCATTCTCTCGTTCTCTCATTCTCGCTCCCTATATACTTCGAGTTTGATAATTTTGTCTAAAAATTCCACTGTTTGTCTCTTAGCTATGCACAATAATCATGATATATAATAATCATAATCGTAATCATAATAATAATAATCATAATGATAATAATAATAATCACGACTCGAATACATCATCGATCACCTCCGAATATAGATACAATAATTTTTTGTCCTTATCTTTCGCTTTCTCTCTCTCTCTCTTTCTCTCACTCTCTCACGCGCGCACGCTTTCTCTCTCACATACACAATTACATCTCATAATAATGATCGTTAGGTCGTCGTATATCTATACATATACATATACATATATATATATAATTTATAAAATGAAAATAGGTACAATTTTGGACGCTTTTCTTCGTCGAAAAAACGCTCCGAAAAATTCATTTTCGCTTAATAATGCCCATCGGTTGCGATTCTAGTCCACTTGGTAGTAAAATTTTGTATACTCACGCGATCTCACACTGAATTCGCACAAATTTAATCTCTCTCTCTCGCTCGCTCGCTCTTTGATTTAATCACACTCACTCTAATAAGATATTTTTTCGCTATCTTCATCCCATTCTCTCACTCTTTCTCACCCTATTAAAAGCACTCTCTCGTTTGAGTCACATTTTTTCAATGAAAAACAAATGCTTATTCACACACGTTTAATTTGAGCGGCGGGAATACCGCTACCTCGCGAAACACTTTTTGCCTTTTCGCCATTTAATTTCTAGAAAAAGAGCTTAAATTTTAGGCTGGCCAATTCGCGTGCTTCCGGAATCGACGAGCTTCCAGCGGCGCCCGCGATGGAGAAAAACTTAACACCATCTCGAGTCTTATCTCTACGTCGTATTTACAGCGACTTAGATTTATCTTTAGAATCTCTACCTTACCGATTGATGGTACGAATCGTCGCGTCGCTTCCTCTACAAAAATTCGGTCTCCACAATCGTTAAACAGCGCAACTTTTTTCTCCAATTCATTTGGACCTGCTCGTTTAATCGGAAGAATTAGCGAGACCCGAAGATTTACACATTTTTTTGCTCCACTGTTTTCTCCACGCATCCTTAAATTATACATACCTTCGCTGAATCAGTTTCGCACTTTTTGCCGCAATCATCTTCGTTTCGTCGAGGCCTATAGCTCTGTGCTTTATTTTATTTACTCCCTCTTTATCATTCAAAACCGGATCTAGCTCTTTTTTTTGTATTCAAAGCGAAGACAATTTCAGCAAATTTGCAAAATTCATTCTGACTCGCTTAGAATGCTCGGTTATCCTAAAATGTTAGATAAGTACATTTTCCCCCTTACATGATTATAATTGCTACAGTGTTCAATGACAACTACGTGCAAACGTTTGCCCCCTGCACTTAAATATCCTCACGAAATTTAACAATAGTTTAGATTGCAAAATAATACATTGTGTTAATGCTGTTCTCTTACATATGATATGTCTATATAAGAAACTGCTTTTAAATACCTCTGCAAGGCTTCAACATTTCAATTACAAAATTGGAGAACTTATTAAATATCTGAATTTTCAGCTTGAATCAAGTACTCTTATAAATATGGAAGAAGTATCTTTCAACAATATTAGGTGTATTCTCAAAAATATTTTGACGACACAGAATCATAACCACTATTTTCTTGCAATATTATCCAAGCGTATTTGATAAACACTTTCTCGCTTTCTCGCGCACAACAAGCAAAGAGTCATAATAGAATTAAATTTTGTTTTCTTAGAAATTGAAAGAGAAAATTGTTTACTCGTTTCGTGACAAGAAAGTGTTCGAATGTAATAATTACAACTTTTCATGTCAATGAGTTGCTTCTTCCAGTACAAATAGATGTAATGTCGAAAAAAGAAAAATTAAAAAAAAAAACGATTAGTGTCCACTCGATACTCGCACTGAGGCAAATTTTGTTCCAGTAACCAAAATTCTTCTTACGAACAATAAAATAGTTTTTCTTCTGCCCGAAAATATGCGCAATATACACAATATTGTCTGAACAGATTCGTTAATGGAACAAAATGATGCAAAGTGTTTTATCTCAACCCCTTTCGTCCTTTTCTCCCTATTTATAATAATAAATGTTTAGTTATAATGTACGGAATCGATAACAACACTTTTCCTCAGTGCGGTATATTATAATATCACCGTACAAATATTTACATGATCGAAATGTTCTTATCAAGTCAAAACCCAATAGTGTTTATTATTCTCAAAGGTATACTGTTTATCGCAAATGACAGCGTTCTCCTATTCACTCGAATTGCTATTTTTGTCAGAAGAATTTTGCTTCATAAACGTACACAAGTTTTTGACTCTTTTCCTTGAATAACATTACTGTACATCGCATAATTCTAAAAAATAGTTGTGGTAATATTTAATATATGATGCAGAAGTTGGACACTGGTCCGAATGTCGAACATAACCTCAAACAAAGTGATTATACTTCTTCTTGGCCTTATGTTTACGAAATATAATATGCTTGGGCTGTAATAACGTTATTAACTCTGTTCATTGAACACTGCCTCCGTGCACAGTAAAGATTTTGGTCGTGCATTGGTATTATTGGATCGTTCGTTGGGAAAAAGATAGGAACCTGATGTTTTTTTAAGCTTTTGGCGGACGCGCGACAAATCTCGTTGGTCGCGCGGAAGCACTCGTTGACGAACAACAACAACAACAACAACGAAATGAGTCCCTTCACCGAAGAGAGGGATATCGACCCAGGATCGTTCGTAAACTTGTCGCACCGAGTCTTGTCGATGTATCATATTTACCGAACAATACATATGACCCACTGAAAACGATGCGACAAGTCGAACGATCCGTAATAAAGGATCGTTCACCCTTCGTTTCTTGTTTAGCGCAATTATGAAAAATCTCTAACGTGTTTTTTTATTTCTTTCTCTCTAACTCTCATAGCGTGGTACTGAAACTCCGTATACATGGAAAAAGGTTCGCGACACTTCACTCCTTTTTTGCCGCCATCTTTACTACCGAAATCCGGGTTACTTACTCGTGGATATAAACACATATATCATTTCGTAAACATTCGTGGAAATTCTACGCAATGCGGAACTTTCTCGTAACCGAAAGAGACTTCTCGTGACAAAATCTCTCTTTCTCACCCGCGTTCTCTACAATTTGATTCGTCAATCTCCCATTTGTTCCTGGTCGATTATCTTTATATCAATTATATCTTCCTAGTCTTTTGAAGATCCTTTTAACGCGTCGTCCATTTCCGAAAATCGAGATATCTCGTTAATATTACACACGCTGCTCGCAACGTACACGGCGCTTCGAGGAATCTACCATTATAGCGTATAATAATGAAAGCTTCTACTGATTTATCGAGTTCCGCGACAGCGTCGATCGGCTCGAGCGGAAACGCGCGAATCATCGGCGCTCCGCCGAGCCACGCGGCTTTGTCACGGTGGGAAACAGGAAACGCAGTTTTCTCCCTTACCGACCGATCTACGTTCTCTCGCCAAAAGACTCGACTCGACTCGCGCGCCACTTCTCGATCCTCCTCGCTGGCCAATCACAATCGTTCGTGCTCCACCGATCGCCCTGTCTCCCTGCAAAGCAATAATTTACGAATGCTGGATCCGTCATTTGTTTTGCTCTTGCCGAAACTGTTTGCCGAACGATAATCCAAGCTTCTCGGAAGATACTGAAATGTCAAACAATCTTCAATCAATTTGAGAATCGTATTGTGTATTCTTCAAACGATCTTTATTGTTTTTTTTCCTTTTAGTTTTGTATTCCATGTTAAAAGAATTGCTTAATTACTTTGCGAAGTATTCTTAAGCGATAAGTTGGCTCTCTAAAGTTCTATTTGGACTTGCGACCGTGGCGCTTGCTTTCGTGAACAGTGAATGGTCATGCAGCAATGTTTCGTTCGTCGAAACAACCGTGTTGTTTACTATCGTAGGTGGCACGCGAGACGTGGGGAGCGATCGAAACACGGTCGCTGATCAAAATTAGGGTCGCTCATCAAAAGTCGATAGCGATAACTAATAATAGTCGTAATAATAGCGATAGTGTCAACTAATAATAACTAATAGTGATAACTAATGAGAGGAAGGAGTCGGGAGTACAGAAATCCCAATTGGTCTATTTAATGTACATAGATACAGTATCGTGCGTTCTCAAAGGTTCATAAATGCACTTTTAGCAAAAGCCCGAGACTTTGTTGAACTGAGACTTAATTCCCAAAAAGAGGGGTGGACGATGAGGAAATAATTTTCTATCTAGGTTCTGTACTCGCGTCCTTCCATCGACGGGTAATAGTAGGTAACGATATTGTTTAATAAATGCACGTGTCCTAAATTCTGTGTGACAATCGTCAGCGTATTTTATAGATTTGACAGATGTTTCATATCGAATTATACAAAAACTAACAAAATAAAATGAAGAAAGCAGGAGCAATGATATTGTTGGAGCGCCACTTACTGATAAATTCAAAACATAATTAAAAACATCAACTAGACGTTGTTTACATTTCTTTCATTTGATGGAGCACACAAGAACGAGGACTGGACAGTTTTCCAACATGTTCTCTAATGTTCTAATGATAACCGTAAGAATTGAGAGATAATATTAAAAATATTAATAATAATAATGTAATATAATAATAATAAAAATAAACTAAAAATAGCATTAAACTAACATCGTTTATAAAAATAGCGGATCAGTTAGTGTAATAGTATAGTAGCGACGGTACGTAAAGTGTCAACAACACCGCATATTAGTCGTAATAATAGCTAATACACTACCGTTTGTAAAAAGTACGAAAAACAGCTTTTATTAAATAAGAAAAGAAAGAATAAAAAAAAGGAGAAATGTGATAGAAGGTTTCATCGAAAGGTAGTGTCTTATCAATTTAAATTAAAGTATGAGTCGACGGAGAGGGTAAAGATAAAACAACTGATTTACATTAATCGGTAAGAAAAAGAACCGAATTTTTCCTACGTGAATAGTAACTAATGAACCGTATGTATACGTTTGTATGCTCCTTCTATTTGTTCGTCTGTATGTGTGTACGCGCGTTCCCGCGCGTTACACGATTCCAACGCACAAAATAATCTAAACAAAATTAATAACTAACGGCTAATAATTAATGTTAAAACTCTTAGCTTGCTTCATCGTTTTTTCAACCAATTCTGACTAGCAAACATAACCTTAACGCCTTCGTTCAACGATTACCGCGAATCCTTTTCTCCCAATCGCTTTTTCATTCTGTTTCGTTTTATTTTTGATTTTCTAACCATCTGGCCCCCCTTTTCACGTTTTGTCTCTCTCGTTAGAATTCTCGCGAATAAACATATATATATATGTATGACTTAAAAGTAGGAACTCGTAATAAGGAAGTCTGAGTCGCGAAATTGCTGAGGCTGATTTCGAAAGGTACTAGTATAATTGGTGCGGTAAGGGATGAACGAAAGCGCGTTTTTGTATAAATATAGAATATATGTATATATAAAAAAAGAGGGAGAGTACAGAGAGAAGTGGTACAGAAAATAAAAGTTGGGAGAGGATGAAGGAGAGAAATTGGATGAAATCGATCGAGATAAAGTTTGATGGTGCAATTGGAACAACGGTGGGAAGGAAGTTCTAATGAGATCTTATATAAAGAGGGAGGGGGGGGGGGGGGGGAGAGAAGTCCCTGTACTCTCCTCGTGGAAACGACGAAAGTGCAGTGGTAGTATACGTAATGATGGAGGGTAAGAAGGAACGTAATTTGCAAATTTCTTACCTAACTAAAAATAAAAGCGAGGGATAGATCAGTTTTTAATTTACGTATAAATAACTAAAAAAGGAGGAAAAAACTGAGTTAAGCTTAATTAGTGACGAGCCCCGTATTTTCCTCTCGTAGAGTTTTCAGTCGTGCGATATATCACGCATATAAACGAACGGGAGGAAAAAATCAGGCGATCTCCCTCGTATCGACATCGACAATCCTTCATCGACCTTGCTAAGAAAGGAAAGAAAGGAAAGAAAAGAAAAATAAGAAAAATTCAGTCGATTGCCGAGTTCGATTTACAACAAAATAATCAAAAATATAAGTCGCGAAAAAAACTTAGACTTAAAAACTAAAGTATAACGTATAAAGTAAATTCGTGTTCCTCTTACAAACGTATCTCTCTCATCAACCTACGCACGGATCCTTCGTGTATAATGGTATAAATATATGTGTATATATAATAATAATAATAATAATTTTTATAACGAATAAAACTAGATATACGTACTTTTGAGTGTAGTATACAATAAAAAAAGAGGGTTTCGGTAAAGGAAACAGAAAAGAAAGTAAAGTAAAATCTGAAAAAGATGCATTCTTGTGGTCTCTCTTGCTGTTTTCGTCAAGGTATTTGTTATAAATAGGATAAATTAATATTATGGCCTCTCGCAGATTATACACCAAAGGAAAATTTTCATCTTACACTTATTATTCTCTGTAAAATACGCCTTCAATTGCCTCCAGTTTAAAACTTTGCGATATAATTAATAATAATAATAATAATAATAATAATAATAATTAATGATAGAGCAATGAGTCGTAATAATATAAGTAGCAATAGCAATAATAAACGTATATGATTAACCGCGGTAGAGAAATGCTCAGGCTGTTCAGCGGGTTCCACCCATGCACAGACACGTTGTCTGTATTTTTTAGAGATACTTGGAACGATTAGGAAGGGAGGGAAGTCTCTCACAGGGACTGCAATCATTACCAAAAGTTTGGAGTGAACCAGGATGGAATCGGAGGAACCCGCTCATCGAATCCTTCGCTATAAAATGTTAAATGTAAGGTATTTTTTCTTAGAAACGAAACATTCGACGGAATAACAACAATCGAAGCTTTTGAAAGATTCATTCGCACCGTACATCCATTTGAAAGAGTGTCGTTTTTGCTTATACGAGGATCGACCAATTTGGCCGACGTTCGTGCAACGAAAAGAGGCTACGTTTTGTCAACAACGCGGATATATTTTCTCGTGTACGGTCCCACGAGTCGTGAATTTGTCGGCGGGGACGCCTCCCTCGAGGAATTCGCACGATATTAGCCAAAATCTTCGCTAAATTGGCTCTGCAAACAATTTCCTAAGCACCGATTTTCTTTTTATCCACCCGAGTCCACTCGCAGTGATTTTTTGTACCTTCTTTTGACTAGAATCGAATTTAACGCTTTATTTCTTCTGCTTCGACCACTTTCTCTTCTCGTTCCCTTACTTTTTCGTTTGTTTTCACCGCGAAAGACGCCGAATCGGGGGAGGGGGACGTGGGGGCTCCGCGATTTTTAATATTTTTTTCTTCATCTTTTTTTGGTAGACTCGCAGGACCGGAAGTGCGTCGGTGTGTTTGCCCAAAAGGGGACTTCGACCAAACTCAATTCGTACGATTAACGTCACTCGCGTTTCTGCCGCGTTATTATCCTCTCGATGTACCGAGATCGTCTCTCTCAAACTGTCTTCACAT
Organism: Prorops nasuta; assembly: GCF_024137725.1. NCBI lineage: Eukaryota > Metazoa > Arthropoda > Insecta > Hymenoptera > Bethylidae > Prorops > Prorops nasuta. The sequence continues at coordinate 315,329 of NW_027116857.1, read as the reverse complement.
TCTGCTAAAAGCTCCACGTAAGCAAATATACGCGGCAAAAACGCGCGAGTACGAAAAATTAACAATAATCTGCGCTGTATTACTCGATAACTAACTTCCACGTAAAAGTCTGAAATCTGAAACTTAACGTTCGTCGTGTTATACTGGAGTCGAAATCAGTCACGTTCCATCGTGTTCAAACAAAGAAAGATTCGATTCGATTCGTATCCCGTGTTTGTAAACAAATCTGTCGAGTAGTAATTCGTCCGAAAGAACGGTAATGTACCGTCGAATCAATTCAGAGATAAATTAGAATGCAAAAATGAACAAACGATTTTTAAGAAAATTCAAACCACGAGCTGTAAGAAACGTAAACAATTAAATGTAATAAGCGAAGAGAAAGAAAATTATTGTTACAACGATGGAGCGCGACTGTTTACTGAACTCTGAACTGAAATATTTGCGAACGAACTTGAACAAGGCGTACATGTGAAATTGATAGGTGAGGGAGGAGGGGGGAGGGGCTTATCATTGGAACATGGATGGGTTGGTTTAAGAGTAGACAGTGATGAGGGGGGTGTTTGTATTGTGTTTAAAGCAACATTATAAGTGAATTAACTGAATGCTGCACTTGAAAGACCAATGCAAACTTGGATATCCGAGCATGCGGCATTCTTGTGATTTTCTTTGTGCTTTCTGAATCTTGGTTAAGATTTTTTGTCGAACCAAGTCTCTAATTCTTGGAAAGCCGATATGTGCCCACCGATGGAAAGCTCGTATTGGCTCGTATGCTCGGATTTGCCCCTGATTCGGATCCGAGTCCCGAGTCTTCGGTATTTTCGTCCAATTCCGTAGTGAGTGCCTCCGCGATTTATCGATAGTTGCGAGTCTCGTTGTGAAACGTCGCTGCCTTATATACCTGTGGTTACGTTTAATAATAATTATGCGTGTATGCGTACGATTACGTTAATTAAGTCGACTTGACAATGGTTACGGTATTAATTAATAAATTGTTATCGGTTAGTGTAGATATGGCTCCACCGTGCAATCGTCCTCTCAACCTATCAGAGTATAACAACGTACACGTTGGCTAATGTAAACTACGGACACTTAGTACACTTATTATCAATATTAAATCGTTAGATGTCGTCGGATAAGGAGATCGGATGGGGATGCTCAGTGTACCGGACTGCGACTAATCTCAAATAATGTTTTAACCCATTTCTTTTTACTTTCAGTTTTTTTCTAATCTCTGTTAATTCTTTTTTTCCAAAGAAACCGAGGAAAAGTTACAAATTTTTACATTTTTCTCTCCTCACACAGTTCAATTGACTAAAAGACGTCTAAAACTTGTCTATAAGTCACTTGGTGCTATATGGGTCTTTTTTTCGTCGAAAAAGTGGCCGGTTTGTACTCGGTGGAACGAGGGAGATGCGTGGGATTTGGGAAGATAGCCAGATCGGGGTTAGGTATGGTAATGGTAGAAGGAAATTGCGCGAAAATGAATCCGGTACTTCCGGTCGTTTCACTACGCGATTGGCGATCATGAACGATGAGAGCAGACACTTAAAAAGAGCACGTGCTTCCTGTATACTTACTTATTTAACTGTTTACTGTGGTACACTGTAATTACTGTTACTACAATAGCACTACTAATTGTGAGTTATATTTGAGAACGTTTGATTACTGTAACGGAAAACCCTGACGAAGGCACCCACTAAACGGATATACTTTGTCATTCCTTGTTAATCGTTTCTTTTCTCCTTTTATAAAATCCGCCAAACTTTTACCGATTTTACAATAAATTTCTGTAAAAAGTGATTCTCCTCGTCCGTTCGCTCGGATGGGTTCTGATTTTTCACACATCTAAATTTCGACTCGGTCTTTCACCTCGGACTCGCATGCAGAGGGCTATTGGTGACCTGAGGGGGGAACAAACACATATTTTCAACAAAAACTTGGAGAATATTTTGAAGAGTATCGATTGCCACGAAGACCAAACAACTGCCTGAGTTCTTCGGTCTTTGTTGACAAGCAACCACGGTGGATATTCATCTGGCGCCATCTCGAATCGTCCGATAAACTTCTCTTCTACCAATGTCACACCCTCTCTCTCTCTTTCTTTCACCCTCTTTTATCGAAACTCCTCTCAATCCCTAAAAACTTGACCAACGTATTAGAGAGACTGGCGTAAATGAAATATTGATTTTGAATCGAAAGACTGGCGAATTTTGTAAATCATACCGAAAACGACTAAAGTAGCATAATTTATACACGGTAAAATCTGAACATCAGTAATTTTGATCAATTATCAGGAGAATAAAAGTTTACGTTGAATCTTCCGTGTGATCGTTGCTACGTGAACGGAAGACCGTGACGATTCGAGGACGAGACAAGGATCCACCGTCTTAACAACTATGACTCTCATTATATAGAGGACATTGAAATAACTTATTCCGGTTTTTAATCACGGAGGCTCGGTCAGGGCAAGCCGCGAGTTCACGCGGATGCCGCCGAGGCGCTCGCACTGCTAGACTGTCGGTTTTCATATGCTGCGCACTTACGATACACACTGTCACGAATACACGCGCACATCCTCGGGGGAAGAGCGCGCTGTATTCGTCGTGAGATTATTTCATTAAAAAATTAAAACCCGATCGAAAAGAAACCAACGGTTTTTGCTTGTAAAGCCGTGTCGAACAACGGCTCCTACAACGCCTCTGACACTTCCTGGTTGTATATATATATTACTATATTTTGAAATAGACAATATCCCTGATAGTACACGATGTTCAAGGGATATCCTCGGTGTGTTTACCGAACCTGAGGATATCCGTGCTATTGGGGATATCGTGTTGCGTATTCCGGGTACAGGACGGACACGAATAAAGACCAACTTCCCGAGGGAAATTCTAATTCTCTATTCGTCCATCCTCGCGGACGATCCCCTAGAGGACCGACCTGCTACTGTCACCTTCGGGTTCTCCAAGGTCACGCGAAGGACGCACTCGAGCAACGAAGCTCGGTTTACTGCATCCAAACGTATGCCAAAGGCCGCGAATTTTTCTCCTCAACGTGACTTCCAAAGTTGTTTGCTCGTTCTTCCTGTCGATCCCTCCGAATGGATCGGCTTAAATTTCTCATTTTCATTCTTCGTTTTTGTTTGCACGTGTAAACGCGTCGGGGCCGAATCGTGTATAGTTTTTTCTTTATCGGAAAGGTGTTTTGAGCAATTTACAAAATCAATTGGCTTTACATATCCGTAGCGAGTGTAAATAGTGTGCGTTAAGTGTGCATTGAGAGTGTGTAGATTCTTGTCGATGCGTCAGTGTAGTTGTGAAGTGTGCGAATAAACCGGGCTCGCTCGGGGTGGGTCGGCCACGATTTAAACGCGTGTATTGAAAAATGTTTTGAGCGCGCGGGGTTGCACGCTCGTGAACCAGGGCTATCTTCGTTTGTCGAGTGTACATATTATATATATAGATATATTTGACGGGCAACGCGCGCCGTATTAGAGCGGGGCGCCACTTGTGTTCTGTGCTTTCTGTCGTTGTGCTTGTGTTCCTTGGCTAAAATACCAATTTTACCGCGGCCTCTCGTCGCTCTCGGCCGCGGATTTTCCTTTTTATTCGAGGTCGAGTCGTATTTGTAAGTGTGTATGCGGCTGGGAGTATGCACCAGCGCATCCGGGCTATGGCATTTTTTTAGATATAAACATTTAGCAATTTACATGAAGAGATTAAGATTATGGATGGGGCTAGCTTTGCAGTGTATCAACATCTGGCTTCTCCTAGAACCAAACAATGGCCGCCGTTGCTCTCTCTCTCTCTCTCTCTCTCTTTCTCCTATAGCTTCGCTCGCTGCGTCAATACGCGTCTTTTCCTTCCATTCGTCATCATTTTCGAGAGCCGGCTCTCTCCTATTGGCTCGCGGAGGCTCTTACTGCGCCACTAGCCTTCTTACGAGTTACGGGCATATGTAAATCAATATATTTGTAAATTTTTTTGTGCTTTTTTTGCGCATTGGTGCGCTTTTTTTCTTTTATCTCGTTAAGATCGCTTATCTTTCATCGATTACAGAACATACACTACTAGAGCTATTGTACTTTGTGTTTTCGGTGATTTTAACCTTAAAAATTATGTTACACGTTCGCGGGGCACTGGCCGGCGCCTCGGGAATTCTCATTCTCGCGCGGTAATCGACGTTTACCCTCGAAACTCTCTCTCTACCTGTGCTATCGTTTCAAACGTATTTCTTTCTTTTTTTTTCTCGGATAAAAATGCAACCCTCGGCGCACGGCAGGATGCACCGTTCGAAAACCGTCGCTCGTCAATCGTTTCATGCCTCGTGCGTCATGAAGGATCTCGACGTCATGCTGTTGTTTTTTTGTCTGTTTGCTTGTTGTTGTTTATTGATTTTTTGTTGTTGCTGGTGATGATAGTGTGATTTTGGCTGTGATAAACGATGTTGATCCTTGCCTGATCTCCTGTCTACTATACACAGTGTAAAGCTATGTTCCGGAGAGATTTTGCCACAGATTCCTGAGAAAATTAGAAGTTAAAAAGTCTTATACAATTTTTTTCTATCACCTCTCCTTTTGAAGATATTCCGTTTTTATGTTAACCAATGAGAGTAGCCGTATAATGTGAGCTAGTGGGGAGTGAGGACGCCATTAATACTTTCGGTACAATCGTCCCCCTCCCCCTCTCCCTCTTCACGCAACTCATTATTGACTGTTTTAAGAAAGGAGTGTATCAAAGAGGGGAGGTGATAGAAAACGCCTTATAAGAATTTTTCTACCAATATTTATCTCGGGAATATGCGGTTAAAGTTTCTCCGAGGTACGTACCTTTACTCGTATGTATAAACATCTTCCGTTCTGATCCACTCTCGCTCTTCAACACTCGATCTTCAGGGATCTTTTTCACTCGTATTTCAATTTTTCTTTGAATTTTTCTCCCTCACGGATTTATTTTTCCTCTCGTCGTATGCCTAAAACTTGTCCTGACACTAATGTTCCTAATTACTCTCTCACTCATTCTCATATCCATTCGCTCGGTCCGTATAACCTAACTTTTTGAGATACCGCTGTCGTTAGAAATGAATTCCGAAAGAACCTAAAACTCGCCATCTGGCGGAGCTGTCGATACCTTCACCGATCTCGAGATCTCTTGTATTGCGAGTGTACGAAGAGCGTAGTCCAATGTCCATACGCTCATTCCATCGTGGCTTTGCGATCCATCGCAATGCTAATATGTGTAAGTGTAAGAGTTATGTTATCATCGTGTAGCGGTGTCGAGAAAAAAAAAGAATTTCCCGATCGGCAAACCAGGGGTGTTGAAGCGTACATCTATCCAGAACAATTCGTACCCCTGAATCGAGATAAGAAAAGTTCTAGAATAATGCATACTTCGTCAGCCAATCGGATGGCACCCCTGGACTTACCGACGACGAACAGAAGCTCCGGTCGATAAAAACATTATCGTTGGTTGCTGAACGAGGTGTATGCACTCGCTCAACTTTAGGTATTTACATAGAAACTAACCCTATTCTCATTACGTACTCGTTTAAGTTACCGTAAATTCTCAGTTTATGCTTGTGATATCAAGGTGTATTTACATACTACTTAATCCGAGGAAAAAACGTCCTGTAACGAAAAAACTTTATGATAAAAAATGTTCGGTGACCGACCAAATCGTACCTGCGAAGCCAACGTTCAGCTCTGTCTCTGATCTTCTACCAATCGCATTTGATCTTTTAGCAGTTTCTTTAAACGAATCCACGTTTCGTTGGGTTCTCAGCCACGCTTCGGTGCAACCCGTAAAATGTAGCTTTGACGATGAATCCATAGCGATCTTTTTTCTCCTGTTATCAGCCTATCTAACCTGTCGGCCATTGTGTTTATTTTTTTATACTCTTAACGAAGATGACGACGTTGGGCTACTTTTTGTTACATGATGCGCGAACAGAGGGATGTGGAGGGGATCATGATAGGAACGAAGAAGGATCTTCCGTTGGACGAATGTCTCTTTTTCTACCGAACTCGTAAAAGAATGTTAAAGAGCTATCAAGGTTTGAGAGATGCAAAAGGCTGATAGACTTTGGAACGTAAAATCTCGTCGAGAGTCACACAGTCGGAAGAAACAACAACAACAACAAGAACAATACTTTCGCGTAACTCGATTTGAATATAATTCCGGCGTGTTATCATCCAACTATTCCGCGTTACTCTTTGATTCCACGATGGAATTTTTTTCCAAGGCATCGAGTGATCTTTGGATTTTGCCACGACTTATCAAATTCCTTACACACTTGCCACGAGTTTTTAATTTCGACGATCACTAAGCGTTTTCCGCAATCTTTCTCTTTGCCGAATGGATTTGAAATCTTTCAGACTCGATGTCGTCTGGTCTCGTCGAGAGGAATTCGGTCGAAAGTGTACGAATGATCTCCACGAGTTTTTTCAGTCGTTTTTCGATGAGTATTTGGGAGTAGAAGGATTTGTAATGGTGTGTGTGCGAATAGGCCGCTCGAGTAAAAAGGGACTCTAATGGAATTGAAAGGATGATGGGACTGGATTTTCGTTTGAAGTTCGCTCCACGGTCAAACCTAACCTCATCGTAGTCTTTCTTCTCCCTCGTCATCCTCATCTTCGTGCTACTTCATCCCACCCTCTTTGTTTCTTCTTCCTTCTAAATATTGCGAGAACGTAACGATATATTGCAAGTAAAACTTCGAAACGACGCAATTACGTGTTCAGATTACCCGGAAATAAAAAAATATTTCGCTTATAACGATCACAGGACCTCAGATTACCTGAAGCACGCCACTCGAAAATCTGATTCACACGATTCTTGCACTCGCTCTCCTTGATGCTCACGAAGCACACACACACGCACGCTCTCTCTCTCAATCGCTCACTCTCGATCACTCCTACTTGCGCCATCTACCATTAACGAGTCGAACTCCAAGCTAATTCGCGTTGCACTCGCTAAATATTCTCTTTTATTCATTTTTCGGCCACGTACTGCGTGCCTTTTCTTTTTACCATAATTGCATTTTCTCCCAATAAAAAACACTTGGAATCCCGCAGAAGGGACCAGATGGCGCAAGCTCGACAAACGTTCCCATTCTTACTTTCGCCTAACTACCCTAGTCTCATAGATCCTATATTCATTATTTATAATATTTATATTTATATTTATATTTATTTATATATATATAATATATATATAATATATATAATATTTAGCATTTAGTTTTCATTTCTGCCCTCTTAATCTTCATGTAGCGTGTTTATCGACGAAAAATGTTCGCTCTCACTCTCACGCATTTTAAAATTGTTCGTGTGGTTTCCATGCGGGGATTCGCCCACACAGTTTTGTTTCCACGATCTTTCGTACTCTGTATGTATATATAATATATATAATATAACTGTTTGTAATAATTATATTTTGTTTGTTCGCTTACGAGCTAATAGTTTTCGTGCTGCCACGAGCACAAGTTGCGCGCATTTCAATTGTGTGCTGCGTTGAGTAAAAGTGTGCGTTTAATCTAGTGTACATGTGTGTAGCGTTTGTCGCGTGTTTACGCGTGTCTCGGTGTGTTTCGTGGGGGAGGGGGGGATGAGGGATACGTGCGCGAGTATCACTAGCATTCACGTACAATTTCTGTCGTGTAGAGTTCGATCGTACGTGTTTAGTCGGGTCGCTTTAACGTCCCTGTCTGCCTGTAACGGTCAGGCGGTTGTCGGTTTGTTTACGTATACAATTAACGACCTACGTGGACCCGAACGTCCACCTAACCGTTCGCGCACGTTCAATCGTGTATACCTCCTTCTCTTTAGTCTCTCTCTCTCTCTCTCTCTCTCTCTTTCTTTCTTTCTTTCTTTCTCTCTCTCTGTTTCATCATCTCTCTTTCCGCTCTGCACTATTCGTCTTCTTAAACGTTACGGGAGTTAGAATTAGGGAAACTATAAGTATCGTGGCGTTCGTCTATAGTATATATATATATATACATATACGTATAGTATAGTATAGTTTAGTATAATATAGTTGATTGAGCCCGGGCAGAGGATCGCCCATAAATCCTCAAAATCCATGACTGGCTCTTGTACTAAAAAGTCCATAGAGTACCAGGACGAATCCCGAAGGTCCTTACGACGTTTCACCGTTCGCCTCGGGGTCCTCAGGGATGCGAGCGGTACTTCAATCAGAATTATGGCACGTTTCAGGCGCGAGATTCGTACGGGAGACCAACGATGGGTCCTGGAATTTGATTCGCCGAGTCGAGGATCCCAGCGTTGTCCGTTTGGCAAGGACGAGGTCCTCGGCCATCGGATTTCGCGTTGATCCTTTTGTCCAGGACTTTGCTTTGTTTTTATGAAATTAGAAACCGATCGTGGTGTCCCGATGGTCTCTCGCGGCCGTGCAACGGATCTCTATAGGTCTGTGCAAATCAGCCCTCCCAAAAAGTTCCTAGGCTCGCCGGTAGGGGCGCCACCTGGATCGCGAGTCACGATCAACCGTTGGTTGTCCCTCTAGGATCCATTCGGTGTACTCGTGGGAAGACAGTCCTTTTCTAATCCATATCTCGTAAGTTTTTACATTGATGAGTTGGCGAATATGTGTGTGTGTGTTTTTGTGTGTTTGTATAAATAATTAATACGCATTGAAGCTGTTGCTGCGGCGAATATACTGCTGAGACGCTTGTGATTGCGTTGATGGCCACACTTGGGCAAATTTTCGTGGCGATGGCAGAAAGTCTTGGCGGTGGTAATCGAGGATCACCACTTACACGGCCTCGTTGGGATTACCGATCAACTCGTCGATTTTCCTCTTGAGACCGCGCTCCTCCTGCTGATGTTGCTGCTGATGTTGTTGTTGTTGTTGTTGCTGCTGCTGCTGCTGCTGCTGTTGCGGCTGCTCGACGACAGTGGTCGTTTCGCGTTCTATCTGCTGCAGGGTCGTCGCCACCTGTTCCCATGCCCAAGGGGCCCACACGTCTCAGTAGTAACTGAATTTTCATGGTTGCAAATTGTTGTTTTGTTGGTTCACCACGTGTTGGAGCGTGAAGCTCAGGGTCCGTGGATCGTGCAGCCTCAGAGCCTGCTCCAGTCGTTGATCCTGAAGCCGCAACGCTTCTCCTAAAAAACCACCACCACCTTTTTTCACTTTTACACGAATATTGCTCCTCGCCAACCGGGAATGATTATTTGTCTCTATGTTTTAGGTTAGGGACGTCACTGGGTATTAGCATGGTGAGACTAACCGTGATCCTGCGACAATGCATCTTGCTGAGACATTTGTTGGTTCGTGTGATGTCCCGTCATACCGGAAGCTTCTCCTCCATTGTGTTGTCCTAAATGATGCCTTACGTCACCACCGACGGAACTTGCAGCGGCCACCGCTGCTTGGGATACCTTTTTAACAATTTAACGGATTAATTTTTCACGCATCTCTTAATCGTGTTACAGGAAATTCCACGAAGATGATATTTACCGCTAATCTCAGAGCAGTTTCGGCCTGGGATCGCAGGAACGCCTCGGCTTGCTGTATTCTGAGGGCTTGCTGCGATTCAGGCCCGGTTGCTTGCACTCCTTGCTGCTGATGTCCCGTGGATCCTTGGGTACCGCCTCCCATATCATTGTTGTTGCTCATTCTCATCGCTGCGGCCAACGCCACGTCCACCGGTGACAGATTCGACGAGTTTTGCAAACCTACCAATCGTCCCAAGTCTATCAATTATACATTTCGGTCGTATCGACGATAAACATTGTTTTAATTATCGACTCAAACCGATCATCAATATTTACGCGGTTCTCGTTTGAACTCGCGATACAAATAGAGATTCTAGTCTGAAAATAGACGAGTCGTTAAATATTTCATGATTCGACGAGTATCGGAGCTTCTAACGTGGGACGTGCGTCGAGTTGGGAAGACACGGAAAAACATAATTGTAAATCATAATTTATCAGGAATAACTGGAACGGAGCTATCGGCCTCTTCCCCTCCAGTGAGCTTCGATAGCATTTTGATAAGGCTCGGTCAGTCTTAGGAGGAGGAGGAGGAGGAGGGGGAGGCAGTGATCGGTTCAGTGCAGCCGGCTGATCCTTTCGATCGATTGGTGTACAACGCTCTCTTCTCGTGTCATTGAGCAAGCGTGCCAAAAAACTCAGGACCAATGAATTATCGAAGCTGAAGTTTTGCTTACCTGCCGAGACAGCCGCAGCCATGACAGCCATGCGTTGTTGTTGCGACTGAATGTCGTCGTGGTATTGTTGCGCCGAGCTCGATTGGTTACCCGCCGATTGACGCAGCATCTCGCTCAACTTGTTGCTGCTTGGCCCGGGTGATGCCATGTTGTTATTATTATTATTGTTATTGTTATTCAATAATCCGGCACCTGCGAAAAAATCTACTCCCATCAGCGTGTTAAGGTGTAAGGTCAGTCAGCCAAAATTGGTCACTGCTTTATTAATCTTTATATACAGAGTGTCCGCTCTAATTGTAATCTTTTTTTTGTTTCGCAGGATTCAGTCGGTTCAGAGTCACCGGGTTGTTCGACCAATGGAAAACTTTGTATCAAAGAATTGTTGATCCTTGGTGTTGTAAAATTTTTATTCAATATACGGAACCAAAAACTTTTGTAAAATTTGTTTTCTTAACCCTCTCCCTACATTCAGATTTTTCTGGTTGAGACCCATTAATACAGACCGGACACTCCGTTTATTAATACACTTGAAAATCATTGGTTTTCAATTGTCTGGAATTAGAACGTACCTGTTTCGCTATCGGCTGACGACAGTCTCCCGTTACCACTGCTGCTGTCAGAGTGGGCTGACGGCGAAGGGCACATTGGTGGCTGCTGCAAGTTTTGAGGTCCTCCCGTCTGGTTTCCAAGAACGCCCAGTCCTGCTCCTGACAAACGGATCGTATTACGAATTTTCCTTAGTAATATCGCGGAAACGATCTTGAAGAGAATCGAGTTGCCTATTTTACTCTCTCCACGTAACAACGATCGAACTTTTCGACTGTTCGGCAATGCAAACAAAACAGAAAAATCTTAATAAATATAGATATAATATACCTAAACTAGAACTGGCAAGAATTTCCCTTTCCCTCCTCTCGGCAGCCGCCCGACTCAGCACGTACTGCGCGGCGAACTGATGTTTCGGGTCCATCCTCATGTGTTCCATGTGAGTCAGCAGACCTGAAGAGAGGAGACGATCGAAGATATTTGGCAGGTGAATGAGTATCGCAGGTAGGTCATTGGAAGGTCGAGAGATGCGGAAAGTTTGGTGATGGTGAACGCTATAATCGATGACTTACCGGTTTCGTGGGGGAAAACGGCTTGGCAGACCGAGCAGGGCCACATTCTGAGGGTGCTGAGCTGACTGGTCTCAGGATGGTTGGTCAGATGCTTCCTAAGGCTACCCTCGTTGACGTAGTGCTTCCCGCAGACCGGGCACGGATGGTTGGCTGTCCTTCGCTTTGCTAGGTAAACCCCGGCAACGGAGGTTGTGCAGTCAGCGGGGGGAACAATAGGGCGAGACAATTTCAAGGTCAATGCCAAGCAGATAAAGCATCCCAAGGAGCGAAAGCCTTTTTTTCCTGCTCCTCCTCCTCCTCGTCCTCCACCAGCATCGCACACAGAACATTCGCGCAATTTCCACAGACGCACTCTCGTTCACGCACACATTTACTCTGCATACTCCGGTCGACCTCGCTGGCGAAGGGAGTCCTTGCGGACTCGGGTGACCAAGGACCAAGGAGCACTGACCTCGGTCACCAGACCTCCCGGTCCCTTTCACGAGCGAGGTCGATGTCCCAAAAACCAAAGCCTGTCCGCACTATCACGCTTTCCACACGCCCATCCTCGTCGATCCCTCTGCCGGAAAACCACCAAGGGTTTTCCGGCCGGATCCTTGGACCTTGGTCCGCGTGTACGTGCAGCACGATCAAAGGCATTCGCACGGACTCTCACAGAGGTTGAACGAGACACTCCCGAAGCACCTTGAGAATCGTTTATTATCAGCAAATACCCAAGTATTAGTCTGCGAGTGTGCTTAGCTAAACACTCCATGTATTATAAAGTAAATAGTAGTGGTAGTAATATGTATAATAGAGATAAAGACAGACACGTGTGCGTATTGCCCGCGCCAAAGCAAGTTTGGGGATGTAAGATACACTTAAGGGCTAAGTAAGACACCCTCGGTGTCTCGTTGTTGCTCCACCTCTTTCTTACCCTCTCTCGCAATTACCAAACACCCTCGTTTTCTCCAATACACCTTTCTCTCTTTCTCTTAATATACAAACTACCCTATTCCTTCTTCAACACCTCCCGCGTTCTCCTTCAAGCAGAGATTCCCGTAAAATTCCCAAGTTATACGTGCATCAAGTTAGGGCGGTACCAGCTGTTCTCCAAACTCGTCGCGTGCCTCGCTCGACGGATCGTAATAGAGCGGATCCATGAAAATGTGGTAAAAATCTTTCCTCGGGAATTTCCAAACCTTCAACATATATACAACCGTACATCGCGAGTTGGGTGACACAGCGAGTGGTACCGCCCTGGAGAACGGATTCTACGAAAGTGGATGCGGAGAAAGAGAGAAAGGCTCTGTGTACGAGAGATCAAGAGGAGTATCTGGTTATTTTTTTGTTTTTCTTAACATTGATACTTACTGGCTACGCCGGATGCATTGGGATCCTTGTGGGTGTGCTTCATATGCTCCATGAGAGCTTCCCCGCCGATGAACAGCTTGTGGCAGACGGGACAGCTGGTTGCATTGGCTGGACTGCCAATCATGGCGTTGTGTTGCTGGAACACAACACGCTGTTGCAACTCCTTTTTTGGCCCAAGTGAAGAAGTGAAGAAGCGCCGGAAGCGGCACGCGGCACACCGGTAGAGAGCCACCCCAGAGAATACCACCCGAGGAGTTGCGAACCAGAAGCGCAGGACAGGCGGGCACAGAACAGAACGATACTAGTGAGACTTAAGGCACTAATAACCGCCGCCACCATGGACACTACGCCTTGCAAAGGATTCTGTTAACTCTACGCTTTGGTGTATTAAAGGCTCGTTTTCTCTTTCCAGGACTCGGGTGCTTCATCCCTAACAGTTACGTCCATTCTGTCCTTTCTCAAACGTCGGATAGTGTAGCGACAAACTCTATACAGTTTTGTGTAATTGAGTTTTGTTCTTTTTTCGTCTACTCGACCGAAAGAGATGGAGGGTGAAACAGAGAGAGAGAGAGAGAGAGAGAGAAACGACAGTTGTATATAGTGTAAGCTTCGTCCGTGCAGTATTGTCCAAAGGGAAATTTGATCGATGAACAACGTAACCGAGGATTAGCACCCGGTGAAATCGGAGAGGAAACGCGGAAGTTTGGATTAAGGACGAAGCAAAGCCCAGTTAGATTGAGAGATAGACAGAGTTTGAGAGTGTGAGTTGGAAGTGGGGGGGGGGGGGGGGGGGGGTGTATAGAGAAGCGTGGGGTCTGGAGAACGATCCGACCGAGTCGTCCCTATGTGCCCAGTTACGCGGATTAGGAAGTTTCTCTTTGGATTATTCGACAAACCAACGGATAGCTACATTGCGAACACATGTCGAAGGACAAAGGAATTATTCCCGATCGACCTTGGACTTCCTATCGACCTCTCTCACCTCGATGCAATTTGCTGAACACAGATTTAATTAACACCTATACGAAAATAGAGTTTATTTTTTTTTTATATAAATCAACCTGTCATTGAAAATGTAAATGCATTGTTGATGCAGAGGACTCTTCTGGTACCATATATATAAGTACAGTGCTCGATGGTGTTTGGAGAACCGATTTTTAAACGATCCGCACAGTCGACTTCCTTTTCGCGTAATTTACGTTGGCTGAACCATGCGGTGACTCGATTACGCTGGAAGGACGCTTTGGGAGTGACGCAAAATAGCCGACGGGCCGATATTCGAAAGACGTTTTAACGAATTCTCGGAGAAGAAAGAGGATAAAAGAGGGGATATCGAAGTAGTGCGGTAGACTCGAGATGCTAAAATGGGATCGTGTGGCAATGACCCGAAAGTTTTGGTTGCCTCTTCCCTTCGGATTCTTTTTCCTCCTCGTCCTCCTTCTTCTTCTTTCACGCTCGATTCCTCTTTGTTTTTTCCTCCCCCCCCCTCTCTTCAGCAACCTCCACACACCATATCCTTTCTCATCGAAAACCCCGAAGCATTTCGGAATACCTCGCAAAGTCAATGTTTTTCTGGGACAAAAAATGATGTACCCTCTGGAAAAAGTGCAGTCGTCCATTCTTCGTGGACAATAGCAGATTTTATCACGCCGAGTGAAAAACTTTGCGAACGTTACCATCGGACTATCGTTTTTTTTTCACTTGAAAGATAGGCGTAGCTAATCGGATTAAACGAGTGCGTTGCGGTATATCCATAATCCTGGCAATGAAGTTTTTTCCAATGCAGAAGAATACGAGGAGGGACCAGTTTAACGGAAAATACACGATTTATAAATTGAATATTGTCAAATACTCGTTCAACGCTGCGGCCATAAATGAAACGTCTCGAACAAACGACCGATATTCAAGGATTTAGGGCTTTATATAAATTCATTGCCAAGACAACTCGTATTACCTCTTCGAGTATAGTGTCTGACTCAACGTCAAACATACTCGAATAACAAAATTGTTTTGCTAACTTTTTTTCAACATTAAAAATACCTTCGATATTGGGTCAAGGTCCGTGATGTGATAATTCCATGGAAACCAGTATTTTCTCTTATCAAGTATATCAGAAGGTCACCTTTCCAGATTTGGAACAACTTATCATAATTCGCAGAGCGCGAAGCCCTGTGATACAAATTAAGGTCAATGACCTCAGGGTTTTGGACCAACAATGAATTTCCAATCTTCCTTTTCCCTAAAGATTTCCAATTCTCTTTCCACCCAAAAAAACCCCATTTCGTTTCTCTTGAGTTACAGACCGAAAACAGCTGATCACGATTTGCCCATGAAAAAAGGTTAGAATACAGAATTAGGGGAATGACCCGAGTGTTTTGGGGTAGGCACGAGTCTCGAGTGTTGTTTTTCGCGAGACTTTCGGTTCTCTTTCTGGATGGAGGAGGGCAGGCTCGCTTCGTGCTTGTTCTTTTTTTCCCGGACCTGGGGCAAGCAAGAGCGAGTTGAGAAGAGGTTGCCGTCGACGTTGCCGTCGCTGCATGCAAGTTATTCTCGGAGGGAGGCTGCGGTCCGTAGGTTCGACGCCCCGACCTGGCCCAACTGGAAAAAAACCGGTTTCTTCTTGCGCTTTTCCTTTTTTGCTCGCATCCTCGCTTTTTGCGCTGCGAGTACCTCGCTCTACTCCCCCCCCCCCCCCCCCCCCTCTACCTCATGACTCCGTCGCTCCTTCTTCCTCTCCCGCAGCATCTCTTTCGTTATCTCGACAATCCCGCTCTCGCACTCCTTCTTCATCTCTTTCTTCGCTCGGCCTCCCTCGCTGCTGCTGTTCTTCTTATCCCCCCCCCCCCTCCTCTAGAGTATCCTCCTTTCTCCGGCTCGACTCTCTCGTTCGCCAACCCAAGCCCGGTTTCTGCCTCTCTTTCTTCAGACTAGATGCGGCGTGGGCGAATCCCTCAGGGACCTTATGATTCTCCGTGACCAGATTCATCTTTCTTTCTTCCACCTCTCTCTCTCTCTCTCTCTCTCTCTCAATTGTGCAGTCTCTCCATCCATCCTTCTCCCTGCACATACGTGCCTCACCACAGACTACCCAGCAACTCACAGTTATTCCCAATTCCGTGCTTCCTGGTTCCTAAGAGCTGTTGCTTGTTTTCACCCGAGGCGGAACCAGCCTCGATGCGTGGAAAAATAAAGCCTGTCCACGCGAAAGAGTGATGAGAAGATCGAGCGTGGAATCCAGATTCCTAGCCTACGTCTCTGTACTCCCTGTGCCTTTCCCATATTCCTCTTCAGACCTTCTTTGGTCGTATTCATCACGCATTGTTGCTTCCTCCTTTTATCTTATCGACCTATTTCTCTTATCGTCTTTCGAGTACTGTGTATGCATAGGGACAGGCTAGTTTATTTCGTGTGGAGTTTTGCTAATATTTCTCGTGAATCAAACTCGTTTGAGTTTGCACGAATCGTTTTATACAAAGAGATGCAATGTTACGATTAAATAATGTGATTCGTAACGAGGCAATTTTTTGATTAAAATTGCAATATTTCTGGAATTTTTGTAATAAAATTTTTCTCTCTTACTTCGTTTTACACATTTTTGCCATTTTTTGCAAAGTACAGCGTTTTAATAAAAAACAATTTGTAAGAAGGTAGTAGCTTTTTCTTCGAAATTGTCGTAATCTTTCATGGAATTTTTCCACTAACATTTTTGGTACTCGATACTTTCGTTACGGTTTCTAAATTTTTTTTATTTTTTGCGAAATCTAAAAACGTTGCGATTAAATAATTCACGATAAAAGGTACTTTTCCGTGTTAGTAACAGTGCACTTTTCTTGCAATTATTCTGGGAAGATTTTTGAAACGTTAAATTCATTTCGCTGGATAAATTGTTGCAATTTTGAGAGGCGTAACATTGCGTTTAAATAATCCGTGAAAAGGTAACCTTTGACGCGGGAGAGAAGCACGGCGATTCGTTAAAAGGCAAATCATTCGGCGTGGGTGGAATTGTACGCTGAATAGAATAGTCCGACTACTTCTAAGATCAACGTCTGACCTCTGACAGACGCAGCCGGATTCTTCGTGCCCGCTATCTACCAGTTGCGTACACATTTTTCCACGAGCCCCGTGTAAACTATATAGCCTTCTATCTATTCATTGCGATTATTGCTCGTGTCTGAAATTATCAATTAACGTATGTTTGCGTACAATTAAACTGTCGGATCCTTAATCGATGATCCACCGAACACTCAGGCTTGTTTATATTCTTGCTTTAATGGAATATCCTAATGGGAAGATGTGGCAAAAAAATCTATAACGATTATTACAAATTATTAACGAATTAATCGTTGTTTCGATGGATACTTTTTTAAAACAATTTTTACATTTCGGTACTCGAGTACCAAAAACATTTTTCCAAAAGGCTGTATTACCATGCAGAGAAAAAATAATGGCAGAGTTTGATTCCCTTTTGGAGAGAAACCGGGTCCAATTATCGATTGTTCGACGTTCGCCAAGGTGAAAGTCTGTTTTGCAAAATTTCGCAGTCATCGTTGGCTCCATAAAGGAGAGGAAGCTTATCCGAGGAATTGGTGGAACGATTGGGACAGAGCTTAATTGACCCGTCGATCGATTGATTTACGGACGATCGAATTGGGATTGTTTCTACGAACGTTTTAATGATGAAAGCGGGCCCGGGAACCCAGGGAGTGGCGTAAAAAGGAAGTGGGTGTGAGCACACGCGTAGCGACGCGTGACGACTAGCAACGCGGAGCCATTTTGTAACTAGAAGAGCCCATCTTCAATTAAATCCAAATTATTTAACGAGCGATCGACGATAAATTATCTCTCACTTTTAACTACGTCCTTCGAACGCGTTATTTCCACCACAACCTACATGTACACACATGCATACATATAAACAATCATGGAAATATCTCACTTACAAAAAAATGCTGCAACGAGATACACGAAAATTTATCAATTATTTCCTTTGGATCGTTTCACAGAAAAGAAGAACATGGATCTCTTTCCCGAAGAGTATCGAAGAAAAATTTGCATCTGTGGAGTAGAGCCGCCTATATATATATATATACATATATATGGAACAATGTCTCTTTTGTATTGAAAAATTGCTGTTGTTGGTCGTAACGCTTTCCCCCCATAATTTACGATCGGTCTAAAAGTCTCGATGATCGAAAAGCTGCAGTTGCACAGAGTTTTAAGAGCGTTGTTCCCTCCGGAGTTTTCTCGGCGGTGGCGATAAAGTCCGAAGGCCATTTCGATGGCGCGCAATTCTTTTCTCCTCCTTCTTTTTTTTCCCTCCTTTCCTTGGCTTTTTTAGCCGCGACGAGGCCACCAGTCTCAGACAGCCTTCGTACGCGATACTTTACCGTGTACCGCATTCGTGGAGTCTGCGAGTATTCACAGCCACGTACGTTCTTGTTTTCTGTCTTTTTCTAGACTCCCCCCTCCCCTCCCCTCCCCTCCCCTCCCCCTCACTGTCTCACTCTCAGCCTCGTCCTTTCTTTTTCCCCCATCCTCATTCTTTTCAACCCATCGCTCGGTCTCGCTTCTTCCTCGGCTTCTTCTTCGAGAATCGCAAACGCGCGATCACTTTCGATACGTTCGAGCCTTTGTTCCTCGATAAGGCATCCTCGAATACTCCGTATGTACCATCGAAATACGATTCTTCGATGATAACTCATCTTCGTTCCCTCTCGTGCAACTTATTTCTTTATTTATGCGGTTCTTCCTCTTTCTCGTCTCTCGTTGCTCTGGTTCACACTCGACTTTGCTATTTTAATCTCTTTCTTGTTATTATATATATATATACAGACACTCTTAACCCGTACGATAATCATATAGAAACACCGTAGGAACGACTACTCGAACGTAGATCGATAAGAGTCTAAAAGATGTCTAAAAGATGTCGAAAAGTGTAATTTTGATTTCAAAGGGACGCCGAAGCTTGGAATAATTTGGAAAAGTAAACTAGGGTTGGGGATGTACCAAGGGAGGTGGGAAATGGTTAAATCGAACGAGGTGGAGGATCGGATGAATTTTTAGCGAGGTTCTTGGTGGAGTGAGAAAGAGGAAGTGGGGGGATGGGAAAAAAGTGCGAGTAAACTGGATGAACAGCTCGAGACGTTCTATATAGGTATGTATATATATACCGGTCTTAATTATATTTCTGCTGGCACATTGGGAGTGGAAAAAGGCCTAATGAATGCGGATTAATCTGCGCCATGGCGCGCGTTATTTCCTCCCCTGAAGAGCAGCACATCCGTCCGATTCTTCGTTGCATGCGTGCGTGCGTGCGTGCGTGCGTGCGTCTGCTCGTCCCGTTTAATCCAGTTTCACGCGTTTCTCCGCACGTATCGCAACACGTGTCAAATGGTCTCTCGTGCGAATAAGGAGAGTCGCGCGAGAACGAAGAAGTTAGGGGTGGGGGTAGATGTTGTGCCAATAGCAGCGCCAAGCTTTACACCCTGCTCTCTGGATGGGTGGAAAAAATTGGCCCACTGAGGGGGGGGAGAGCACAATGAGGACCCCACACCCCATGAGAAAAAGGGAGAATCATTTCATTAGGACGCACACACTACCGGTGATCGAGCAAACACGCTCCGTGCTTGAGTGAAAAAATACCAGGGGTGGGGGAGCGTTACGTCACAAGCATGGGGGTGGAGTCGAGCACAAAAAAATTTCACGCTTTTTCGGGGTGCCGTTTCAATGTGAAAATCTCCCGGTGCGATCTATCGTTAACAGTTGCTCTTATATATATATATATATGTGTGTGTGTGTGTGTGTGTGTATTTATCTCTCAATTCCATTATTGATACTAGAAATTCATCAAACTTTCACAATTTTTGTTCCATTCGCTCCATACGTTTTTAGAGGATTCATTCGATTTTCATATGCAGTGGGAGATTTGGCGTGCTGATTTTTTTAGCTGGAAAATTTGCATCATTAGGCTCGATTGTTGAGACACTTTTTTCGCCTCGTTCCATATTAATATATGTTGCAGCAAATCGTTTTATAATAGGCGTACGAATTTTAATTTCTGCTTGACAAAGTAAGAATGGATCTCGTAGGATCCGAGGGGTGATGAAGCGTAAATAGTGGAAGAAGGCAAAAAATGTTGGTGGGAAGGGTGTGGCAAAGGGGGTGGAGTCGAAAAAAGTGTGCGAGGGGTGCGGCTAAGGTGAAAAAAAGGATGTCGATACAGTGTTGGTCGTGTTAGCCCATTTTGCCTTTGCTCGATAACAACAGATATATGCTATATTTAGTCCTTGCATTTATTCGAACCCTCTCTCGAATAATTAACGTCTTAAATCTGCAGCTTTTTTTTCCTACCACTTTTTCTCCTATATATAATATTGTGCCTCGTACGTGTACACCAGTATATATAATAAGGTTTAAACCTGAATGCTTCATTAACTCCCATGTAACATTATTTGTATTTTTTAACTAAATTTACCAGATTTCGTTATGCAAATTTATATCGAGACTCTATAGTAGGGCCCTGATTTTATAGTTGGAGCTCCAATTAACGCATGATATACCGTTGTCATACATTTCTTAATTAACCGTTAAGTTTAGTTAATGGCTAGTACTAGAAAATGTAATTGCAATTTTAATGAACTGTGATAGACAAAAAAGCAGATCCAAGCTGCATGGCTTGTCAGCTCCCTCTCTCTCTCTCTCTCTTTCTATATATATATATATATATATATATATATGTATTAATTTTATGAAGCTAATTATACTGAAAGCAGCAAGGAGACGAATACCTTTCTTAATGGTATTGTAAAACGATTAAGGCTTCTTTGCTGTATAAATTATAATAAACTCTATTTATTTCTGTCATTACGACTTTTGACATGGGCGATAAACTTTTTCTTATTCCAAGTATAATCCTAAGCACTTCTTCCATTACTTTCCTATCCACTAAGCTACAATATAAATAACACTCTGCAACGCCGTTAAAATCAGCTCCAACGTGCACTTAAAAGAAAAAATAATTTACAAAATGAAGGAACGTTTGACGAATCAAAGCTAATCCTATGAAATATATATACACACACACATACACACGTTCAAAGAGCGTCATTAGGAAGAAACGAAACAGCGTATGCAATTTACAGATGTAACGAATGGTAAACGTTTAACACGTCCTATCATACGTCGCAAATTTCGTGGACACGTCGAGTTCGATAATGCGTCAATCAACGTGAAGGAAAATCAGTGAAACATTTTCCACACGCGTGACGTGCGTGATTCGAGTCCATAAATGAGCGGAGCCCTGCGAAACTGGTCAAAAGGAGTTCACGCGTGTACATATACATATATATGCATGCACGTACACGGATGTACCGTGTGCACGCTTTGGCTACACCGTCGTTATATACGGTCACGCGTTGACAAAGGAACCGGAAGCTGACGTCTGCTTATACACCGATATCAATCGACACTGCCAAATTATATGGTGAAAAATGAGGAAAACCTCGTGGAAAGCTTAGAAAAATTAATTGTAAATTAAGCAAAGTTTATGGTTGAAAGCGAAACGAGCTTAATAGTTTTATTTACGAGTCGGTTCAAGCCCGAGCTATTTTTCTCGAGTAAATACGGTACGAAGTTATCTTTGTGAGGAAGAAGCTGTAATCGATTGCACTAGTTACGATTATGAAGGAAAAATGGGCAGTTTAAAAATACGACAACGATGCCTGTGGCGATGAAAATAAATCTAATGGCTAACGAGTTTTTACCGAGCTCCGTGCTGCTGGGGCAATTAAGAAGGGGGGGGGGGGGGGGTGGAAAGTGGAAGGTGGAAGGAAGGAAGGAATAAGAAGGGCGTGGAGGGGGGGGGGGGGTAGAGCGAGAGGAAGGTCGTAGGTCCGCAAGGGGTGTGCGATAGAGGGGATTCTATCGTGTTGCGCCAAGTTCAACCCTTGTAACGAAGAAACTATACGAATAAATATAGCGAAGGTGTGGTCGGAACGAGAGGAACGGTGAGAGAAAGAAATTGGACTTTGCGAGGATTTTTGTATCTTGTCGAATGAGTGGAACAAAATGAATGTGTAGAATTACCAGTGCGAGTGTATGAAACAACAATGTACACCGTACAGCGAAAGAAGAAAATATTGTAAATTTTAATATATGTAATACAGAAATCTATGTTGCTACCTATTTAACATTATATAATATCGTATTACAATTATACAATAATTTCCACATTTTAATTAACAATAATTATTATTAATTAAGTTTATTCCAGATTTTTCTCCCATGTATCTTTTTGCAAAACATTTACTGATTCTACTTAATGAATAAAAATATAGTAGTTGGTGTGAAGCTCGAGGGATATTTGAAGGAAAAACCCGAAGAGAAAATCCAGAGTGAGTTGTGTCAAGGGCTGATTGGTTATCAGAAATTGTCCAGGGGAGAAAGAGAAAGAAGGGGGAGGGGGAGGGGGTGGTTTTCGAAGAAAGTACAAGAGGCAAGTGTCGAGGAGCGAGGAAAAGAAGGAAATATGGAAGAAAGGTAACACACATATATACATATATATATAGGAAGAAGGAGTTTTCATGTCTGGGCAGCGATCGTTCTCTATAATACATTTGCGCTCGGGCCTATTATAATATTGTGCTCGGAGTGTATTGTCTTTCTTGGCGGGATAATGTTTCGTCGACACGCCAGGCCTCGACCTGGAACGTAACTCTTTCATTTCCCTTTTCCTTCCCCCACCCCTTTCTCTCTTTCCATCCTTCTTTGTTCTTTCTCCCGCGTGCGTTTCCGTCCCAACCCCTCTCATTTTCTGACCATATTTCTCCAACCCCTCGCTCGTCTTTCGCATTTTTTTAATAACAACTAATTATCCTGCTAGTCCGCGGGATACGCCTGTATATTATTTCCAGTAACGAATAGCTCGTGGACATGAGAATCTAATTATGGTTATTTTCACTTCCCTTATTCACAAGTTTTGCGCCTCATCCAACCTCGCTCTCTCCTATTTTTCCCTCTCTTTTCTTTTATTTTATTTTGCTCCTAGTTTCATTACGAACCACCGACCGTAATACGCATTCATCGACCACAACGCGATGATACTCCACCGTTATAATTTAGCCAATAGCGAGGCTCGCAGCTATAATTTGCCTTTTATCGTTACACGCGTGTGTATATATATAGAAATGATACCAGTTTTGGCTCCACAGTGCGTAAACAAGATTTATTTGCTATTAATTGGCCGATCGAAATGGTACCGCGATAAAGCGCGTATAATGACATTTCGCAAACGCTATCGATTTAATCAATAAAACCTTATCAACGAGAGTGTTTCAACCATTTTTTGCAACGTCCTTCCAAAATTTTATCTTTTTTTCCTCTTTAACGAGCTTTTTTTTCGCGAACAAGCTCGTTAGTAGGGGTAGAATGGGACGAGGAGCTCGGTGGGTAGCAGTGGGAGAGGGGAGGAGAGGGGGGGGGGGTATAACGGCGGACAGAAATAGCGAAAACAATTTCAAGAAATCTGCCCCGGCGAAAATTCGATTAGCCGCGGAAGATGGGCTCGGCTTCTCCATTTGTTTCGTTTCGTTTTATTTCTCTCGGCGACTCTGTTTCTGTCGCGCGGCGGCGGCTTTTAATTACCGCTGCTCGCTCTCTCCGGAATCCTCTCAGTTTGTCCTTCCTCCTGTTCGACTCTCCTCTCTCTCTCCCTCGTCTTTTCCTCCTTCAACTTTTTACCCTTTTTCCATGAAGTATCTAAACAGAGAGAGAGAGAGAGAGAGAGAGAGAGAGAGGTTTGCTTCAACGCCTTGGACTTTGATGTCCTCTGCAACTGATTGCTCGGAAAAACCACTTTTCCCACATTTATTTATTCTTCTTTAATCTCCGCAGCACACTTCAGCTTTTCATATTCCCATTAAAGAGAAAAAAGTGGAAGGAAAATCCGAAGAAAATAAGAAGAAAGAATGGACGTTTCGAGGGGTAATCGAGCACAGCCTTGGTATCCGTGGAAAAAGGAGAAAATCTTTGGGAAAGGGTTGCGCTGGAAAATCAGGTCGTCAGCAGAGACTTTGGCCGAGATTTATTAGTCCTGTTTCAGACCCGGAGCCCTGCTACAACGTATACACACACACACATATATATATATATATATATAAGTGTGTTGCAGCGGAGTATAAACAGGAAGCAGAAGAAGAGGGAGGACGAAGGGCATCAAAAAGCCCTTAACCATGGATTAGATTTCAATTAGAGGCTCCCGATGAGCGGGGCGTTAAACGACGATATTTATTACCACGGAATATAAGGAACGCGCGAGAACGGATTAAGCTCGCGTGGCTCGTCCGCAACCACCTGATTCCCCGTTTTCGGAACCTTTGCGCGAGGCTGGCTCCGGCTGAGGGAGAACCAGCGCCAATTAATTATCGCTAGCCTCCGACATACCTATATATATATATATACCGGTCGAACCGTCAGGTCCGATCAGGCGATTTTCACGCACTCGCAACTCCACGGGGAAAAATCGCTAGACTCCGGACGAACTCATCAGCGAAACACGATCGACTCTTCAGGGTCCGACTCGTTGGTCCGATGGGAGCCTCGTTAAATCGGTATGCAAAAATTGATCGATCGATCCGCTTCATCAAGGATCTCAACGGTAATCGATCGGGGAGATGCAAAACGGTAAATATTGCTTTATCGATTGACGGAAAGGGGGGGGGGGCACGCGATAAATCATCGAAGAGCGGTGCAAGAAGAGGCTCGGAGGTCTTCATTAAATCGGTACGAAGAAACTTGGCAGCGACGACCGGTATTACTCATTAGGTGGCGTTCATCGATCGTGATTGAGCGGTCTAATTGACGATTGCAAAAAGGGGTGGGGGAGGGAAAGGTAAGAAGTTGGGAAGGAATAAAGGATGTTGGTACTTTGTACGTGTAACGCGCGACACGTTGCTCCGGACTGGCAGCAAAAGCTGCTCAGGGACGGCCGGCAGATGCCTTCCCACGTTTTTTCGTCGAGACATGTGCCCAGCGCTGCAAAAGGGTTGAGAAATCCAACCTGGAGGGCCATGACCACGGGGAGGGGGAATAAAAGCGGAATGAGACGCGGTGGAGGGGGGGGGGGCAAAAAAGTGCCCCACCATACAAGATTCCGTTGGTAATCGCTCCGCGTCACGATTCTACGAGGGGTGAATTCGATTAACTAGGGTCTCTCTCTCTCTCTCTCTCTCTCTCTCTCTCTCTTCTTCATATATTTTTACCAGATCACTTGTTTTTTCCCCACTGGAGGGGGCACTCGTACCAAAGCAAACAATGCGATTCTTCATTCATGAACTCTTTGCCTTTGATTCGTCATCCAACTGAGAATTAGTCGTAATAAACTCGTACGTGTCCGAGATCAATTGGCATTTTTTCTTTTCTCTTTGAGTATCTTTTTGTTTGTGCTACGAGGGAATCGTGGATAGAACGTTCGTATCGATATTGTTCCTCGTTTGGTTTTATCGATGCTCGGTGTGTTCTCCAAATTATTAACTGCGGAGATTCATTAATATATATATATATATATAACACTCTGGTTTGTAATCGGTGCACGAAACTTGGGAATCATAATGGTGCACCGTGGACGTAACGAGGAAGAAGAGGATGAGAGACAAATTGGGAGTGGTTAACGAAATCAATGGAGAATAATAAATATTCGCACTCATTGAGAACTGTCAAATATTTTATGCGTGGACGGATCTCTTCATTGGCCGTCGCCTTCGGGTTCGCCAGGATTTTTCCCATTCGAGTAATCGAATCTGTGCGTGATAATCTTTTTCCCGAGATATCAGCCACCCCATCGTGCGCGATTAATACTGATACGAATTCGAATTTCAATAACACGTTGGTGCGTCGTGTTGCATTTATTAAAGAGAGCCCATGGTGCAGGGATAGAGTCGATTGGTCATTATACTATATATATATATATATATATATATATATATATCGACCGAAGATTGCTTCAAGCCCATTAATCATCCCTGAAATCTACCTGGAGCGTTCCAGGAACGTCCTTTCTGCGTTGCGGAGATTCGAGGATTTTT
Source organism: Prorops nasuta (assembly GCF_024137725.1). NCBI lineage: Eukaryota > Metazoa > Arthropoda > Insecta > Hymenoptera > Bethylidae > Prorops > Prorops nasuta. The sequence goes on along the minus strand of NW_027116857.1, from coordinate 289,588 downwards.
AAAGTGGGAGTTTTGAGATTTTTGTTAGATTAATTGTAAATTAGCGATTGGATAAAATGACCTTGGTAATATGCGGAGTAAATGGCTGGTGGATAATGCTCTTTCGGTGTTTGTTCATTGCTAGATTATATAACGGAAGTAGCGGAGATTCAAGCTGCTGCTATAACCCAGGACTAAAGCGAAGCACACCCTGAATATCACACAGCTTTTCTTGCCTTGCCTCTTTGCACCGAACGATTCAAAGCTACCGTTAGATCTACCTACTTGTGCGAACCACATATACATATATTTATAATAGATTAAGTGGATCTTAAGTGTTACGTGGTAACTATAATACATGAAACCAGAACTCGTCGCACTTGATTATTATTTTTTTCCTACGTTAAGATTGCTCTCTATCGACTTATCACTCGATGGATGACGTTGATAAAGATTTTCTCGAGTGCAGACTAGTGTTTTTTATACATTGTGAGTCTATTCTTCCGGACTGCCACAATTATTGTCATTCAAGAGTAATTTTAGTGCGATTAAAAATTTTCAATAATTATTATTCTTACGTCATCCCTTTGCATTAATTTATTTTCTTTTTATCACAAATTGGTGCAACGAGTTGATGGAGTGAGAAACGAGAAATCAAAGCCTGTCGAAAGATGCGATGAACCAGAGTGCAACAGGATGATAAAGATATTTTTCCAACGATTCCTCATCGACCTTCGAGCAAACCTTGAACCACCACCGTGTGAATGTATGCGTGAGCTTGAAACCGAACGAGGCATTTTCTCTTCGAGCACTGCGAAAATTTGCGAACAAATCCACGACGCGACAGAAATTTAGAAAACACACAATCGAAATGGAAAGTACAGAAACCTCTGTGCAAACGTTCTATAAACTTTTCTGCCACCTCGAGAATGAAACGACGAAATAGGATATTTCGTTGAAGGTAGCGAAGAACGAAGAAGCCTCGTCTATCTCGTCGGCGATTGGTGGACGTTTTGAGATTTGCTTGGTTAAGTAGTCAAATCCCAAAAGACCAATCCCAGACTTTTGTTAATTGGCTTGTTTGTGTGTGTATGTACGAAATATTAACGAGAATGGCGATTGATGAGAGAAGAAAAATTAGAAGAAGAAGAACAGGAAATAGAGAGAGCGAAGAATAATGAGTTTTTATATAGAATAGAGTGAGATAGAGAAGAATGCGATACACGTTTGTTCGTGTAACTTCTGTCACTTAGCTCGATAAATCGGTCGTTTTCACAGATCGATCTCGTGTCTGCTCGTGTGCGGGCACCGCGAGAACTGCGTAACTAGCGAAATGCGTGATGGACGTCGGATTTGGTACATACATGACTGACCTTAGAGGTGTGGGTCCGGAGGCTGGACTCCGTGGCGAAGCCCTTTCCGCAGATGGTGCAATGGAACGGTCTGTTTTTCGCCCTCTCCACCTGGGCATCGTGATTCCTCAGGTGTTGCTGCAGATTCGACAGTTGAATAAAGGCCCGCCCGCAATCCGGCAGATGGCACTTGTAAGGTCGTTCACCTGTAACAGAACAACCATCCTCCGATCAGTTCCTCTACTCTCGCTATATATATATATATATATGCAAAAATTAATGTTCATCGATTGCATTATTAAAATTCACTATTTATATATACATGTGTGAAAAACTGCTAGTAAAAATAAGAATCTTCGTGAATTCTCTACATTGCGCAGGATCGTTGAAAATCTAAAGATTTTTCTTGCATCGCGCGAATGTTCCATCTTCTTCGCGCGATTCGAGTCCTCGAGCAGCGTGGCACGATTATTGCGTCATTCGCGCAAAGTGCCATGGCTAAAGCTTGGCGAGCACTCGTCGATTTAATCGTTCGGTCAATGAGAACCGTGACATTTTTTTTTCTGTGAATATGCGATTTAACGGCGGGACGCATTAACGATCGATACTGGTTTGACTGTCGAGCTTGCTACCCCTTCTGACCCATTAACCACTCCCCTTTACGCCGGAATAATTATCAACCGCTGTACTTTCCCTTTATTACTTTTTTCCGAGAGACTCTATAGCCACGATCGCCGACAAAACTTCCATCCTGACTATTTTATTACACTTATATCGTAATAATTACAGGCCTGTCGCTGGTGAACCCACTCACCAAATTTATCGTCTTTCCCCTCGAGAGTTCAACAACAAAGTGGTGCGTGAAAATTTTCTAGCTTTATACCGCGATGGTATTTCTTCTTAAAGAATAATAATGCAAGAGGATAATTGTATTTTTTAAATTAATTTCTTGCTTGTGTGTGTGGTACCACCCCCTTTGACCTACTGAGCCACCCCTTTATTATATGGAATAATTGCACGAAGAATCTTTTGAATCTTGGATACTTTTTAAAACACTGAAATTTGTGTTATTTGACTTTTTTTATACACTTACATTGTAATAATTACAGGCCTGTCGTTGGTGAACCCACTCACCAAATTTATCGTCTTTCCCCTCGAGAGTTCAACAACAAAGTGGTGCGTGAAAATTTTCTAGCTTTATACCGCGATGGTATTTCTTCTTAAAGAATAATAATGCAAGATGGTAATTGTATCTTTTAAATTAATTTCTTGCTTGTGTGTATGGTCCCACCCCCTTTGACCCACCGAGCCACCCCTTTATTACGGAATAATTGCACGAAGAAACTTTTAAATCTTGGATATTTTTAAAACCACAGAAATTCTTGCGTTTCGTGGTTGGTCCGATCTGAGTGCGTTTTTTGGGACTGATTGTTCATTGCGAAGAATATACAGGGTGTTATATATATATATATACACACAGAAATGCGATGAGCGAAGTAACGAAAAAGCGTCGATCAGTTATACGAGAGGTTACCAAAGTTGCATGGATATTTACATTGTGGCTGAGCGTAAGTTTTCCAGAGATTCTGGTTAGATTTGTTCTCGTTGGGAGGAGGAAGAAGCTTCTGGCAGAGTTTTAGCTGCCGGTGCAGTTTTTATTGTGTTTCTTTTAGCAGATTCTGCCCATCCATCCAGTCTATTCTAATTCCCACAAGCGATTGGCTCAATTTAACTTTTATTAATATCGACATTCTTCCTCGGGCATTTTTACCCTTGCTCTCTATCCATCTCCCCCCCACTCTATCCTCCGGACAGGACTCTTTCTTCCTACTTGCCGAAGGATTCATCTTTTATTCAGACGTCCCGATTCATCGAAGAATTCCTTCGTGTTCGATTTAATAAAAATAACTCGAGCAAGTTTAATTCTCATCACCCCCCACCCTTGTCTCCTCTTACTCCCCCCCCCCCTATCCCTCGCAAATTAATTGAAATTTACTACCAACGAAAATTGCAAATTTCTGATCGTTCTTTTATATATATATAAGCTACGTAGCAGGACTTATTATTCTGAATGTCTCTAATACGTCTCTCTCTCGAACGGGGCATTATTAATATTTGAAACAAAAGGAATACAAAGAACGCTGGCAAAATAATAGATATAATATAATTAGAAATATGAAATTGTTCACACTTACACGGGCGAGCACTAACGTGTGTTTTACCCTGTGAAGGGCTGAATCTCGCATTCGATTTGCCTGAGAGAATCGGAAAAACAAATTTCGTTAAATTAGCTTTTCTAACTCTATGATTGGGAAAGTTCTCAGGAAAAACTCGAAAAATACCAACAGAAAAAATATGTACATTCGTGCACCGTAGCTGGGCGCTTTTCATGATTCTTTCATTGCTCTTTGTACCGGAGAAAGAGGAAGATGTACTCATTTTTTTCATTAGTATCTTGGTGGTGAGAAAAAAATTCGAGGCGCGTTAATTTTAATGAAAACAATGGTGTATTGTTCGTACAAGGGAAGTTTGCTTCTTCGACGAGTCCTACAATATATACTTATAGCGAATCGAATAGTCGATAAGTGCATTTTTGTATATATAATTTCGATCGGTGACAATGAAATCGAATTGGATGAATTTGTGCGACAAAATGATGGTACAGCGCCTCTCAATTTTGTGAATAGTGAAAAATGATCGCGCTAGGGCTAAGCGTGTGCACGAAACTATGCGGAATACTCGCAGGGTCTACCGGTCGATTTTTTTCTCTCCTATATATATATATATATATATATATATATAGTCGTGTGCGTTCATTCCCGACACAATTAAAATCGAATTAATATTCGACTACGCACGATACGCGAGGGAGAAAAGGTAGCTTTGCTCGTTGAGTGCTTGTCGTAATTTAATTACCGGCTGACCATTTCGTATTTGTCAAACGGTGGACTTTTATCGTGACTCGAGCTCAAACCGGAAGTCGTGAAAAAATTCCTATTATCGAAACTTTCGTGCGCCTACTTTTTCCATGCATGGTGTGAGAAAAAGCAGCGGTTGTTAACGAGACGTTGTACCTTCGTAACTCGGTAAGTATAACCCTCTTCTGAACAGGGTGAGGCATTTATTAAAACGCTCCGAAGCTGGAACGTAAAAATTCGTTTATCTCAACGTAACTGTAGGGAATATCGATATTAAGTGTCGAGGCTCTTTCGGTTAAAAATTGAAAGGATTTTATATAAAAAACTTTGTGACTGTTATAGTTATGGAGATAATATTATCTTATATCTATATGTGATTTGTGGTTCTCAAGTTTTTCACCCTGTATACAGGGTGAGACATTAAAACGTCCCAAGCTATGACAAAAATTAACCCCATCTCAGTAATCCTAAGAGATATCAATATTTTGTGTAATATTGTTTCGATTGAAATTATGAAAGAAACTTATAATAGGTTGCACAAAAGAATTTATATAAATATATATAATAATTATATATAAAGATTGAAATATATTTTCTCAGATATACGTCTCTATACTGTGTTTTATTAATCCTATCTCAACCTTTTATCAAAATTTTCATCACTCTAATCAATGACGTAGCAATTAGAGCATATAACAGATAAAAAAAAAGATCTCACAATTCTCGATTCGTCCAATCCCTAAAATGAAATGGTCACTCGATGTGGTAATTTCAATCCGACGATAATCGGAGCGCAAGAAGAATTTATGATTATAATTTAGAGTCTCGCGTGCCGACCGAAAGGACAGGGGATGTAGCTCGGAGGGTAAGCAGAACCCTTTGAGACCCTTTTGTCGAGGCCAAGAATTACGAATCGCAAAGAACTTTTGATGAATCGTTGCACTTGGCTCGGGCAGTCGCTGTCACGTCTGTCTTGCATCTCTTCACCCTCTCGCACGAAATTCTAACAGGCTTGAAACGTCCTTCAATTTTCACTCACGCGAGAACAGCAGCGTAATGCCGATAACGTTCATTCACCAATCATTTATCATCGGATGATCTATGCTATATATATATATGTATATCAAAATCATCGTGGATAGTTCGTAATGGTGATTTCGTCATTTTAGTATAATATGCATATACATATATATATATATATATATATATATATATATATATATAACACAGAGGAAGTGCATATATTAAGAGTTTTAGGGCGATTTTCACGGTGATTGTAACGAGTAGCGAAAAGGGCATTTTTGCAGCAGCTCTTGTCCACTCGTGGAAATCACCAGGAAAAAAAAGTGGTTGGAGATTGGAGGTGGCACGTGGTTGGACGTATACGAGCAAACGAAACAACCCTGCTCCCCCACCCACACCGATACATCTGCTGCCGCTCATACACGCAGAATCCACGCGTACTCTCCTCCACTTTCTCCAGCCCTCCTCCCTCTCTCTCTCTCTCTCTCTCTCTTTCTCCCTCGCACACCCTCACCACACCCTCTCGTCCAGCCAGCGAGCAGCTCTCCACGGCCCACTACACGTCCGAGCCAGAAAATTAATGTCCCCTGCAATCCATGTATAATGCATTCGCATTTCGTTCGACGAACAAATGAATGTACTGTTACAAAATTTACACCCCCCCCCCCAATATTCCTGCACCAATACCAACAAGCCCACGCCGACTCACGAAAGAACGTTATTTTGTTCGCGAAACGATAATGATCTCGAATGCATCGATTTCTTGAAATTTTGCAGAAATAAATTCATCGTCATTGTCGGTCACGTGACATTGCGAGAATAGACGAGTGTATATATAGAAAATCATGTTTTTCTCTTCGATACTTTGAAAGGAGACTCGATGGAATATTGCGAAAAATATTCAATTTCCAGCAGCGATCCGGTTTGGTTAATCCGGACGAAGAATTGTTTTTATCCCAAATTTGTTCACGTATTTATATATATATATATATATATGTGTGTGTGTGTGTGTGTGTGTGTGTGAAATGGACGAATGGGGTGGAAAGTGTCCCCACCAGGGGTCTACGTTGAATGTTAATGGCAGCGTCATCAGCGATTTTTCCTGGAAAATCGACTATTTGCTCTCTCTCTCTCTCTCTCTCTCTCTCTGATTCGTGGAGGCTGCAAAGCCTGGTGGACGGCGAAATTCGAGGTGTCGTACGTGCGGTGAGGGCAGCGCAAGTGTGCGTGTCGAGGGTCATCGTGCGAATGACACATAGCGGTGTGTGTGTGTGGGTGAGCGCAATTTAATGATTTCCAGCCGGAATTTCGATGACGGTGGTACAAGTTTTGGAGTGAGGCCACTCCCCCCCCCCCCTCCACCCTCTTTCTCTCGCTGCAACCCTTTCACGGATAATCACCGTGCACACCGGGCCTGGTCACAGGGACGGCAAAATTGCGCGAGTGCAAAAGGGCTTTCGAACGATGGCACGAGTACCGCAGCGATAAAAATAAATAAACTTGCGTGTCCATCGAAAAGGGAATGCGACGAATTTCAGTGCAATTGCGTATCGGGTCAAAGGTCGATTCGAATCGCCCAACGAAATCCGCATTATCCTTCAAACGAACGATTTTTCAAGATTTCACGATCCGCTTGTGATAAACTGCCTCGGTCCTTTGGAGCTTATCTACGCAGCAATCCTCTTAACAGATTGCGAACGTTGAACAAACGTGTCTCGAACATCGCTGCTAATGAAGCCAGGGTTGCGCGATGCTGGTGGCAATTATTTGCCTGGGTTCATTTTCATCGCTGATTGCGTAATTCCTGACGTTAATATTATGCAGTGGATGATCGAGCGACGCGTGGAGGAAGATCGTAGAGTGGTGGGAGTGAAAGAAAAAAAAATATGGGAGCCGTGCGAATCGTAGAATTGGCAAAATTCCCTTTTAATTGCTTTGTATAGCGGAAAACGTTGAGTCTAATGCCGAGCGTCAGAGGAATTCCGTCGAGGCAACGAGCCTCGTTAACTATTAACCACATCAAATGGTACCGCCAAAACTCGAGGACCGGCCTAATCTGACAGTTGAACGAACCCGGATATCCTTCCATGTGTGCATATATATATACGTGTGTGTGTGTGTGTGTGTAGCATAGAAGTAGCTCTCTTCGTACTTTTACGTGTCACGCGTGTCTATGTGTGAATCTACACACACGAGGTAGACAAGATTTGTGTGACAAGTTGTGAAAAATTCATGCATGAAACTGTGTGGCTTGATCGAATTAACCTTGGTACCGTGGAAAAGTATTTTCAGATTTACCGTATACAGTTGCTAGTTCGTGCTAATTAAAGCACACTTGTTCGCTCTGCTAAACTAGGAACAGCAATTTAACTTGGAATTTGGTCGAAAAGTGCATCAGTAATTTGGCAATTTCTATCAGTTTTCTTGCAGTTGGCCTAAAAATCGACTCCAATTAAATTGAATTTCTCTACGGCCTCGTGGCCTCCCTCTCGCGTCACAGCGAATACATATATATTTATTAGAAGCACTTTCGGTGGATTCGAACGAACGATGTACATACGTGCCTCGATGGCGAGTACCAAAGAATCAGCAGAGGGTAAGTGGGGGGGATAAGAAATTGGTAATTCTGAAAATTTAGGGTAAACGCGAATTTATATGATGGCCAAGGTAATTATTCCGGTGGGTCCACGAGAAAACAAAGCATGGATTATGTAATGTACGTTTGATACGTTACATTTGTCGTAATAGAATAATTATAGCTGGACTCTGGCTGTTATTGGTCCAGGGAACACAATTGACTCATTGTATTTTAATTATAGCTGCTGCTCTAGTCGTTAAATATTACAGATATAACTATATAGTACATGTGCATGTGTGTAACGGTGGTGCACATACGAGTGCAATTATATTGTTCGATGACACGAATTGAGAGTGGTAAATGCATTGGACAGGCACAGGCCATGCAGTGATACCCTGCAGAGTACTGCAACTATTCCCTATACCTATTCCATTATATATAGTTTTACCGTGACGCTCGCGAGAATTTCCGGAACGACCTGCATCACCACTATATTCTTTCTGCATTATTAATCTTAATTTAGCGGAACGTGCGTGCTATCCCACGGGGACCTGGTGCACTGCACCACTGCACTCGACGAACCACGCGTGTACCAATATCCTCCTTTTTTCCACCATTCGAACCACCGAAACCTTCCACCAAAATTCCTACAATTTTCCAATCAACGCGCAGTCACGATTAGTCTGTAATTTCCTCGTTAACTATTATTACGTTGTAAAAGCTTGGATGGATTAAATTGTTATATATATATATATATATATATATTGAGGATTTTTGTTTAGCAGAATTTTCAATTTTAGTCTGGAAAATTATGGGTTTGTTGACGAATCGTTGTAGGAACGTCGATTTAGGGGTTTCTTGTGAAATCATGAGGAGTAGTTTGAGTAATCATTAATGGAGTGGGTGTGGAAGGCTGGGGAAGGTGAAAAGGTCGTAATTGGTGAAATTTTGTGCGAGAAGAGTTTGAAAGGGCATCGAGGGGGTGGTTGGCTCTGGTGGGGAAATTTAGTGTGTTTGGAATTATGTTAGTGGTGTGGGTGGTTGGAGCGAGATAGAAGAATGAATCGAGGAGAGGGCGAGGTATTGGTGTACGAAGGTAGGACAGGGGTGGGTTTTGCTAGGGGAGGGAACCAAGTGCATATTGCAGAGTGCATAGTTTGAATTTGTGTGTGTGTGTGTGTGTGTGTGTGCAGAAGCGAGAGAGCGGAGCATCCCTTTCCCGGTAGGATGCAACGAAGCGTTTCACGCATGCATGGAAATCATTAAAATAAAATGGCCGATAACAAATGACTGTTGCAAAGAGGGGATCCTCCCGCCGCGTCGGCGGCCATCTTGGTTCACGTGACCGTCATCCGGGTAACCACGGGCACGCCACGCCCCTTTAATGATTTCAACCCCCTGGCGAATGTCCTGGCAGCGCGTACGTGTCGAGTCTTCTCGATGTGTGGGTTATACAACTACACACGTGGGGTATAGTCATCATCAGTAGTCTTGCGGAATCATCGCTGTGTACAGTCCCTACAACCAAATCGTTCCTCCACCAGCAGGGACCACCAACAATGCTCGCTTTATCTTCCTAAACTTTTTACCAAATATCAAAATTCTCTTGTACCTTCCAAGTTTTTTCAGCATTTGTCCAAAACTCCTAAAAGCTTCTTTTATTCTATACCGACATTTAAATTACCAAAATTATGGTAGATTCAAAATTGCGTAAATTAACTGCAAAGAATTTTTGAAATTTCTTCGGTCGATCAAAAGAATTATGACTCTCTTTCTTGTACAGAGATTATTTTCAGGGATTAATGATGAAAGTGTCATTGATGAGTCGGTGTGATAAGATATTTCGAGGTTTTTTTTTTCAATATATACATAATCAACGTTGGAAGATGCTCCTGGCAGGGAGTGGGAAGTTTCGAGAAGTGAAAGTGCATTTTTGATCAATAAGTATTATACAGGGTGGCGTGGTGTCTCTCCTAACGTCGATGCACGTTTAAGACTTGCACACGCTCCTGGACGTTCGGAGGGATTTGGTGGATGGTAGAGACCAGCGATAGTTGATCAATAATTCTGTAGTTCGGTTAGAAACGCGTTTATTTCTATTACGTAAGCAATTCTTCCCCTCTCCAGCTCGAGTATTATTGCAACGCGTATATAAAATATCAAGCGACGAAAAAACCAGCAAACAATTTCTTCCTCTACTAATAATATTTTTTGTCCTCAAAGCCAGAAATATCACCTTTGACTACGTCCAACTTTGTCATTATCGCTGCAGCAAACACATATTCCCCTCGCTGGTTCGCCAAAGTGTAATACATTATTTGCAAAAAACACTAGTAATTGGCTCATGCGTTTCAACTTTGATGATCAGAGAGAATCGTAACGCAGAGCGGTGGAAAATTAGCGATTTCGATCCACCAGCTGGAAATCGCTGTATTTTCACGTATACGTATACTATATTTATCAACGAGCAAGATTTTATTCGCCTGCTCTCCAAATGCTGTTTAATTAAGCACTAGCCAATCCTCGAATAGGGTCATCGACCTCGAGTAAAGAACAGAAAATCTGTAACGATGCTGGGATTTTTCAAAAATTTTCGAACGTTTCGTTCTCGAAGATCGAGATTAAATTGGGTATGGATAAACAATTCTTGAGAATGATTCTTTCGTAAGATTTTAATACAAGAATAATATAATTAAATCTAGAGAGATATCAAGTATAAAAGGTATATACAAAAAGGTGTTAAATAATCAAATTAAAGTTGTTATTTTTTTTTTGTTAATAAAAGAAAAAATAGAAAATCAGTGGTTGGGAGGAGAGAAGGCAAGGTCGTTCTAGATTGGGGATTTCTGGGAAAAAGAGAGATTGTAAGAAGGAATAGGAAGTCGGGCAACGAACTTTTCGGGTCGGTTGGCCAGATCGTGCGCGGGTGGAACATTATTCGGGCATATGGTATATTCAGTTATCTCGCTCTCTCACGCGTTAACCCTTTCTACCTCGCACTTTTGCCTTCCACTTCACCTGCCCTATCCAAAACTCTTTATCTCTTTTTTTGCTCCTTACAGCCGATACCTCTGTGCTTTTTGCTTTGCGTATACACACACACACACATATATATATATATATATATATATAGCACAGAGAGGGAGGGCCAGGTTGCTGAACCTGGGGTTGCTAACCCTTCCTTCCTGTTACAGCAACTTTCTTTCCCAATCGGTCCGCTGACCCCTCTCCCCCCTCCCCCTCAGATGTTTCCTTCACGAGAGGATCCTAGATTACATCATCGCGCTCCCCTATGAGTTAAGAATGACTTTTTACGACGCAACCGAACAATAACTATCAATTCCCAGCTCGGTCCCCCTCGATTACCCCATTTGTTAAATTTATTATCTCTTTCTCTATTTAAACTATTCGGTTCGAGGGAAGAAACCGAGAGACTCGACGTTTTTTACGTTTAAGAAGCTTAATGATTCATTAGACAAGGGTGCTTAATCAGGACAATGACGCAACGTGGCCCAAATGACCAGTATCAGTTCCTATATTGCATGGATAACAATCTCTCGACTGTTATTAACGCCACTGGGATTGAAAGGATAAGAAGCGGAGGAAGACTTGGCCGGAGAGGGGGGGGGGGGGGGGGTGAAAACTCGTTGCAAGGTGTCGTATTGCTCCACTGCTTCCTCTCGGGAGAAACCGCCCTAATTGTCCAGGAGCATCCGACAAAGGAACTCGTCAAGGATAGGTCCTCTCCTCTCGACAACTTCCTTTTTTACTCCACTCTAATTTCGCAACGCTGCCATTTTTCTCGCGAGAGCCTGCCATAATTTATTCCTGATGCCCCTGATGAGATCCATTGTTGTGGTTCCAGGACACCAACCGAAGACTCGTTAAGGTCGGCTGGGGAACCGGTGGAGTCTCTTTCTTGGACGAAAAAAAGGTGAACCACGTGGTTGGTTCTGTACATACACGAGACACCGGAAGCAGAGTTGTGGCCGATGGACAAAAACTGTCGAAACTAGAGATGCTCGTTTCTTCAGGATCCATGATCCATCGGATCATCGCTGTTGATGACGATCGTTCGAAGAATCGAAATGGACGCACGCTTGATTCAAGGGTTAAGAAGGTAGATTGGGGGAGGGGGTGGTTTCATCGGTACCTCGACGTCAAACACGAAGATTACCCGAAGCGAATAGGACGAGCAGGTTTACAGGGACATCCAATAATAACGAGCATGGCGGATCAGCGTGATTCTCGCCTCCCTCAACAGCGATTCTCGCCACTTAAGCAACGTTTCGTCGGTTTTCTCCCCCCCCCCCCCCCCCCCTCCCGCAGTCTTCCTCGCTCTCTCCTTTTTTCCCCGCGTCAACCCTTTCGAAGGAGCGAGCTGCGGGTCATTAAGCAGTCCGGGGGTGAAAAGGGGTAAAAATTAATGTCTCAGAAAGAACGCTCGGCCCGTCGAGTGGCCAAAGTCTTGATGGCTCTCGTGTCTTTACGATTTTACATTGCGAGCCATTTGTTCGAGGGATTCTTCTGGCTGGCCACCCTCTTTGCTTGGAGAACGAATGGTTGAACGACCTTGGGCCAACGAGACTGATGAACGACGAGATTGAGTGCAAATGACCGTCTGCTCTCTCTCTCTCTCTCTCTCTCTCTCGCTTCATCTCACCCTTTCCCTATTACTTTCGTCGTAGAAGCATCAAACTCCACTTCGCTTATTTTTCCACACAGACTTTATCACACGCGCGTTCAGAGGGACGATGATTGATGAACGAGATCGCTTTGCTGCTTCGATGATTTTAATATTAGTTAGCAAAGAGGGTTGGAAAGTATAACTAAACCTACGCCTTTATACTATATGGGATACTCTGGAATCTCAGCGGAATCTATGGCAACTTGAGATGCACCTATCTATATATGTATATAGTAATTAAATATCCGTGTGTTTCACGTTAATTGGATAAATCTTCTTAAAGAAGATAGTCTTTGGCAATTTTTTAGAAAACTATTTTTAATTTCTCGTACGATTCGAAGCTCGGTGTATACAAATCTCGAGAAAAGAGAGATATATATATATATATCGATTGGGACAAGAGCGCACTATAAAATTGAATCAGTTGGCTGCAAACGTAGAAAGGTTTTCAAATACAATTTGTAATTGACAGGGAGTAAATACCGCTCTGTTTGCTTGTTATTAATTCATAAAGAGCTTCGTTGGAGCTTTAAAAATTTTATCACAAAGGAGAGCACAGCCCTGCACTTCTAAGATCCCCTTTACCGTAAGGACAGTCGTCCGAATCGAGTCGTTGTTTGCGTTTGAAAGGCTCCTTTATAAATATTACACAACGATTTCATTTAATGGTACTGCAGGACTGAAAAAACCTTCGGGACAAGATCTCTGTCGACGAGGAATAATTCTAGAAAATCACGGTGGGTACATATACTTATTTTATCACCGACGTAATATCGTTCCATTATACAGGGGCTAATGTTATAATTTACAGCAAGTATGATTGATGAAGTTGGAGCTATCGGATGTTTATTATCGAAAGTAGCGTTCGAGCGTTTTCAAGGAAGGTAGTAAAGTATCACCCACGCGAAAGGTGTAATAACGAGTAAGAGAAAACAGTCGAGTTAGCGGTACAGTTGATGGCTAATAAGAAAAGGATTGCTTTTCAGGAATTTCCTTCTCCTCGCGTTTATCATTGGTGGGAAGAAAATGAACAAAAACAAAAAACATTGTACCTTGTACAGGGCTAATTTCTTCATTATTATCACGCTATATAAATAAACATGAGGATTGTTAAATTACACTTTCAGTCGATAGCCAATTAAGAGGATGTAATGACATTACAGTTTGATTTTTCTACGATTTATTAATCATAATGGAAAAAATTAGAATACATTATTAAACTAATTAATTAATTACATACCACGTTAGATTTTAGGTTCTCGAGTCAGAGTCTTGGTGAATAGTCACAGTTTGATTTTCGTGAGATTTATCAGTGGTGACGAGAGAAATAAGAAACTCGCGAGTGTGTAAATTGTAGCATCGACCGATAAATAATAATAATTAACGTATAAATAATCTTGAGATTCGTGTGAGTAAAGAGGTCCTTTCGGGTATATATACATATATATATATATATATATAGGTAGGTAGGTAGAGCGTAACGCTGACATCGCATACTAGGCTGGGTTTCCAGCAGTAAGTTGCCAGCCAACGCGATACCTATAGTCGAGCTGCTCTCGTATGCCGTATGGCGTCCTGCGTACCTCCCACACATGCCGTGTAGAAAGTTTACTAGATGGAAATCTATATCTTATTTTACGGCCGGTCGTGCTCAATATTCTTGACCTGCCGGCTTTTGCGGCCCGATATAAATTGCCTGCGTAAATCTTTCTCCGGAGAAGCCTCCACCGAGCAGAAAGCACACGCGTTAAATAAAGAATAAGAATGGCCTGTGTCTTTCCACGCGATTTTATTCGAATTATCTTCACCCTCTTTTCGCGATCTTAAACGCGTTTCTCTTAAAAATTAAGAGGAGTTTCGATATCTGACGTTAATTTCTAATTTGTAAGAATTCTTTGTAATTTTTTGCAAATTTTTTTTTATTTATTTTATTGTTCTAATCCAAGTGGACTGGATCTTAAGCAAATCACGAGGTTTGTCATACTTGATATATATATTTTACAGAGCAATTATTGTACGCAAACAAGTGGCGTAATTTGACACTTTACAACGACAACTTTACTCATCCATATTGTTCGCCAGATTTTCCCGCGCTCGAACCATCAAATGGAATCCGCAGTACTTGTATATAAAGAAGTGTGCCATTCGAGACTCGTGAAATTATAGTCACCCTGCGGTGTTGATGGCAGCTTTAAACTGTCAAATGGTTATGGTAATTGGGTACCAATGTTTCCACCTAGCTAAATCGCCACTTTACTCCTGTCAGGTAACTCAAGTATTAATGTATTAGTCTAAATTACGACTCGGTTATCTCGACTGAAATACCGTATTTGGCCAGAGTCGGAGACTCGAGTAATATAATGCAATTACCATTTTTGCTCAATCCCCTATAGAGACTTGGACTTTCCACGCTTTTTTACTGCCGAGAAAAATTCGTCCGGCGTAGATCGGGGAAAAAATGCATTTTTATCGCAGCGTCGTTGGGGAACTGCAGAAAATCACCGCTGGTATATTAAATAAAGATATTATTACTCGTTGGGATCGAGTGGATAAAGTTAAGTGGGTAAATTGAATCGCGGAAGTATTTTTAAGAATGTCATACCCAGCGCAACACGGTGCATTGTGCACCGGGGGCCAAATGTGGATTAACTTTCTAATCCAGCAGGAAAGTTGGTTTTTGCTGAAAATCAAGTAGGATCATCGACAGGATGGCACGATCACGTTTTAACTGTGCGCAGCCGGTCAGTAGGTTAAGGATACTTAATGCCTCTTAGCCTCCAATGCAATAACTTTGTGGCATTTTTCCTTTGGTTATTCTGCTGATTATTATAGCGCCAGTCTCAATAAGACACTGTAAATATATATATGTATACTATTTTCCATATTGAATTTCTATCGAAGCACCGTGCAGCGTATATCCAGTCCGGTTGTGGAAGACACGCTCGGTCCCATTAAAAAGGGGACCGTTAACTCGCGATATAACACGTATTCGATCCCGTAATCCGCGCTAAAACACACCGAGTCCGATGAGAATTTATTACTTTCGCGCGAGAGATTCTTTTTTCCCTCCAGCGGCACGTAGCATATTACGAAGAAGTCGTTTAGAAATCTCAACGAGAAAAAAGCGACCTCTCTTCGTGTTTATCTGGGCTGAGGTCAGGATAACATTTTTTCTCCGCACACCGAGGGGAAAAGGGTGGCTGCGCGCATATTTATTCTCCAAAGGGTTGCGAGAAAGTAAGTCAATAATACGAGGGAGACTCCGCCAGAGAGAATCCATGGAGAAGGTTTAAAGTTTTCCCTCCAATCCTCCAGTGTTTCCCTTTATCAATTTTAAAAACTTTGCGCACAATCTTGGTAATCTTTGAGTGACTTTGAAAAAATAAATAAATAAAGGAAATGGTAACGATCGATTTGGATGATGATATATATAGAAGAAATAATTGGAGTGGCGTGAAAAATAAATCGACCTTCCTTTTTACGCTGCGAAGTACGCGCTTTAACACTTGCGCGCTAACATCTCGGACTATTCTATATCAGTAACGGGCGATAAGATAGTCGGTAGAAAAAATCACTCTCATGGCAACAATCAGAGGACGCACAGTCGATTTGCAATCTCGGGAAAAACTTGACTGGCGTAGAAAAATTATTTGAAGAATCGAAAGAAATTTTTGCCTCGAGTACCTTATGTACTCAAAGATACCGCTTTATCGGATTTGATAAAGCTCTAAAGTACGACTAAATTAGAATATGCTCTGAAGCTCGAACCTAATTAGGGGGGAGGGGGGAATTAAAAAATTATCAAAGATAATTGCGAACTTTCCTTGCAATTAAGCGGATTGATAAGGACGAGAGCTCGAGTTTGATCCTGAAGAATGTGAAAATTTGTCGAGAGGAGCAACGTGCTTCTTTTTCAGTCAATTCTGTGGCGAACAGTAACGCGATTCGTCCGGCTATCTCGGTCTCCATTAAATTTTAATTAAGCGTGTGGCAAAAAACGAAGTAAGTGCACCTTAGCCCACAATATGCACGGTATAGTCCGTGCTCAGCCATGCCAGGTAATTAGTTTCATCGACCACTAACGCTCCTGAAAGTGTCGGGCAAAAAGGAAAGGACGCCGCACGAGGACTTCTTGAAAAAGGACTATGGGCAAAGCTCTCTCTGCGCTGCCTCTGAGAAATAAAATACTCAAAAAAGAAGAAAGCAAATTAGAATCTGAAATTTTATCCAATCGAAACTTTTGAACCACGAATGTGTCGCTGTGCAATTGTGGTAATCGTCTGGTTAACTCGTTGGATAAACAAATATCTATTTCAGTGTGGAATATTTCAAGAGAATTCTCGTTATTCATGGGGAAAAAAATATTGCAAGCTTCGTTGGAAGCCGAATTTTGAACATTGGACGTGGAACGATCGGAAATATCCTCAGGACATCCCTGGGACGTGCCGAGAACAACGCGCAATATCGGGGATAAAGAATTTCGAGGAATTCGAGAAAGACTCGAGCGTCCTCCATTGGGATATGTCAACAAGCTTCGAGTGTAAACATCGAGCGTAGCGATTCCCCTTATCTGCCTGGGCAATCTTCAGCAGCGTTCTATACGACAATAGCATGTGATCGTTAGGTGACCTTAGAAAAAAATGACGCGGCGATTCTGGATCGAGCGCATTCTAATTACGTCCGTTATTGTGATGAAAGTTTAGTTTGAATAAAAAAGGCGGGAAAAAAGAGAGAGTGGATTCGTTGGAGGGTTAGGGGTGGAGGGGGGGGGGGGCGTACGTGTGTTATTATGGGACGAGGATGGAGATACTCGGTTGGACTTTGAGTTGGATTTAAAAGAGAGAGAGAGAGAGATGCGTAGGCGTATGTATAGCCGAGCATCCCGAGCGAAAAAACGCGGCTTGCTCCACTTCCATTGAAATTAACCCTCGCGCAAAGAAAAAGTGCAGCGCCGCGGAAGGGTTAGGGTGAAATTAGAATAGGCGAGCGACCGATTGCCTATGCATATGCGCCATGACTACGTTGATTCTCCGCTACGCCATACGGTGCTCTATCCTAATCATTTTTCTAAGCTCGACCCCTGACCTCCTTCCCAACCCCCCAACCCCCTCTTGAATTTCCTCCGCTCCCGATATACAACACCCAATAAATTTTACCTGAGCAGACCTCGTCGCTCCCAAACTCTTCTCAATTTTACACTCCATCCATAAAATTATAAATATTCCAACGTTCTCCACATTTCTCTTTCTCGCTCGCTAATTGTACGATGTTGAAATGATCCCATCCCCCCCCCCCCCCCTCCCAATCTCCCACAGGCGTCTACGAATTTCACGGATCGTATATAAAATTATACAGCTCGTATATTCCAATTTGAGCATCGAGAGTGGAAATTAGACATTCTTTTTCACTTTCGGTGAAATTTAAAAATGTGAAATTTTTGTTTTCCACGTTGCGCGTTACCGGCTGTGGCGCGTGTTTATCCGACGAAAATTTATTTGTAATTATCGATGCGCCGCGAGTATCGTCAGTTTTTTTTTCCTCTTTTTTTTCACCAAACGGGAAAATCTCGAGCGCGGAGCGTGAACGTGGAAACGTGCAGCAGCGTGAAACGGAAAATGATTCGGAATGAAAATATTGGCTAGAAGGCAGAAATTTTGCATTTTCGATGCTTGATGCGGCGGAACGTTCTCGACAATTCATAAATAAACGCAGGCAAATATAATGTGTTTTGTATATTTCGCTGGACCAAGCTTGAAACGCAGAATTACAGCTAGCGATTAATTTGCGCCGCTGCAGTGTACGTAAATATTAGGATTAATGCCGGTGATTAAAATATTCATGGTATGGAGGAGAGTAGTCCACTTGATTAGTTGCTATTGCGAGAATTAATTAATGCGAACCCATTAAAGTCGAAAAAAATAAATTCTCTCCTTAATAATGCCCGAGCTTCGACCAAATGTTTTTTAATCGCTGAAAATTAGGTTATTTAATAATAACGGATTATGATTTAAAAGCGTAAACAAAAACAGGAACGATAAAACTGATTCTCGCAAGATTATGTCCTACGTTTTCTCCGGATAATTTTTATGCAAAATTTTTCAAGTAACATAATGAAGTAAAAAATATTATTCTTCTTCTGAAAATAAAATAAAAAGAAAAAGATACGGTCACTCTAAGCGAGGAGCAATTAGAGTAATCGTCCATCTATCGCTACGGTTCGCGTCACTCGAAATGGCAAAACGTTTCCTCAATAATTTCTTCCATTAAATATTCCCTTTTTTCCCCAGTTTTACCTATACCTCTGTTTGTATCTCGAAAGCGTCATCGTCGGCATCTTTTACGTTTTTTCTCCCTCCCCCCCCCCCCCTCCAAGTTGATCCGAGTTTTTCACGTCTTGGATTCCCAACGACTTTGTTCAATCTTTCATTCCGCGTCATTCGTGATAAAGCACGCTGCTCTTTTCGCGCTAGCCTTGCTTTGATTTTTCCCTCGACGTCTGACGAGGTATTCCATCCCATGAATTCTTAACCGAGGAAAATTAGCGAATTAAAAGCGAGAGAGAGAGGGAGATAGTCGGATTGACGTTCACGGCACAAACCCGAGAAGTTCTGGCTGAGTAAAGGGGTGAGGGGGCCACCCCTTCTCAGACCTCGAAGAAGAAAAAAAAAGAGAGCGAATCTTCTGATCCAGGACACTCGCTCCTACTCCTCCCCCGTTACGATAGCTCGTAAATATAAGAATATAATAGCAGCGCGAGTGCTCTTACACCAAAAGGAGTACAACGGGACTGCGTTAATTTTTATGCATGCACCGACGAAACGGTAATTTTTCGCGGCATTAAAGGCCTGGAAAATTGTCCGGTCAATTTCACCGGCGAAACGTGAGGGTTTTTTCAAACGACCTAAAAAAGGGGTTCGAAAAACCCTCTCTCCTTCATAGCTAGCACCCTTGTCACTTTTGCTTTACGTCACCCATTTATAACCTATAAAAATCTTAGCAACTCGTTGGATCGCTCATCGACTCGAGAGTCTACCACGTTATTCCTAACAAGGTATTCTCCTGGCTAATGGCGAAAAACGTCATTTCCGGTTGGTTTGTCGCGCATGAACGAAACAACTGGACGGTGGAACGTCGGATTAATCGATTTCGGGCAAGTCCGGTATATATCCGCTAAGCGCCGATAAAGCCCCGAATCATCGTCATCATCGTCATCACGATCGTACCTCGATATTGCAATTTCTGGCCAATTTCTGCATTTGGGAAAAACGGACGGTGGAAATATGGCTGAACGGATGGTGCACCGGCTATCGAGGAGCTGCAGGATGGAATCGATTTTCAAGTGGCGGTAGCACCGGTTCGCGGTGTTGGCAAAACCGATTAGGGCCGCGGAGGGCCGGCGATCATTAGATTTTGGCCTGGAAATTGAGTTTTGCCCGATGCCAAGGGATAATCCTCGGTAGCCTCTGGCACGTCCCGTTGCGAACGCGCGATTCAACGAGAGCGTTAAAAATATTCACTCTCCTCGGCTTCCAAAACAAACAAACGCTCGCACTCTTCCAGGAATAATTCTGCCCAAACATAACCTCAAATTCCGAAACTTTCGATTCTTCTCCATCCACCGTGCGCGAGAAGACCTCGACTAGTTTATGTTTACATCTCGACGAGACGAGCGAGAGCTCGAGAATTGTCGAATACAAAGAGAGTGAAATTTTTCCAGGAATACCGCGACGATTGTTTTCGGTGGAAACGATAAAGGTGGGATTAACGAAACTGGCTTAGTAGCGCCATCTGGGACTGATGTTTCGTACAGTCCCATCGGCAAACACGTTCACGTGCATAAACATACTAGATATACACAGTGAACGTACAGTACTGTACAACACACACACATAAACACGTAAAGGAAGAGGGTGTCCGTTGACCGAACGAATGAGGCAGAGCTTAGTGTGAGTACGTGCGCGACGAGGGCGCGCGTAACTTCAGTTCCATTATTGAGCGAGCGTGTGATCGAAAAATTGGCGCGCTTTTTTCGTGCAAGTTGATGGGTGGGGAGGGTCGAGCGGTGATTGGCCAATATCGGCCAGTAACCCGTGCGCATCGTTTGAATGA
This sequence comes from Prorops nasuta, assembly GCF_024137725.1. Lineage (NCBI taxonomy): Eukaryota > Metazoa > Arthropoda > Insecta > Hymenoptera > Bethylidae > Prorops > Prorops nasuta. The sequence continues at coordinate 268,942 of NW_027116857.1, read as the reverse complement.
GGAAGAGGAGGAGGGGAGCGGGGGGGGAGGGGGATGTACTCTACGAGAGTTCCCTGTATTTGCCTACGTTGCCTGCTATTGACCGAGCGGCTACCGATACGGTGGACACTCACCGATATTATATTCACCCGCTCCCCCTCTCTTTCTCTCGTCGAACCCCTTCTATGCAAAATTCCACCATCCCCCCCCCCCCTCCTTGGTCGACATTTCTGCTAAATTTCGCTTAATGAATTATATAGGGGAAATATATTGCGAGTACTCGTGAATGTACGTTATCTATATATATACTATATATATATAGGTGTGCACATTATAATATACATGCACGCATATTCCACGCTAAAACGCATGATTGGACTGACCACGCAGGGTTGCATCGAGGGGAAGCTCCGCAAATTCCTGGCGTTCTTTTTTTCAATAGCTTATGGCCAATAGGTGATAAGGCACCAGTGGCTATATCAACGAAAGGGCGAATCAATACGCGTTGGTAGGTAAACGGTATATAGCAATCCACTGGGGGAAATTTCGAGTGTGGTTGTACGAAGGAATGCCAACTATCGCTCCTCCGCAAGCCCGATAGAGCAGCTTCCCGCCAATTTTTCTTCCATCCTAACCTCCAAACGACCAAACGCCAAATTCCCGCCAATTTACCGACGCAGCCGAGAATTCGCGGGATTCGACGGACGAAAATTTGCAGATCGGACATCGTTGATCATATTTGCTATTTCTTTTTTTTTTGCTAACGTTAATCGAGTTTATTTCGACGCGTAATTAATGGGTCCCGAGGGGGGAAAGATAAACAAAAAGGCAAATATCGTTTTACTCGCGTTTAAAGAGCAAAGCGTGCCTCGACCTGACTAATGAACTCGGACCGATGATTGATTACAGCAACGAGGCATTATCGCCTTGATTATTGGTGTGATTTCCTGAGGAGAGAAAAATTTTAGAGGTCGACGTGCGCAAAGATCGCGGTTGACTCATTGGCCCAAATAATGTCGACCCTTTGCATATATACGAGTATTTTGAAAAAAAGAACTTGACCTTTGACCCTGGCTAATCGCCGTTGGATCGAAGCGGCTATGGACGCTTTATTGTGCATGGAACCCTCAACGGGACTCTCCAAGACTGATAGTCATCGTCGAGAGTCGAAGCTGGTTTATTGATATAAATGACTTTTTCCTCGCGCGAATATTCCACGTCGAATCGGACGAAAGTATGTTAAAAGGTTGCCAGCTAATTAGACCCAGTTTGGAAATTCGGATCGATGTATGGTTTTGCTCGAGGGCAGATAAGGCAACGAGGCTGTTTATAAATATATAACGACGAGTGGAAAGAATTCGTCCGTGTTGGAAAAACTTTCGCGCGAAACAGTTACGTTCGCTTAAATTCCACTGTGCACGCGTGCAATTCGAGCACCGAAATTCTGCCAAAGCTACAGTGCTACGTATGCACTATATATATATATATATATATAGGAGGGTGGTTATTAAGGCGAGAGGGGTGGGGTTGGACGGAGCAATTATTCTCCTCTCGGTGGACGCGAAAAAGCTGGCTGCTTCCGAATCAATGACAACTCTGCCCCTTCGTCAATCCCAAGAAAGAAATTTCACGGTGCAACGAGATCCTCCTACCGATACGCGAGAAAATTCCAAAACTCGACAAAGAGACGATTGAACTCCATCGAATGCAAGAGGGTGAAATTCGCAACGAGCTGAAAATGTTAGAAATTAGACGGTAAATTCGTATCGAGGATCTGTATATTTAAAGCGAGACTCGTCTATATAATTAAAGTCAATGGATCGAATTAAGATTGCGTTTAAAGTAACGTAGGAAATGTTTGGAGGGACCGAGAGAGAGAGAGAGAGAGAAAGAGAGAGATTAATCAAGACGAGTTGGGAATTTCGTTGCTGCAATTTCTTATATAAGCTTCTCGATCGAATATTTCAAATAGCTTTTTTCTCACGATAAAGCAAATCTCGCGCGAGTTTTTTTAAGGGTCCAACTGACCGTTCGGCTCGGAGGCTAATACCTTCCGAGTGACTACGTTCTCAACCCTTAATGAAATTCTTTCTCCCGGAGAGCACGACGACCCAGCTCGGCCTTCCTCGCGTTCGCTATTATACGAATCCTTCGAGTCCACCCCCTGCCACCGTTCCCATCATCGACATTATTCTTCGTTTAACGCGATTAACCCCCCCCCCCCCCTCCCTCCTCCTCCATCGAAAATCCGATAACGTCTTATAAAATCAGCCATGGCATCTCGGAATCGAAAGTTGCTCAAAATCCCACAGACACATCCAAAAAATACACGTACCACATCGATTCCTCCAGAACTGCGCAAAACGTAAATACAGCTGTCGAAAAACGATCTTGCAGTGTCTTCGAAGAGGCGACAGCACGGAAGAACATAGTAAAATTCGTACGACATCGGAGAAGAAAGGGGCGAGAATGATCTAAATATAGAAAAGGGGGTGGAAAAAGTTGGATGATCGAGAACTGAACAAAATCGATGATGAGAAAAGTGGTGGTAACCGAGGAGTGATTTGGTCGCCGAGAGAAAATTAAGGAGTTTACGACGTTCTTCCTGAGCTTGGAGTATATATATATATATATTATAATGATAATAGTTTTTTTGGAAGGATGAAAAGAGAGAAAGAGAGAGAGAGAGAGAGAGAAATTGTGGTTAAGAAGAAGAGTACTCACCGGTGTGTAATCTGGTGTGTTGCTGCACATGGCTGAGCTGCTTGAACTTTCGGTCGCAATAGCTGCACTTGTAGGGCTTCTCGCCCGTGTGGACCCTTATGTGCTGGACGAGCTGGTGATTGCTGGAGAACGACTTGAGGCATTGCTGGCACTGATGTGGCTTGACCTCGTTGGCACCGATCATCCCGGTCGGCCCGACACCCACGCCGACTCCGAGACTGGCCAGGGCCCCGGGTACCATGCCACCCTGCCTCAGGGTCAGCCCGGCACCAAGATCCCTCGGATGCATCTGCATCGGGCTCTTTTGCATGAAGATCTGCGAGATAACCTATCCAGGTTAGTTGGTATGCTGTACTTTTCGTCGAGCAACGCGCTATGGCAAATTCATTTTGCTCGCCATTGGCAAAATCAACTTTGCTATTTTTATTAATATATTCTGCGTGTATGCATGTGTTGGGTAAAATATATGGTGTAGGTACATATACACAGGAGTGGTTCTGGTGTCAAGCATCATGCACGTCGAGCAAAATTGTGTGGGAATTGTTTATTAAAATATAGATCATTTCTTGTACGACAAACAGTTTTTTCTTCAACGTCCTACCATCGCGAGCTATTCGTACAAGCTTCGAGGTTATTAATACGGTGACATTGAATCCTTGCAAATTAACGATCCGTTCTTGGCGAGCAGCCAGTACTCGTGCGGCTTATTGCAATCTTATTGCAATAGCGTGGATTCGACTCATTTTTCTAGACTTTTTCGTCATAATTGACAGTTTGTTGTTCGTGGTGCGACGCTCGAGGATTCTGAACGGGTCCACCCGTGACCTTGAAACGTCGAACATCGAGTTCGCGAGTGATTCTTCGGTGGTACCGGAAGAACGTGTATTTTTTTTGTTTTGGTTCCACGAGGAAAAATGAAGTTTCGGGCGGTGCAGAGTTTACTCACGTGGGAACGCGTTGATCATAGCTGAGTGTTCCTCGAGAACCAAGCGTTTCGCTCCGAATTGAATCGAAGGGTTCGATTGGAACTTGAAATCGAAGGCTAAGCGAGAAGTGGATGCTCCGACGAGGAGAAAAGTCGACTGTGCTGGAGGGAAGACTGAGTTTCGAAGAAAGAAGCGCGCTGGTTCGGTCGTCCAGGGGAACAGGTGTTGCTTCCTTCGGGTGTGGGTGTAGCGGGCGAAAAGGGTTAACGTTAAAACGGCCGTACAGTCTGCGCCAAAAGTCTCTGACTGCTGCAGACCGGTGTGGAAGAAAGAAAAGAAACGAAGGGAGGATTTTATTAAAATATGTTAAAACTGTAATTAAAATCGAAAAATCTCGTGAGAAGTTTTAAGAATCTTAGGCAACCCTTCTGCACGTTGCGAGGGATGGGGGTGGGAGGAGAATTGAAATTGTCACCGGTGGTTCTCAAGTTTGCGAAGAATCTTTTCGAGCTTTTCTCCCGTAGGAGGAAAGAGTCCTTACGGGACACGGTGAGTCCTCGGATATTGGGCATCTCTGCTCCTTAATCCTCGTGGGAGAGGGTATGCCTGCTCGCGATTTTACTTCTCCACTTTTTTCCCCTTCTCACCGCGCTGCCCTCGACTGCAGGAAAAACGATATTAAATCGTCGGCGGACCTTCGACGTTGCCATTCAACGAGGAGCGAATTTTCATTCGCAAGGATTTCCAACATTTTTAAAATAGATATGTATATATAATACGGATCGCCGGAGTGGCTTAATTAATAGACGACGAAGAATAGCCGGCTGATTCCCTCGGAAGGGAGGGCGAAGGCGTTGGTATACATTTCTTGAATTCCGGAGCTACGCAACCATTAATCAAATTTTTATCTCCGGCTAGACGGAAAATTGCGTCTCGACGCTCGGCAGTTTGAATCTTTTTTTCTGATTTATCGCTTCTGTCGGGTGGAGAAAAATGGGTGGGGGGGGGGATTGTGCGGTGGCCGCAAAGAGAAACGAAAGCAGGAAGACGAAAAACGGAAAGAGTTGTCCCGCCGCCTTAATGTCCTTAATAATGGAAAAATATATCAAGCGACACTCACTGTATTTCCTAAGAAGAGCGTTTCCCGCGAACATTCGACCCTTTCTCTTAAATTCCAGCGACCCCTCTGCACCCCCACCCCCGAGTTAATTTTAAGCTTCGCTCTCGACTCTTTCGATACGCCGTTGCAAAAGAGGAACGGACGCGTCCCGGTGTCGCGGAAGGAGTCGATCCTCAGGGACCACGGATTGATTCGGAGAGCGAGTTTACGGAAGAAACATTTTTTCAGCAAATTAGCTATATAGGCTTCTGGAACGGTGCGGCCCATCAAAATATTGTTCTCTCTTTCGAGTTGAGTCAGGTCCCCTATTTATTTCTGATGCTGCTCGTTAGCATTTTAAGGAACTGGAGAAAGGGAGGGGGGGGGGGGGGATGTAGTGGCAGCAGTTCAACCCTTTTCGTATCTTCCCCCTCCTCCCCCTCTCTTTTATTCCTCCTCTTAAGCGAGTTACGCTGCTGGCAACATCGACCACTCGAAGAAGAAGCGGTGCTACTTTATTCGCTCGGAATACAAAGCAAAGGTCTCACCTGCTGGCCATATGCCTTTTCTCCGTAGTACTCTTCCCACACACACACACATGAGCAAACCACCCACGCTATTCAGCTCTTACAACCGCGTGGGTGTTGTTTATGTGTGACTACGTGTGCGTGAATGCGTCCTGTCCGGATCAGCCAGGAGGCCGACCCACCTATCTGTCTAACCTGCGGCACGGATAACGCTCGTATAAAGGAACAGGCTCTTCGGATCTGTAATTGTCGGTTTAATCCAGCCGAATCGTTACACGTTGATCCGCTATGGCCCTGTGCTTCCGGTACCGATCAGCTGCTCAACGAGTACATACTCCATTTAATCACTTTGCTTAATCACGCTTTCGAATTACTCGCTCTTTCCTGAAAAACCTCTGATACCTATTTTTCTCTTGAAGGTTAGTTTTAGTATAGTTATTTTTTTCAATTTTTTCTGCAAGGTTTTACGAACAAATTTTAAGTCGTTGTTTTCGTCCACCCTCGAGTCGTTGCACGTTGATCCGTTATTACTTTGTTCTTCCGGTAAAAGATCAGCTGCTCAACGAGTACATACTCCATTTAATCACTTTGCTTAATCACGCTTTCGAATTACTCGCTCTTTCCTGAAAAACCTCTGATAACTATTTTCCTCTTCAAGGTTACTTTTAGTAATATATTTAATTTTTTATGCAAGTTTGTAAAGAAAAATTTTTAATCGTTTCGATCCACCACCGAATCGTTACACTTTGATCCACCATTAACCTGTACTTCCGGTACCGATCAGCTGCTCAACGAGTACATACTCTACCTTTAGCCACTTTGCTCGTAATCATGTTTTCGATTAACTGCCTCCATGCAAAAAAAAATTGTTTCATCCTTGCATATCTCCCGATTTTATTTCTGTCAACAGAGTGAATTTTTTACACACGAGTTTTATAGAAAATTTAATGGTGTGTATTTTTGATTCTATAGCTGCATCGAGTACCTCGGAGAACGTTGGGTATAATTAGTCGCTCCACGTCTACTCATCTTTCCACACCAGCTTCGTAACGCAAAGCAGGCAATCTATAGGTAAAGACATTATCATTGAGGACTCCCATAATTCTATCCAACGAGGTGACTTAATAAGTGCCCATCAAGCAGTCCCTGACTCTTAATCAACGTCTGATTGTATGAATAAGTGGAAGACGTTAACCAAAGACGACCCTTCATGCATCGGCTGGTCAGCTTTCGCCTATAGCACGGTTATATACTATCAGCTGCGATTGTTGAACTTGCAATGTAAACTATACATTCTTAAACCCCTCGAGAGCTTATACACCGCGATAAGTGTCTTCCCCTTAAGAATTTCCATTTTCAAACATACCCGAGGAGGACTCTTTAAATTTGTACAGTTTTTCTGAAAATCATTAATCTTAGTCCATGTGCACGTACATACGACACACCATATTCCAAGTACTTGGAAAAGACCAAATTTTCCTATTTTTATGGAACACCAACAATGAAAGATCGCAGAAACCAAGTATACAGCTGTGGACTTCCAGAACTCGACTAGCCGGTCTTCGATTAGAATTTCAGATCAACAACGTTCCACGGTGATTTCTGATGCATGGATTTGAATATTGAATATCCATACACAGCAAACATTCGAGATTTACAGGAAAGATCGGTCTCTCTATTTGGTTGTTCGTGTCTTGTTTCCAAGAGTGAATAGCAGGGGGGGGGGTGGTGGTTTATATACGTAGAAGGAGATTGGATAATTACCTGGGGTGGTAAACGATGACGACCATGCTGATACGGCGACGGTACGTAAGATGGGATAGCCGGATGATTGTGGAGATGAGGTCGGGGATGGTTTTGATTCTGGACTTGCGGTGGGGGTGTCTGGGGCAGGGGGGAAGGTGGTGGCCAAGGACCGTGGTTTGGTCCCTGGCTTTCATTGGTGCCATACATCTTTAGGTAAGAATCTCGACAACGCGACCTGAAGAGTCCATCCCTCCACCCTCCATCCACGATTCCAATAACACTATCAACGTCATGGCTACTCTCCAACTGCCACACGAATTTCTCAATGCCACTCTAGTTTCACTGGAATCTTCCTGGATTATTCGATTCTTCCACCCTATTTCCCCCAATTTCCTCCCTCTTCCTTTTCAACCTTTCGATCCCCCTCAACATCTGCCCTCGACTCTGTTGACCTTAACGCGCGCGCACCAATCTCTTTGAATTGTTTACTAATATTCCCTATTACGACCATAAGATTAACTGGTAACTAGAAACACTTCCAGATCACTGTATTCATGACTAGCGATGATTTCAAGACTATATCTGATGATTTTCGTGCCTTCCGTAATATTAAAATTCTTATTTCTGCAGAGTGAAAATTTTCCTCTCCTAATGTGCCTGTATTTGCCAATTAAGAGCATATATATTTGATTTTCCAATACACCTGCACTCTCACAATTTGGATACAGATATCCAAGATCAATCAGCGTCTCTCCTGCACCAAAATTTAACGATCTTTGGTGATATTAGTAACTCGCGTGGTTCTTGTTGTATTTACACCAATGGCAGCCACATCCGTTCGCCAAAGAATAATGCTGGAGAACAGGAAACCTTTGCCATTTCCAGCAAACTCCTGGTTTTTCGTGTGGCATCCACGTTGAAGCTGGGAACCGTGCGAGTATCGAAGCGTCTTCCGTTAGGAGCCAAGTTAATTTCAGTGGAACGGAGAGGGAAGCTTGTAATTCTTTACGCAACGAAAACTGGAGGATCGTTGCGTAAGAACGCGTCTTGGTCGTGCACTCGCGAACAAAGTCCTCGCTTCAAAAATAATCCATGCATATTGGCTAAGTGTAATAATAAACTATCACGCAGAATCCCACTATGAATCACACTGCACCCAACTTTGCACAATTTTATCTTATTATCAATTGTCTCACCCCATTGGGCAAATTTCTAACCACGCACGAAACTTGTTCAGCGTTACGGACGCACCCACCTCTCATCGGTGTGGATTTGATTACACCTCGAAGAACAGCATCGGTATCGACAAAAATCAAGAAAAACAACACTGAAAAATATTTAGCAATTTTTTATTTCATCCTCAATGGCCTCGGCCCACTCTGGAAAAATTCTAAACGCGCACGATACTTGTTCAATGTTACGGATGCACCCACCTCTCATCGGTGTGCATTTGATTACACCTCGAAGAACAGCATCGGTATCGACAAAAATCAAGAAAAACAACACTGAAAAATATTTAGCAATTTTTTATTTCATCCTCAATCGCCTCGGCCCACTCTGGAAAAATTCTAAACACGCACGAAACTTGGTCACCGTCACGGACGCATCCACCTCTCAACCATATATATATATATATATAATAAAACTAAAGAGAGTCGGACGAAAATCTCGAACATGGACGAAAACTCAGTTTAAACTGCACCAATAAATATTCTAAAAGCTTGAAAATGTTCTCCATGGTAGATATTCATGGTTGGCGCGAGAGCGAGGATATTAATCGATTAAGGCGAAACCGAATGGCGTCAAACCGCTTCTTCCATCCAGGGCTATCGTGACTGGAGAGCTCTCGGAGACGAGAGAGCAGAGGAACGCGTTCCGCCGTTTCTTTCTTGCTCGATTTTCTTCCCGATCCAGATCCACGGCGAGTGCAACGAGCAGACGCCACTTGTGCCGTTCAGCTCGCGAGACCGATCATCCCGCGCTTTCGCACACTTTTCACGCGCGATTTTCGTCACTATCTCGGGGAAAAGGCTCGAAACGTTAAGAGAGTGGCGGAGGCTTAAGGGGATGTAGGAGCGAATCGCGCGGAATTTTTCGAGTCTCTACTTGCGAGAGGGAGAGAGAGGAGGGGGGGGGGGGGAAGGGAGGGAGGGTTTGAGCAGATGATCGCGGGATTTCTGACGGATTGAGCGTTTTTGGACGGAGGGTGGGTCGAACGGGGACCGCGCGGTCGGTGGAGGCAGCGCCGTGTTGCGATCAGCGGCGTCTCGCGCGAACTAGCGGGAGCAAGAGCGTCGCGAGAAGGGGGGACGGAGCGACTTCTCTCCTCGGCCGGCTCGTCGCGAGGGGGAAAAAAGGTGGAAAGCCACTGATAACGCGACTAAAAATCGCCTTGGCAGATATCGATTGAAATAACAGAGAGCCGGCCGGCAGAACGGCGACCAATGGCCTTCCGTGGAAAGCCGGAACCGACCAATCCCGCCGCTTCCCTCGGGAACCAACCGTTTCCTCTGGCTATCGCTTAGCTCCCCCCTCCCCCTCCCGCCCGTCTCTACACACTCGGACGCACCAACCGTTAAACCGGGAACGCGGCTTGTTTATCTTTTTCTCGTTTTCTACGACCGACGAATCTCTCGTCGTTCACCATTATTAGAAATAACGCTCTCCTTCATCGACGATTGCTAATCGCCAATGGATTTTTCCATTCCACGGACATCCACGCTCGCTCCCACACGCCTAAAATATATACGCTTCAAGGCGAAAATCTCCGATTCGACTGGTAATTGTTCGATTTTTCCTCGGTGGTGCTATACAAACACTGCGATATTGTAATTTCGTCATTGCGAGATCTGAAAAATTCCTAATCGTATTTACGCGACGTTGCATTATTTTAACGTTGCTTTATACGATTATATATATATAGTTTGCCAGTGTGGGAAAAGTTGGGTTTTTTCCCAACATCTAAACCAGATTTGTCCCTTGTCGAAGTTTTCTAAGGAAACGCAGGATTTCGCAATGATAAAAAGTGAAAGTATTTCGTTGCGATAAAAAGATATTTATATTCTGTATAATATAATCGCTTATCTCTATATATGTAGCGAAATAGTCAAATAGTCAGTTATATAAAAGAGATAAGCATTTGAAAAATAGCGAATTTTGTATCGCAATCGCGTAATAAAAGTGGTAATATTCAATGTCGCGTATTGTAAACTCGAAGCACAATTTATAATAAGAAAATCATACGGGATATATAATACTTTGTCCATGAAACGGGCCGAGCGTGATAAAATAATTTTATTATGGGCTCGCGCCGGCGACTATGGCCACTATAAACATAATATATTATTTTATACTTTGTAGCATGTAGCATCATTACGGGACGAAATCAACATCTCTCATAAAACAGAACGAGTTGTGCTGCAATACTTAAATAAATGAGCCACTATTAATGTCCAATCGTTGGCACCAAGCCGGATCAAGATATATATTTTCACTGGCTAAGCTTATTTAAGAATTCCCCCAATATGTGGCAAATAAAAAATTCTCCCCAAAACAATCGGTCTTTTCTTCCTTCGTGTATACCTTTGCACAATTTCGATTAACTTGCACAGTATACGTAATACTATATATATATATATATATATATGTGTGTGTGTGTGTGTGTGTTAAGAAAGGTTCCTCAAGTTCCCGAAGACCACCTCGCAAGAGAAAAGAAATTTCCATAATCCACAAGAATATATATAGGAGTGAGGTCAATACCCTTGAAAATGTTTGCACATTTTTTTCATCACGGTATATAAGTCCTCGAAAATTGTGACGAAATATTTGGAAAAAGAAAGATCGAAGAGGGAGTTTGGTGATTTTCTTTTGGCGGCCATGTTTCTCGAGTCGACGATTTATTTTGGGCGTGGAGCCTCGAAGGTTACAGGCGTCGAAAAGTGCGTACTAAAAGTGCGTCCGACTAGAGAAAGAGAAAAAACAGGGCGGAGTCTCCAGAGATGAAACTGTTTTTCTCTATCCATCATGGCTGCTCTATCAACAGTGCGCCACGATAAGCGCCCATGCACACATGAAAATCCCCGTCGACCGTTAACCTCTTTGGCAGGGAACTTCGATTTTTACCCGATTTTTCAGCATTCATCAAATATGCAACTCTACCCGCGAGAAAATTCCTTTCGCAAACTGATTTTTAATAGATTTCATCCTTGTAATTGCGTTTATCCATTAAACTGTGTCAACCGTTCGCTTTGACGATTGATTAAAAATATCACTCGGACACTTTTCTCCTGGATAATTTTCTAATCGGATTAGTTCCCCGAGAGGGTTTCTCTCTTTCTTGACGAAGGCAAAAAATGCCAATCCTCCGAAAAGGGTTAAAGGAATCAAGAGATGGCTTTTATGATTTAATTACAGGAAGCTAAGTGAGCTTTCCACGACTCGTATTTTCGTTATTACGCGAGTTCTTATTAATTCGAGAATGGTATCTTTGCCAAACTCTTTAGAATTTTCATGAAAATTGCGGAAACCTAAGGGAGTTTCCTGGAGCTTCTTTGTACACGATGGGAGTACAATTATCGAAGGTTCGAATAAAAACTCTGAACGATCGAACGCGAGATTATTCGCACAGTTTTTCGGGTCTTTTCTTCGGGCTGATCGAAGGACAGTTTAGGTTAGGTCGGGCATGGTGGTTTTGCGGCTTGGTCGGAGCGTTGTTAACGAGCGATGACAACGTCGAGAGAGAAAGTTCATCGAAAGCGAGCGAGATATCGTTGTGTGCGATGCGTGACAATCGAGATACTAGCCGCGCGAATCCAAAGTCCGCGTGCAGTCGACGTTGACCGGGCTGGACGGACGGACGGACTCGGAGGCCCTGTTCGAACAACAAGGCGATACTTCCAATAGCCCCAAGGTGGCTCTCGAATAAAAATAGCGTGGATTTCCTTCAGACTCTCTCTCTCTCTCTCTCTCTGCATAAATCGCTCCAAATATCATCACATTGGCAAATTCCGCGACGGAAGACGCAGCGACTCTTCGGAAGACTCACGCTTCGCTAACTTGGCGTGAATTATTGATTTTGCTTGTCGTTAATTTTGCACGCCTTAACGCCCAATTTAAACGGGGCCGATTTGCATGTCGAACGTGTAATTTCGTCAGATTCGAGTCTCGGTTCGCACGGGAAGGCTCGACCACTCTCGATACGATCTTTCCCGAAGCGTTCTCCAACCCGAAAATCTCCCACGTATGCCACGCTTCTTGGCTGAAAATTAATTTTCGCGATGATGAAAAGGAGTCGTATATTTTTGCAGTGATATCTCTTTCGCAGGCGGATCATTTTTATATAAGTGTATATATATATATATATATATATATAGTGTTGGTCTCGCCTTACAAGCTCCCTTGCGTAACATATTTTTGCAATTTAGAGTCTACGCAGACGCACCATATAGATTTACTTGGCGAGTGCGGATTAATTTCCTCGCGTGCAAAGTACGTAAAAAGTGCTGTTGCGCGCGAGGATTGAGAAGAATAGAGTTGTGACGCAAGAGGATCGAGGCGTAATGAGAGGAAGAATACATATATATATATATATATATATATACGCGAGAGAGGTGTTTGAAAGTGGAGGAGAGAATGGGATTGCGTCGTGGATGCAACGGGAAGCGGATATAAAAGATTGTGTACAGGAACGAGACTAAGGATCCGTATCGAAAACTATAATAATCCGAGAGTGTAATTACGAGGTAAGAGACGCCACAAGGCCTTTGGTGCGAGCGAGCGAGCGTCGATACTTTTGCACGTTTATCTTGGCCAGAAATAAGAACGGCGCATAAAGGAGAAAGAAGCGGCGTCTGGCGGGAATAAGTAGGGAGTAGCTCGGTGGTGGAGGGGGAGGGGGGTAGCTGTGCAGAGTGGAAAAAAAAGAAGAAGCTTCGAAGGCCGCGCGGCGCGCATTCTCGACGCCACCCCTTCGCGAAATTACTGACCACGGACAACGAGAGACGAGGAGGAGGAGGAGGAGGAATCACCGATGGAAAGAAGAGGGAGCCGGGAGGGGAGGGCGCAATAAAAATAAACTGCTCTCCGAGGGGCTGAAAGGAGCCAGTGCCCCTCTTCTCCCCCACCCCTCCGACGCCGCCGTCACCAACACAACTGCGCGCCTCTCCTCTGCGGAGAGGAAGAAAAAGGAGGGCAAAGAAGAGGGGAGGAAAGTGAGAGGAGTAAGGAAAAAAGAGAACCAGAGTCTCTCTCTCTCTCTCTTTCTTCTTTTCTTACTCCTCCTCCACTTCTTCTTCTTCTTCTTATTGCAGTCAACGCGAGTTGTATTTGTTGGCAGAGAGAGAGGGGCAAACGAGCAGTGGGGGCGGGGGCACTCGAGATACAGAGAGAAAAATAAAAGTCAGCCAAGCAGGCCTTGTGTGTGGCTGCTGCTGCAGTTGTCCCGTCGCGGTTGCCAAGTCTCATTTGTTTACCGTAGTACCACGTACTTGGTGAAAAAAACACTAACATTTCTTTCCTTCTCTTATTCCTTCGCGCACTGTTTTTCTCTCCTTTCTCGTGTAAGCCGAGCGATTGTTGTTGGCTGGATTTGTATTCGTGGAACTCTTCGATAGTCTTCAGGATGTTTTCATTTTTTCAGAGTAGCGTTAGCGAGAGCGAGCCAATCGACGCTCGTAGTCGTAACGTCCGAGTTTTACCGATTCGTATCAGCGATCCCTTCGATGAATGGAGAGAGAGAGAGAGAGAGAGACTTTGCTCAACCGAGCCAATTTCTCGCTCTCGGTATTATTTAAAACGATCTTTTAGCTGGAAACTCGTGAAATTTCATTCCGCCCTAGTACACTTATTTCAATAATGGCACAAGAAGCATAAAAATAGATCGGTAATCGATTAAATGGATCGTCGAGTCTGCATTACCAGCGAGAGAATTGCACCTTTTACTCTCATCCCCCCTCCCCTCTAATTACCAGCACGATTATTGACCGAAATCCTGCACTTTTTTCCCCAGGCTGATCACTTTCCTTCTTCCCCTCTTATTACCATTTTCTCGAAACGTATGCAAAAAACTTGACACGACTGACGATGAACGCGCGCGCGCGCAAGAGAGAGCAAGAGAGAGAGAGAGAGAGAGAGATAATCTCGTTAACTCGAATTCTTGTTAAAATATCTCGCAGATTGGCAATTGGCGTCTTTTATTCGACGAATTTTTCTTGCTTTAATTAAAAGCGAGCTTGCGCGCGAGCAAGAATGAGCCGGCCATTCCTTGAATGGAGGTTGCACGGAGGCTGTGCGAAGTTCAGGCGCACTCGGGGAAGTATTTAAAATTATCTCCCGGCGCGAAATTGTAACGTAAGTTATGTCCGCTTGATTCTAATTGCGGGATCAACATTTCTCGTCGGCCCATGAATATGCATTAATGGTAATGATAGCGGGCTTCCGCGATTTTTCAATGATTCCCACCGACAACGAAATTGATTTACGAATGATTCTCGAACGAGCCGCGGAGCGTCCCGTGCCATACGCGTTGTGGTGTGCTATTCCTTCATCGCCACCCATTCCGAATGTACTATAATGTATAAATATCCTACTTTCTCCTCCCTAACGCTGTGTAACGGATGAGAGAATATATACACTGTAGTGGAAGAAAATTTACGGAAGCTAATTTATTTAATTTACAACGCTGCGATATAATTATAGCTGTAGCCGGAGTGTAAAGAGGAAAGCTGAATATTTCTGATCGTGCTCGGTCGAATAAAGTATGGGAATTATTCTTGAAGAGGGGAGACGAGCGATAAATAGAAAAGTACGCTAATGTCGGGTATGAACATAGAGAGATATTTGTCATAAGGAATTCTCGTGAAAAGTCTACTTGGATTTGGCCCGAGGAGCTTTTCTCGGTAAGACGCCACAACAGACTCGTTTCTGAGTCAGCTTGCGCCAGCGTGCTTGTATACTCTATGCGCGAGAGTATAAATATGTATATACACGCATTGCGCGTGCAAACGGCCGCGTACTCTTCTTTTCGTTTCTTTTCTTATATCCCTCCTTCTTCTTTCTGCCCCCTCCCCTCCTCCTCCACTACTTCAAAACATTCGCAAACGTTTGCATGCAAATATACACGATGGCTCTGTTGGTGGTATGCTCATTAACGAATTCTTTTACGTTGCTGAAGCTTCTTTCAGAAATACCACGCGTTAATTTATATCGTTTACCTTCGGTGAAACATTGGTTCCCTCGGCAACCACTGGACCAACTTTGCTTTGTTCATCAATCGCAAAGAAATTTTCAGATTTTTCCTACCGAACGTTTCTCTGCGACCTTTGCTAGAAAATTCCTCCTACCGATCCCTCTGTGTTTTGTTTACTTTCTCTCTCTCTCTAACCTCTCCTCCGGTATTATTATTTCCTTTTCTCCCGCCTCGGAATCCAAGCAGCGGATTATACACGCGAGTAAAAAAGGTTCGTTGGGGAATATTAAAAAGTAGGTTAGTAATCGAGCAGCACCGAGGCAAATCACGACGATAGTTTAGGTCACGGTGTGCTATTACGATCTCGATAATAACTCGGCAATGATCCTAAGAGTTATCCCCGGCAATGACGGTTAAGTGGATAATCTCTATAGTTAGCGTTTATCATTGAAATTTCGTTATTGCCTGTCCGTTAAATCGCAATGCTGCCTCCTTTCTTATTATTCTTCTTCGGCTCATCCGGCAGCTGTTGAGTCGAGGTACGATGGACCGCGGCGGTGCGTATAGGGGGGGGGGGGGGGGGCTGGGGATGAGGTGAGAAAGTGATCGGCACTTGAAGACTGTAACGACGCGATGAGGATAGTTGCGAGACGCCTCGGTCGCGGACGTTTACGATAGCGATTTGTTTGTTGGCAATACGCGCGTGCGTGAATGCGCGCTTGTGTGTTTCACCGCCTGCAAACTTTTGCCACCAACATCGTGTATTCTCTCTCCCTCCTTCGCGATCCCTTTTACGACCCTTCTTATCTCCCTCTATCTCTCTTCCTCTCCTTCGCCATATCTCATCAATCACGCTTATCTCTCGAACCGTCAAATTTCTCACACATAATTATATAATCTTTATCAATATCTCATACGTTAATTATTAGAATTGCTCACATTTTCCCCTAAAAGCATCTCTATTAATTATGGATTATTCGCAGGAGTCGTGACCTTATCAATTGGCTTTTACAACTGCTCTCTGAATTATTATTATGTACAGATATATACCCTGCTGGCACACAACGTCCAGGGAACATCCTCGGCACGTCCAATGGACTCGTGGATATCTTCGGAACGTTCTTAGAATGTACGAGAGGGATATCGGCGCTATTGGCGCAGGGTTTGGAAAGCGTCGGTCGAGACCAATCGTAATATTAAAAATTTTCAAAGGAGTCTGTTTAATTGTCAATATTTTACGAGCTTCTTTGCTTTATCTACTCTCCATTTCTTGTTTCCACTTCCATGTATTCCATGTGCTTCTCGGAGTATTATTACACCAACTCGTCCCTCTTTCGAAGCTATTTGTTTTGCGCATCGTGCTCTTCTCTTTCTCCGACTTCTCTTTGTCTCGTGCCACTTTTTCCTTCAACACAACATATTCCCTTAAGTCAAGCGTGTAACGAGTGTCCCGTTCTGCACGCGAACCCCGTCCAGTATCCCCCCTCCCCTCTCCCTGTTTACCACTCCTCGCAACAAACCCAACCTCCGCGCAATGTTATTTCCGCGTTCTACGAATTTGCGCCTTGGCTCGAGCATTTGTTTTCATTCTGCACTTTTTGTCCATCGAACCAAACTTATTTCACTCTCTCTCTCTCTCTTCTCTCTCCACATAAACATCACGATTCGCTTTGCATTCTTCTCGAGATTCGTCAAGATCGTTCGTGCAACACTCCGCATCGTTAATACAGGCTACTGGAAAATACTAGGCTCGAAAAAGGGGGGAGGAATTATTATCATTGACTGATTAGTTATTACGGTGTAGTTGCAAATTGCCATAAGCGTTCCGAGCGTTAAAAGTGTTCCAGGGTAATTCTCGTAGGAGGGGGGGGGGGCTATAAAAAGCGAGGAAGGGGGAGGGGGAAAGAGAAAATAATTTAAGATTCAGTTGCATCCATGCAAGAACGTGTCGGATTACGCGCCGTTCTCCATCTCTTCGCGAGTCTCGGATTCGCGCTCGGTTTTCTTTCTTTTTCTCTCCCTTTCAAGTTTTCCCTCCCCCCTCCCCTTCCACGTTCTCTCTCGTCCAGCGCGCGCGGTTCGGCCTAAACGAGCAGCGATAAACGGACTTCGATATTAATTAAGTCCTATATGGGAGAGGGGGGCGAGCGGGGTCCTCCAGCATCCAGCCACATGCGGTCTCTCCTTTTCTTTTTCCATCGTGGGATTTAATCCAGCCTCGCGAGATAACGGTGCATCGTTGCGTTATGCGCGCCTGATTCCTCGATAATACCTCTTTTTACCCCGATCAATGCCAAGTAATTGCTGGAAATTGCGTGGGATCGCATTATCATTATGATTATCACAAGAGTCTCGCAGAATTTTTTCCTCTCCATTCCACGATCCAGTTGGGAGCTCCTCGCGCGGATTCGGAGAGTTTACGGTGGTTTCGTAGAATTTTTGGGAACGATTCCAGCGGAGGGAGAAACGCGACTATTCGACACGCGAGGTCATTCGCTACCAGTGGCCCCTGTGGTAGTAACCTCCTTGCTAGTTTTGCTTGGTAATACTTTTTTATTTTATCGTATCAAACGTATATGCTAAGAGCCGGTCGTGTCTCGGCAAACGCAGCCACGGTTGCTGCAAGGTAAGACAATACGGACGGGTTTGTCGGTGGTCAGTCCTGCCTCCCCCCTCCAACCCCCCCCCCCCCCCCCAACCATACGCAGCGGAGCAAAAATTGCGCAGGCATCGTGTTTTTCTCCGCGCTCCGGTGTTCAGTTACATTTCTCAAACATGCAACTTGTACTCGCACCTATGCTACTTTATTACTGCGTAACCTGGTTTGTTAAAAAACCTTCGAACGCGATTCTCCATTAATCTTGTATAAATCTAAATTTCTGTACGACTCGCGCCTAACCTTTTAATTTTCTTCGTGGTAGGGATGGATTTTTTTGGCGATAAAGGAAACCGTGGTCATACGCGATGTTTCGTTAAAAGTGAAATTTAATTACACTGGCAGCCATGTTGGTTTTTTAAAAATTGAACAGGGTTCTCGATTCGATAAATCTGTATTTTTAAGACTCGCTCGAGTGAGTTTTTAGTTTTTTTAATAGTGGACAGACGGATAGTTTTCTTTGGTCGGGAAAGAAAATGGCGAGCGGAGAGGCAATGAGAGGTGAGAAAAAGTTTCGAGGAGGAAAGTTAAATATTTGTATTTGCTGGTTCGGACGGTAATGCGGTGTTTGTCGTTGGTCTGGGGTGATCGGCTCGATGGGATCAGCGGCTTGGCTCGGCTTGGCTCGATAGAGCCGCTTGCGCAACCTTGACCGAGTGCACGGCCGATTGCTGAATCCTCGACCGTGGAGACGGCCCTGGAAAATCACGATCGAAGGACGACAACCACCCGATCTCCTTCGCCGAACACTCTCGAGCGTAGCAAAAGCAAACTGGCGAGCTTCGCCAATCGAAATCCACGCAGCTGCGTTTTCCCAAACTTTCCCACCGCTTCTCCTCGCGATCAAAAGAAAAATCGCTGTTGAAATTACCAAATTCCTCGATCGGCCACTTCCGGACACTCCCCGAAGAGAACCGTGTACCAAAAACACTTTTCTCTGGGTTAAAATCGAGAATCCTGAGAAATCTCTAATTATATATCCATGCAATTCTCATAATTTCTAATGTTGGAAGCCGTCCGCCATTTTGGTGCACGGAAAAAACTCGATAATTCCGTCCCCCGTGGAGTAAAAATTGCCGAAACGATAAGAATCTTTCGCGGGAGGAACGGCGTGTTTAATTTGGTCGGTCGCATCGATATATAGCCTGGATCGATTTAGCAATCGGTTTTAATGAATGGAAAAAGGTATGGGAGGAAGAAGAAGAAGCGAGTGAAACCCCATTAGGAAGGTAAAAAGGCAAATAACTTGGCACTCGGAGCAATTGGCGAGCAGTGACATAAAGTTTTTGCGCTCCCGGACACACTCTCGGGATTCTCGATTCCTGCGGTAGTCGCACACTTTGCTCTTGCCGGAGCCTGATACTTTCCAATGGATTCCTGTCGCGGGATGAGTCGTCGGATGAAAAAGATGACTGGCGGCCCCCGGCTTTGATAATCTTTAATTTATTTTAATGACGTGGAAGCGTGACTCAGAGAGAGGGGGGGGGGGGAGGAGATGGCGAGAAAATGACAAAGGATGAATAAAAGAGCGAGGCTGCGAGAGGGAGAGGAGAAACGAGAGAGAGGAGGGGGGGGGGGGGCAGAGAGCGAGAGAGTGCATATACAGAGGCTTCGGGTGAATGCCGCCAACGCCGCCGTGTTATCGGAGGTCAGGTTCACCAACGACGATGTAGTATGCTCTCTCTCTCTCTCTCACGAGATCCCTCTTTTTCCGTCTCCCCCTCCCATCGAGCCTAACCCCACCCTCGCCTTGGAGCGCTGCAACGAAAGAAAGCCATCTTTCAAGAACCAGAAACAACACCGAAATACGACTCAATGCGAATTTTCACTCTCGTGGAATGTCAACAATTTTTTCTTGTTTTTTGAAAAAAAAAAAAGTGATATTGTGAAAGATAATTTTTTTAACGAGAAAGAGGCACGAAACGATCGAAAATGGCGAGGTTCGTTGATGGAATCCGAAGGTTCTCGCGACTCACGGTCGTAGTCGGTGGAGTAGAGTCGGAGGGTGGGAGGAGGGGGGGGGATTAGTAAGAAAGAGAAGAAGAGGCTGGATGCTGCTCGCTGCATCTTGCATATATGTATGTTTTATGTCAGCGTGCATTCTGCATTTGCGCCGTTGCCACGTCCGCGGTTCTCCACTGACTCCCCCCTCCCCCCTCTGCCACTCTACACTCTCAACGCTCCTCTTCCTCTCTCCCCCACCCCCCCGCCACTCTCCTTCCTTCCTCCTTTCGCTCGCTCGCTCCTTCTTTTCTTGCATTCATCTCCATCCCCCCCCCCCTTTCCTCCTATACCACCCACCTCCACCCATATTCTTGACGTTTCTCAAACCTGCGCCACCTCGCGAGTCGTTGAACTCGAAAAAGCGAGTATACGTCAAGACGCGCCGAGCCATCTCGCTGCGAACGTGAGAGAGAGAGAGAGAGAGAGAGAGAGAGACAGCGAAGGACCAGATTATAACAGAAAATGATTTATAGATCGTCGTTGGAGATAAAAGAGACACAATGGTCCGTGTTTGGACAAATATCGACCGAGTTACAGCTTTGGTCTCATTGATCGGTATTCCTCAATGATGAAAATCACTTTAATGGATGCAACGTGGACAGATGCAGCCTTGCTCTGTTATATACGTACCAACGGTCCACGAGACCAAAACAATGAGTTTCTTGTTTCTTTCGATGTATAATGTTCCTAGGGTCTCTCGGAAAATTATCATAACACTTCTTACATAGGATTTCAATAGAGAAAGATCTCCTCGAGTACTCTTGGACCATGTACAATTTTTTCGAGTCATCTACCTTTTTTTCTACCAAGAACAGCTTTAAATTCGTTCCCACGAGAAGGGCCAAGTCCTATGGTGAAAATAATTTTTTTCCGAGTTGCGATTCTCCTCACACCCCTCTCCCCTTTAACACACACACACACACACACACATATAAATATACTTGAATCGTATAACCCCCCTTTATTCGTTCCTCCAGCCGCTGAAAGATCCCGTCCTTTTTTATCACCGAGCTATTTTTGCAATCGAGTTTGTTTCTTTTATCGTCTCAGTCGATTGATTTTTATTTCTCAGCCTCGTTTCAAGTGTTTGCAGCGTAATTCCTCTCGATAGAGTTTAAAGATAAAAGCTTCGCTGTGAGCTTGGGTGCTTTGTTGGTGTATATAAAAAAATTGCATTGGGAAAATAGTAAAAATGACAAATATTTCGCAGGGTGCGTAACAACACGGTTTGGAACGATCGAGGACGAATTTCTCTGGAATAAACTGGTAATTTTTCTCTCTGCCTAGGGAATAAATTATAACTATATAAACAGAATACTCTCGTGTATCGAAATTAGATTGTTTTTAATGGACGTGACATTGTAACGAAGATACGAGAACGCGCAACAGGCTAATAAACTCTGCACGTGCATCTGTCTCTCGCAGTGTGCGTGCGTGTGTGTGTGTGTGTCTCCGTTGGTCGAGCGGCCAGCGGATCGGATCTCCTCGTCTGGTGGCACCTCGCGAAAAATGCACACATGTAGACGCTGTTCGATTGGAACGGGAGGAGCCAGGCGGTAGGCGCGTTTAACCGTCTGGCACTGGCGCGTTCCAGCCACGATCAGTCACACTGACGTTGCACTAGGTCGCGGCACGATTCCTCACCAACACACCGAAATCTCCATAATCACCGAGCCAAGCGTCCTCCTGCCCCTTGCGAGCCGTTCCTCCACATGTGAGATACGTCACACTCGCGAAACAAACCTCCGCCGCGATAATTCCCTCGCACTTTCCAGCTCGTCTCTCGTCCCTTCTCGATAATAATAATAATAATAGTACGAATGTCAACAAGAGCAAAAAAACGGTAAATAAACTGGGGAATAAACAAACTATCTCTCTCTCTCTCTCTTTCCCTTTTGGAGAACCAGACGCGGTAAGCGAGAGTCTCGCGTGTGTGAATTAACAGAGTTCGTCGAGGTGGATTTTCGAGTATCGTTCGCGCTCGAAGGAGCGCGTCGTCCTCGTGCCGGAATGCTCGAACGTGCTTTCGCGAAACAGGACGAAATCCTCGAGGAATCTCCCAGTCGTTCGCACGACGTTCGTTTTTCTACGAGGAAGAAAAACGCGAGT
The DNA here is from genome assembly GCF_024137725.1 of Prorops nasuta. NCBI lineage: Eukaryota > Metazoa > Arthropoda > Insecta > Hymenoptera > Bethylidae > Prorops > Prorops nasuta. The sequence continues at coordinate 246,987 of NW_027116857.1, read as the reverse complement.
CTCTTGACGATGAAAACTTGAGATAGAATTTCAAGGTATATATATATATATATATATAGCGAGAAAAGTGTAAAGAAGAAGGAGAGTCCTGGTGGAACCAAAGTGCGAATGGGTGTAAGTGTGAATAGGGCTTGTGGCGAGCGATAGTGCTTACCTCGTGTGGCACGAGTTTACAGTAGTTGAATCACAGTAAAATGGCGGTGGTGGTAGGAGCTAGGTAAAAAGATCACAAAATATGGCACACTGTTGACCGAGTTCATCGTTCGGCACTCGCGCGCGGTCCTGGGTGGGTACCAGGGGGTGGTGGGTGTGGAGGGGGGAAGCGAAGAAGGGGTGGGGGAGGAAGAACCGGAGGGTTCGGCGCAAGAGGAGACACGGACACACGAACACGCACAGAGGGGCAGGGGGACCGGAAGAGGACGAGGAAGAAGAAGAAGAAGGAAGCCGGAGGAATCGACGCGCACTGTCAGCTGTCAACGACGGTCCCCACGTTGCGGTAGCTGCTGCTGCTGCTGCTGCTCTTCCGGTTCTCATCCAAAACTCTTTTTCTCTCGCGGGGCGCGTGCCAACTCGCTTCTGGCCAGTGAAGGATTTTCATGAACGGGGGACGCCGAGGGCGCGCTGTGCGTTAATTGGGTCAGGGGTCGCGATCAGCTGACGGAGTCGCACGCGTAATCTCGCAGTTTTTAACACTGGGTCGAGTCCCTCTCTCGTGGGGCACGTCGCGCGAAAGAATCCCTTTTTTCCACTGGACTGGCAAGAAGCTGGATGACGCTGGATGGGATGACTCTTCACGGTTCTGATGATGATGGTGGTGGTTGCGGTGGTGGTGGTGGTGGTGGTGATGGTGGTGGAAGGAGATCAGTCGTGGTCAGTGAGTAGGAGAGAGAGAGAGAGAGAGAGAGAGTGGGGGTTTTGTTTGAGAGTTGGCGGATCGGGGGGTGGAAAACCGTGTTGGCGCTCCTCTTGGTGGCCGCGCGCGGTCGTCGTCTTCTTCGTCGCGCTCGCCTCCCCGTGGCGCGTGGTATCGCGTGAAGTTGATCGTGCGTGCGCACCTTGTGCCTTCGTTACAGAGTCTTTTCCGTATAAAATGCTGGGGCGCCGGCGAGAATCGGCGTAGGCTTCGCGCCGGCGGCGTCCTCGATGCCGATTGGCTCGTTCCCGCAGCGTGGGGGAACTGGCGCGAAGGTCCGAAGCTAGTGTAGAAGCCTCGGAGGAGCCAGCAGAGCGGATCCGGACAACTCGGAGTGGGGCTGCCGTCGCTGGCGTCTCTCGACGCTGCCTCCTTCTATTCTTTCTTTGCCGTTCCCTCTCTCTCTCTCTCTCTCTCTTCGATATCCAGACTCTCAGGGACTCAAGGGGCACTGGACTCTCTTCAAACGCTGCGGGGCCCATTATACCCATCTCTCTTTCTCTTACTCTCCCTTCCCAATAGCTTCGTCCATGCCTCTCTCTTTCTCTCTCTCTCTCTCGGAATCAAGACGATGAACGATACCAACGAGAGAGGCCACAACCATCTCTCTCCCAAAAGTCACACTACTCCAGTTGCAAACTGTCCATTTTGCAACCTTCCAAACCGAACGATTCAATCGCAAATAAGAGACAGAAAAATGTTGAAATTTCGAAGCGAAGCCTCGATTGCAACGAATGGTCGTACTCGTTAATTTTTCTTCGGCCCTCTCCTTTTCCTCGAGGTACCGTGGCAGCAGCTTAAGGACGCCTCAACATCGCCGCGCGATTCCATGGAATGCGTGACAATCTCGTAAAGTGTCTTAAACGCTTCTTCTTCGTCCTCTTATCGTTCGGTTCATTGGACGTGGGTAAATATTAAAGACAATGCTTGGTGGCGAGGTCACGTGACCTCCGATTGCAGAAGGAGAGTGGCGTAGGTGAGAATAAAAAAGAGAGATAAGTTTGCCCCCCACCATGAAGAATGTTCAACTTGATTTCGTGGAGTATTAAATAAAATCTTGCATTTTACGTTTATTACAGATCCGAGTGTATAATAATTAGTTGCAGCGATACTCTCCACGATCATTGAAGAGCAGTGCGTTATTCTGCCAATCCCGAGCGTTAATATCAGAGATATTGGAAATTCTTGCAACGATACTGAACGGCTAGAGCGAGCCGCGATGCGATGGCTCAGCCTTCAGCAACGACCTCTGCGTGTATTTACATCCAATCGATACTCCAATGATATTCGATGAACTTGATCGTTGACGGTCAAGAGCGATCCAACGAACCCTCTCTCCCCCCTCCTCAGTATTCTTCTCAGGTACTGTTGCATATCCTCGCGAGACGGGGACCGGAAGTCTTGCGGAAACGCGACCTTTGATTTTCTAGGATTTTTTTGCATCGTGCGAAGAGTCGAGTTTGTCGACGCGCGCAGTTAGGATGCTGACCTTAGGAGGAGGAAAAAAAATGTTGGGAGTTGCCTAAACGGGAAGTAGGAAGTTGGTTGGGCCAATGGCCTCCTTTAGAATTTGGGCCTGGCGGTTGTGGGGGGGCCTTTCGTCGTGAGCTGGTCAGGTCTGTTGTTGATGTTGCTCGGTTGGAGTTGTGGGTAGGCTGGTAGGAGGATGGTGAGGGAGAGGGGGAGGGGGGAGAAGAAGAAGGCGGGCGAAGAAACGGGAAGGCGAACGGGCATGCACGGGGGGAGGGGGGGGGGGGCAAAGAAAACTAAAAGTAGGAGAGTCGAGAGAGAGGAACACGCGGTATCTATCCGTGCTCTATCCTTCTCGCTCAGTCTCGGTACTTCTTCTTCTCTTTTTCCATTCTGCTCCTTCGTTCGCGTGTACTTCATCCACCTTCTCTTTTTTTCCACCTCTCTCTCTCTCTATCCCCCCCCCCCCCCCCCCCCCCTCGACGCAGCAACAGTCTGGTCCATCGCGAGTAGCAGCGCGACGCGGCAGCCAGGCTATTCACCCACGCATGCACGGGATGATGATGATGATGATGATGATGATGATGATGATGCCGAGCCCACTGGAACATGCAGCCACGAAGAAAGACAACCGTGGAGAACGAGAGAAAGAGAGCAGTGCTTTCTCCGTTGCAGCTCGGTGTGAGAATTCTCGTGTCGAGTAAAAAGAAGCGAAATCCGCGGTCTAATTTTGATCGCTACACATCTCTGCCCTGGAGTTTCCGCAAGAACTTCCTGCTCGAAGATGCTGATTTATTATGTATATATAGCAGACGTTTTTCCATCGTTCTTATCAATTAATTTTTTTTTCATACAAAATTCTATACTTTCCCCCACTTTCGTACGTCCCCACCCATTATCGAGAAAACTGTCCAAACGCTTTTTCTAATTTTGTAAAATCCATTTTAATCGAACGACTGTTTATTTTTTACCAAAAAATATTCAAAAACACATTTCTCTCTCTACAATTAACAACTTTACCATGGAATAATAAACTATCCCCCACCTTACAACAAAATCCCACTTATCTATCGATAAAACTGTCCAAATACGTTGGTGAATTTTTGCCGAGTGCATTTAATTAGACGAGAGTTATTTTTACCGCACGCTAAGACAAAGGAGAGCCGTTGTTTTTTTTCAACGTTGCAGCAAAGCCGAGTGACATTGGTCCCCCCGGCTGCACAGCCCGCTGACCCAGATTCCGAATCGGCTATTTTTTCCCTCGTGCTTTTTTATCTCCCCCCCCCCTTCCCCTCCCCTCCTCTCCCGCCCTTCCTCAGTATCTCTCTCTCTCTCTCTCTCTGCCGCAGGCCGAGTCGCCAGGCTCGTCTCGTTGACCCCTTTCTTTCCTCCTCGATCTCCCTCTCTCGCTTTCTCCAATCGCACATCCCACTCGACTTCGTCCTCCTTCGACTCTCCAGTCTCGGGTTTCCTCTTTATCTCCCTCCCTCCCCTCGCCGTCGCCTCCACCCCCGCCGCCAACCATCTCTCACAGCCGGATCCTGACCTACGACTACGTCGTTGCTGTCTCCGGTGTCCTCAAAATTTCCGTACCTCTCTTTCACGCTCCAACGCGAACGGGCATCTTGAACTCCGCCGTTGAACCGGACCAAATCTACTTCCTCCTCACCGTATATATATATATATATATATATATATATATATATAACGTGTAAAACACGGGAAGAAAATAAAATTCGAGGAAAATTTGAATGGCTTCGGAGGATTCTCCGCAGGACGAGAGTTTGGCTTGGAGTTTTTTCCGAAGGATATCGAGCGTTGGTGGTTCGCATCGCGGAGGTCAGACTGGAGAGTGGTGGGGTGGGACGGTATAGGCGTGCGAGAAGAAATGGTAAGAAGGGGTGGGGGGAGGCGGTGCGGGGGCGGTGGCGGTGGCGATGTGGAGGGGAGTGCAGTGGGGGGACGACGGAGGGGCCCTCGCAAACGGAGCGCTGCACACAGGCAGCCCCAGACCGCGGCAAAACTCCGCAGTTTTGCTCTTCGATTTTGCAAACTTATATTTAGAAGGGCAACGATCTTTTGCCGGCTTCGAGCAACGCGAGACCGGAGTCTGGACAAGCGAGTGCAGTGCAACCGCCGCGATTTCTCGGCCGAACAACCAAATGCCAACTGCTCGCTCGCTTGGTCCCTCTTTTTCGCTTACCCCCCCCCCCCCTCCCTCCTTCTCCCCTTGGCCCCTCAACCTCGGCTCCTCACCAACGCGCACCCCTCTCGAAACCATCGACACTCTCTTTTTCCTTTGTCTCGCGCGCTTCTCGTCGTCGCAACGATACCGACCTACGCCAATGCTCTCTCTCTCTCTCTCTCTCTCTCTTTCTGAGTCACTGCCCCCCCCCCCCTCCCTCCCTTTCTTCTTTACAATCTCGCTCTGAAAATCCTTTTTTTCACTCCGCTAAATCTGGTTTTAAATAGTGCCATTCCTAATGCAATATTTATACTCGATATTCGTGGCGTTTGATTGAATTTAACTCGATTGAATTGTTTTAATTAAACGACTAGTTTATTTAAATACAAATCGTGTTTGATTGATATCGAGAGCAATGGTTTTTTGAATAAATATAATTATTTTGTCCCAACGAGAAAAAATTGGGTTTTTGTTTCTTGGCACGTTTCTTTAAAGTTTTGTCATAAAGGATTATTAATAGTTTTGTATATATATATATATATATAACAGTAGCGAATCGTGCTGGGGATTGCAAGAAAGAGTCGGGATGGTTTTACAATTGGTGTTCCACGAAGGAAAATGAAAGTAATGCTGGTAAATGAAACAAGACGCGTTTTATGTGTCCCAGAGAGCGAGAAACAGTGGTTCTCTCTTTCTGCCGCCCTATAATTCCATATGCATTATGGGAACTGGCGGGTCAATCAACTCGATGCGTTTCGTTTGCTCGATGGACTCGAGGAATCTCTTCGCTTTTCATTCGAGAGTCAAACTACGCTCTTGCGTACACACACACACACACACACACACACACACATATATATACTACCCACGAAGGGTCGCCCTCGAACGTTTCTATAATCGCGATTATTTCTGCCAGTAAATAAATTTCTATTTATAGCTATATCGCCGACTAATTGATCGCAATTACGAGCACGCCAGCTTTTCGAAATCGATACGCGATATGATTTCGTAATAAGGCGATGATCGAGAGTTAAATTTTAATGGACGCCAAGGGAATTGGAAGGTTGGATTAAAATGTGGCAGCGAATAAAAGCGCGATCCTCGTGACGCGCGAAGAATGCTATACGCGCCGCTTGTAAAAAGTCAATCAGGAAGAGGGAGAATGATTTTTGCCGTAGCATGCCGCCCGTTGCGAGAAATCCATGTCACGTTACTCCACCCATGCGAGCGCCAGTCTTGCGTTAGCACGCCACGTGGCGTGCTATACCTTGACTTTTCTTTTCTCCGAACGCTTCCTCTGACTTTGAGAAGTTACCCAGAGGGGCGTACTCAAATATTTACCCGATGGCACCAGCCGGAGGGTAGGACTATGCAAGATTCTCCTTTCGGAATATTTAGAAACTTTCAACGATGTTATACCAAATTTTTATTCTAATTTAATTCTGTATTTTGTTAGATATTTTTTTTTCTGGGTCCCCGGGATCGCGATTATCCTTTTTGTGATGATACTTCGATGACATATACTTGTGGAGAGAGAGGATCGTGAATTATTTATACACTCTGCACAATTTTCTATAAAATTTTGTTGCTAATGAAATTATATTTTTCATTCTTGTTGTCAAATTTGAATTTTTAATTTTTTGTAGGTCCCGGAGATCGATGACCCTATTCGTCACGGTATTTCAACCAGATACTTGTGAAAAGAGACGGTGGATCAAAATAGAAAGAGAGAGAGAGAGAGAGAGAGAGAGAGAGAGAGCGAGGACCACAATAAACGCAATCTTATCGCGCGTGTAACAGAGTCGTGGTTACGGAGTCAACGAACGATAAAAAAAAATCACCGAGCGATTTGCACCAAACCGAAAGAGAGAATAAAGCTGACGTGGGCGCGTGTAACTTACCATTCCTATTTTTTCCTTCCCCCTCCACGAAAGAGCCTGGCCGCGCACCCTGCCCAATCGCGAAACCGCTTGGGGTAGGTCACAGGCGAGAAAGATATAGCACCGGATATACGCGAAAGAACGAAGCGTGTCGGGAAAAGAAACTGGAGTGCGCGAAATTGGAATTATGCACCGAGACAAAAAATTCTTTATTCCAATAAATTTCATTGCGAATAGAAGAATAATTCCATCGAAACACATGGTTGTTTTTATAACAAACAATCGAATAACAAATAAATTTGAATCGCCAAATTCAACCGATCGATGTTTAAACGAATATTAAGTTCAAATAAATATTAATCAACGTCAAACGCGTGTCTCCATGCACATATTCGCAGGAAAATTTATTCATTTCCAACAATTTTTCACTCCACGCGTGAAAAGTGAAAAATTAAGTATATATAGACACGCGTGCGACATCGACTAGATGGCGTGAATTTTCATTCACGTCTATTTTTATAAGCTCCACTGCGCAAATAAAGAAGTCCATTTCCTGCAGCGTGCTCACCGTCGGACAACCGCGAGCTGGGCTCTCGTTAATAAGAGGAAATAGGAGTGGGAAGAGGCTAAATTTACAGTCCTAGGGTAAATATATCGTGCAAAATGTATTATTATCGATCAAACCTAGTATGGACACAAATGACGAAGAACCAAATAAAAATTCGATTCTCCCCGGGAGAATCCTTTGATCTTTCAAACACGATTTTCAAATTTGGTCCCTTAATTACTGCAGCAAAAAATGTGTTAAAAAAAGAGATTTGGAAGTGACTCGACGTGCAACGAGCGACGCAACGTACGAATGCAGAACTGCGAGTGCAATTGCAAACATCAACTATGCGTCCCGAACTCGCATCAAAGCACATTCCAGTGTACTGCGACGCAAATCACTTGTCAAAATTACCGCAAAGTGCATAGCTGTCCTGCGAGATGAACGGCAACGCCGTATACAATCGAAACGTCATCCTCGTTTCGCATTCGCCTTAATTACCGAAATATCCCGAGGGACTGCGAAACGCTTAAATCGATCCTCGAAAGAATTTTTTTATTATTTGCAAAAGATTTTTATTTTCGTAGGAGAATCCTACGAGCTTCGATTCGAGATACAGCATAAAAGAGACAATTTTTTTCTTCGCAATAAAGAAAATTTTTTTATCATTCGTAAAATATTTGTATTTTTGTAGGAAAATCCTACGAGCTTCGGTTCGAGATACACGATAAAAAGGACAATTTTTTTCTTCGCAATAAAGAAAATATAGTGCAGAGATCGGTAAGAAATCGGCACGATTTACTTATCGTTATTATCGTTCTTTCCGAATCGCCGTTACTCTTGCGTGTCCGTGTGCGTGAAACGGACGATCGAAAGATTCGATTAAGCCGATTCGAAGAGGCCAAAGAGTTCTCGAGCCTTATTGTGCTCGATCATGCGATCTGAAAATCATAGAAAATTACTGAAAAGCAAAGAAAGCCGTATAAAAGCGGCTCGATGTTTCTCCGGACGTCGTAATTTTGTCTCTGCTTTAACGGCCCACCGGCACGATTCTAATACACCCCCGCTCGAGCTCCTTCGTCAAACTTGCTTTTTGTTTTCTTCGATTGAAGACGGAGCCACCACTCGCTATATATACATATATATATATATATGTATATATATACGTACCCCGTCTCAGGGAGATTCGAGCAAGGGTTGCTCGTCCGATCGCAACCGTCGAAACAACGCAGCGCGTGCTGCAACCGTTATTTTAAGCGCAAAAAATCCACGAGATCCATCGAGGGACTAGAAACGTGAGAAACTGCCTCGATTTGCATATTGCCTACGAGTTCGTTTGGAAAATCGACTTTTCTCTCTGTGCCAACTTCTATTGGATTCGTCTTTAAGTTAATTGTGTATCGTCCGAGTCTTTAACCTTGAAGAGTTAACGAACTTAATAATTATCTAATAATATTACATTTCTTAGTTTATATATTTTTCGAAAGAAATCGATTTGGAGATGACGATTTTCATCGTGTATAATTTTATTCGAATATTTATATATAATTGTATCTTCTGTGTTAAACCTTGAAGAGTCAATTAGCTGTACAATCGATCAAGCAATATTTTTATACATTTCTCACTTTACTCATATCGAGATAAACAATTTTCAAAACCGATTTTTTCAAGGAAGTTTAAACAAGCGATCGTCATTTTCATTCCAATCGATACATTCGAACGATCACCATTGGAAATTGTTGATAATTAGAGCACTCGTATCTTAGCCTATTATCGGATCGGTAAGACGACCTTATAAGAAGAGCGAATAGCAGAGGAGGGGGGGGGGGGGGGATCTCTCGTGAGAAAGTTTCGAGAAGCAACGTGGAATCGCTGATGGGGTTGAGACAATGGCATCTCCGAATCAATTTGCATCCTTCAAAAGCCGGTGCACCGATCTTTCCTCTCTCGGAGTACCACCGATTTTTTCCCATCCTTTTCTTTTAGCCGGCAACTTCCATCTTTCTCCCGTCACGGTTCCGGTTTCTCGCAGCTGTCACCGATCCGAGATCAGAATTCCGGATCGATACGAGCAGGATCGGGACCTCTCTTGGCATAACCGGTTCTTCCGAGGGACGACCAACGAGAGAGATGAAGAGAAAGGGGGGGGGGGGGGTGCAGAGAAACGTGGCAAAGCGCAAAAAATTCATTTGAATGGCCGGAGGGTCCGCAGAGGCGTCGAATTAATTGGATTTTAATTTCGAGCCGCAAGAACAAAAAAAAAACCGGGGGTGTTACCGCGTTTCGCGTTACCCTCCCGTGAGAACCGTGCTAAGCGAATGTTTGGATAACATTACGCACTCTCGCCTGCGTAAATCCCGGCGAAACTTTATTGTTTCTTTTGAACGATGAATTTTTCATTATGCTCCCTATCGAGCGGAGATTCCTTTCATCGCTTTTATCTCTCTCCTGTCCTCGACATCTGCGATTCGACCCACACTATTATTTCGCGCCTTCCAATTATCCTCGCTGCAAATAACAATCTATATATATATCTATATATATATACACCTGCACTTGATCGATTGCTTCAAACTTTTATTATTACGCGCTTTCGTTGCTCCTGCGTGTTTCCTACTCTTTTGCACACCGACGAACGACCGTTCGTGGTACACTTTGTTTCTGCTTCGTATCTCGATTACTGGTAATCGATACTGCTTCGTGTGGTATATATATGATCAGTGCGAAGTTTGTTGGGAAAATGGAAAATTTTTAAGAGGTTTTTTCCAAACGATCTTCGAAAGTGGCAATTAATTTGGGTGGAGACTGGAGAGTCGTCGAAGGTGACGCGGAGGAATCGGGGTGGTTTCCGGTGTTAATTTGCGAGCAGGTTTTCTCATCCCCCCCCCCCCCATGAGGGGGAAAATGGAGTTTAAAAGTGCGACGAGGCAGGCCGCATTACCGAGCGTTATAAATGTCGAAAAGAAAGCACTTTAACGAGTCCGGAATTGCGTTACGCGTTGTTTGGCTGGAGTAAAAGAATTTCGTAAAAAGGACAAGAAGCAAAGCTGCAGTGGCGGAAGAGGAAGAAGAAGAGGAAGTTAGCTGTGGAAGCGAGGCTGGTGGTTTGGGGCAAACTTTTAAATTCTCCTGCCGGCAACGAAGCAACAATTTGTTTCGTTAAGTAGCCTCGTCTTTTGTTTTTGCGGCTCCTTCTTTTATTTTTAGCACGGCCACCTTGGCTGAGGTGCCGGCACCGCCGTGCGGCATCCAGCTCCCGCCTATCCCTTCTCTCCCACCCCTCCCCCTCCACTCCCACCGTCAACCTTAAAAGCGCGGAAACTTTGGGAAAATCGCAAAAACGCCGCAGCGATGGCGAAGTTTCCACGTTTCCCGGGGATTTAATTAAAACATTCGCCCGCGCTTTGTGCGAGCTTGCCGCGAACGCCATCATCCACGAGTGGCGACAGCGTACGTCAACCCTTAATCGCTCATGTGAGAACACCGCCCCTTAAAAAAGGGCTGGCGCAATTATATCGCACCCTCCTTCCGGACCAGCAATTTTTCAAGACGCACGCCACCCCTTACCTCCCTCGTGTCGATTTCTAAAACCCACCCTCCGTGCTGCTCCCTCCACTGTGTGCGTGTGTGTGTGTGGGTTCTGCAGTCGAACGTCCTTGGAACGTACGCTGCTGGTTGTTCGACCAAAAGACTCGTAATTACTTTCAATCGTGTCTTTTATTAATTTTCCATGTGTTTGGTGGATGATTTTTCTTAGCGACGAGGAGGACAATATTTCGTGTATTTCTACCGTGACTAAATTATCGCGTTTGATCGAATTTAACTCGGTGAGCGGGGTTGGTTGAGAAGAAACTACAGTTGAAATTCGCCATTGGAATAAATTAATTGTAAAAACACGAGATATTAATATTTTAAATGTTTATCGATTAAGACGAAGCACGGTGAACGCATTAATTCTAAAGTTAAATATCAGGATTCCTTTTGCCACCTTCGAGAGACAAAACCCTATATAATTCTTGGACAGGAAAATTTCTTGTAATGGAATATACACACGTGCAAAACTAATAAGTAAGATCGCGAATGAAACCCAATATATCGTTCAATCGTCTATAAAACTCGTTTTATTAGTTATCGATACCCGGATTACTATTACCTTTGATATATTTTCTTGAAATCTGCATAACATGGCAGTGCCATTAGTCATTACCTTTACGATCTCCTATTCCTATACCATAACTCACATCTGGCTATATATATATTACATGTATATCTACCGCATGCTGGATCTTGCATGTTTTATCTCTTATTAGTAAGCGACTCGTAGGAGATGCTTTGTAAATTTTGAAATTGGTCCTAAACAATTTTTCTCCCATCGACGTAACTCGATAACGCACAACGACTGTTACCCGATGAATACGTAGGGGGATCGTAATGTCGAATGGAAATGGGTATAAAGATTAAAAATTCGTGGATCGACGATTGTTTCATCGATTACACGGATGACGTTCGAGGGAAAAAGCGATAAACTGGTGTGAAGGGGGGGGGGGGGCTAACGGGAGGTACTTAACGAAACAAATGGTGGATGACGCGTCGCGGAAAGAATTGGAAAGGTACGAGGAGCTCTAGTATGGTGATTCCACTTTTTAGCGAGACTTCTTCTCGCTGAATAACAACGCTCGAAGCACAATTGAACGCTCGTTAGCGACGCTTTCTTCTTTCGTCAGCCTTCCAGCTTTTCGTTCGGATGCCAGCCTCGTGTAAGTTGCTCCTCGACTTTGCACCAGCGGTACGGGAGCCCTCCTGTCACGCGTCTCGACTCGTTTATAACGCCAATCCACATACTCGATTGTACCTCCACGCGTTCTTCGCTATTTTCTATACACGCGGGCATACATTACTCCCCCACTCCTTTAAGTATATATATATAGATATAAGCAATTTCGAGCAAATTGATTTTTGCGAAAACACGTACCGGTGACGCGATAGTGTCGATTAATTTGTGGAAATGTAAAATCACGCAAACCGAACAGTTTATTCGACAAAATTGATTACACGAATTTAATTATTCGGTTTTTACTCGAAATTGTTTAGTTTCTGCGATGTGCAATTTAATAAATTTGCTATTCGTCGATTTGTTGTTTTTACAGACCCAACTCGGTTCTTCTTCCTATGCTCGTTTAATTTGTTTGCGAGGAACAATGAGAGTGCAGTGACCTTTCTTCTCCTTCAGGATCGATTTCCACGTGATTGATTCAACGCTCGATCGATCAGTGGTAGCAGACATCGATAACATTGATAAGCCACGGTGGGATTTTTTGCAGAATCTACTCTTCAAGATCCCCAACGCCATGGGAGTTCTTTTCTTTGCTGTCACGCGTGAGCTCGTTTATGACAGCAGACGCGTTATCCTACTCGAGCGAACGCGATTCGCCAGACAGCAGAACGTTGCTCGACTATTATATGAGATTGGTGCTTTGCTTGTGTGTATATATATATATATATACAGTTGCTTCGAACTTGAGATAATTGCAAGCATAGATCGTATTAATGCTTATTAGCTTCCTCACGATTTTTCAGCCATCACTGTCTCTCTCGACTCAAACCCAATAATTCTCAAGTTTGCTCCACGTAAATTCTGCATTCCAATGAATTAAAATTTCATTGAAATTGTAAAATGATAAGTTACACTGCTTGATTAATTGACAAGTGAATCACGAATGATTTAAAATCCTCTCTAGTACAGAGCAAACCTTCAAAATAGCAAAATATTGCTGAGTTGTTGCACGAGATTTTTAACCTGCATATATATAAAAAAACTCCATGCAAAATTTACATTCCATCGAATTAAAATTTCGTTGAAATTGTAAAATGATAAGTTACACTGCTTGATTAATACACAAATGAATCACGAATGATTTAAAATACTCTCTAGCACAGAGCGAGTCTTCAAAATAACAAAATATTGCTGAGTTCTTACGCGAGATTTTTAATCTGCCTACATATAAAAAAACTCCGCGTAAAATCTACATCCCATCGAATAAAAATGTCGTTCAAGTCGTAAAAAAACGAGTTACACCGGACGGTTAGTTGATAATGGAATTACGAATGATTTAAAATTCGAGTAGAGAGGAGGAAACACGTTGAAGATTCACGAGAGACTCAGCATACACATATATATATATATACGCTGGTCGATTTATGATTGGTGAGTCAGCGTGCTGCAAGGGCCCAGCGAAACAAGCGAACGCAGTCTTGGAACACGCGTATGCATTTACGAATAATAATTTTTATCGTTCGAAACACGAGAGTTCGCCATGCTGCGTAGATCTGAAATAATGCTCTTCGTCGGAGAGTCGCGAGGATCTCATTGGTCGTACAGCAACGCTATTACGTAACTGTTTGCGATATTTCTTTAAGCGTATCTGCGAAATAACAGCAAACAATCGTGTTTTGAAGGAAGATTCAGACACAATGACGGTTATTATTTATTTTTTCCTCAAAGCCGTCGATTTCTAGCATAGAAACGTCAAGCGATGACGCACGAAGGGTCGAACATGTGTATTACCAAGATTTCTGACAGCTGTGTGCAAGCTATCATTAGTCGCGATACGCTAAAAAAGCGAGGCGCGTAAAAATCTCGCGAGCAATTTTCGCGATATCCATCATTCGGGGTCGTTGTTGTTGGAATATTCGCCGGATATGGATAATTTGTAGCTGGGCTAAAATTCGGGAACGATCACATGAGAGGGGGGGGGGGGTATCCGTTCGATCAGCCGTGTTGGGGGGGGGGGGGGTTGCGTCGCGGATGCCGACAGAACCGAAGCTCCTGCGAGATTCTTCGATTAACGTCATTAACATAATACGCGTAGGGCCACCTGTTTTTTTCATCGGCACAACAATGCAGCCCACCCCAATTCGAGCCCTAATACAGCTCCCAGACTTCTCTCTATTATATATATATATGTCGATAATCTTATTCGCTGCCCGAAGACAGCGTGTAACATTTATATATATATGCAGATCTTTTTAGAGGGGCGAACAGTGTAATCGTTACAAGACAACATCAAGCACAACATTCACTCGAGCAACTGGAAAATAGTACATAGAGCATGCCGGTAAAAAATTGATAATACAACCAAAAAAATGCTGAAAATTGAATTTATGAAACGAAACAATGACGCGTGGTGGGATGAAGAAAAATGTCAAATGACGTGCAAACGTGTTAAGAAATTTTTCGTGACAAGGCCATTGTCGTGGTATCTCTGGCCCGTTGATGAGTTACGTGATTAATTTGCTAATTAGCGGCGAGAGAAATGAAAGGAGAAAAAAATGAAGAAACAACGAGGAATCGTGCAATAATATAAGACAATGTCCTTGGTCGAGAAGCAAGAAAAGAAAATGGTGGACACAGCGAATAAGTAAAAAAAGGGGTTGGAACAGGTTGAGCATCCAACTCACTCGCTGCAGGGTGTTCCAACATTCCTCGAGGCTGACCATTTGTCCGCCAGCATTGGCCACAGCTCCTAGGCTCGCTGCTGCGCCACGAGACTGTTTGGGTAACAATACAGTAGGCTCACATTAGTCTTTCTCCCTTTCAAATTTCATCATTTTCTTCCGCCAACAAAAATACATCTTAAAATAATTATGCTACGTGCTGCACGACGATCCTATATATATATATATATATGTATACAAATTATAACGTTCTCGATTGGTTTACTCTCTGGAACGAAGACACTAAAAGGGATTGGATCAAGCGAAGCGTCGCTATATATATATATATATATATATATATCAAAAAAAAAAGAAAACGCGTAAAACGTACAAGAAATTTGCCGGATATTGGCGGGAGAAAAGAATTCTCTCTGGGTCGAGTCTTATCCGCAACGTTTAAATAACCGCGGAGCGTCGTAAATGAGTGAAATATAAAAGTTAGCGTAATAATTCGGTGCAAGGAAGAAGAGTCAAAGAAGGGTTGGTTCGGTGGATGCAGGCGAGATTCTTCGAATCGTCCCTCCAATCTCGCCCTCGTCCAACTTCAATTTTTCTCTACGCGTTTCTTCGTCGACTGCGAAATTATCGTGGGTGATTTTTGCTCGTAGTTTGCGTAAAGAAATAAAGAGATAAAAAAAAGAAAATCGCTTTTGCGAAGGGAGAGGTTTTTTCGTCGGACGTGGAAAGGGGTGGGAAGGTTTATTGGATAGGGGTAGGTCGGGGTGGGGGGGAGAGAAGAGACGGCGCGGTGGGAGAATTCTTTGAATTTTTCATGGCTGTTGCGTTCGGCGAAACGTGCCGGCGTCTTGCCGGCGCTCGCGATATTTTCTTGAGAACATCTTCCCGGTCCGTATGGTATGACGTATGCGTATAGTATTATCTGTGTTGCGCAGGTCAAGAACCCCGGCACGACGTATCTGCATCCCCGCGCTTGTGTGCGTGGGTCGCGTTCACATTTGTGGTTTGCGCGCGCGCGTCTTCGCCAACACCAGTACGCGCGCACGAAATACTCGTCGAGTATCGCGTAGAAGGGGAGGGGGGGAGGGGGGGATTGGCTCTCGCTCCACTACGCCTGGAAAGCCTGCGCGCGTGCAGCGGCACACACCGACACGGGCCGAACGACCGCGGTGAGTCGGAGCGTGCGTCTGTGTGCGTGAACCGTGGTCGACGTACAGCCACGAGCACGCACGCACGCACGCACGCACACGCGCGAGCGACGACTACTCGCACCTTCTCGATCTCGCCATTTCTATCGGTCACTCTGGTCTATTCCTTAATTTTATCGCTCGTCCCTGCAGTCTTTGATAAATTCCACCGATTTTTCATTTTTAAGCGTGTTTGCTGAGCGATTTTGCGTACTGTGTGGATGTATATGTCGATTGGATCGATGGAAAGTTGGTTCCCGAGTGGCGTAGGAAGAATTTTGCGCGAGCCGATGAAATTGACGAAGCCGATCGGTTTATTTATCGGGCGTGTATAATTGTGGTGGACGATGGGAGGGATCGACGAGTGGATCTTTATCGGACGAGAGTCGCGAAGCAAACTTTGGCGTCGGTTGGCGAAGAAGCGATAAAAATAACGAATAACCCAGTGGACGGAAAATTTGAAAATAGCCCGAAGTAAAAGTCCTAGTCCGCTGATTCACGGTTACTCTCTCGACTCGACTGTATCGGATCGAGTTACGTTCGAGTGTGTATATACGTGCGCGCGAAACAATAAAACGATATCATTAGGCCCTGACACAGTGTTTGCTGCTCTTACAATAAATATTTTTCTCCGAGTAAGCGACGCTCGAATATATTATCCAACGTCAATGCTCGTTGAGTGAACGACCTTATTTATCGGCGTGTAATGTATTTTTATCGCGAATGCGCCACGTCCCACTTATTTATCTCTCTCCTCTCCGTGAGTATGGTCGGGGGAGATTGTCGAGATGGAGCAAATAAAAGAGAACGAGAGTAAAAAGCGTGTATATCGTATCGAACGGCGGTTGGAGGAAAAAGGAAAATATGGTGGAGAGAGAGAGAGAGAGAGGGAGGGGGGGGGGGGAGGGAAAACCGGAGAAAATCTCACCTGCAGCTCGTTCATGAGTTTCTCCGTGAAGGTGGCGTCGTGCGAGTCCTGGCTTCCGGCACCCGGACTCAGCATCGAGTTTTGTGAGTTTTGTTGCTGATTGGCCGACATGTTCATCCCCGTGAGGGCGCCATTTTGACCGATCGAGCCAGTCATGTTGAGCGCCTGTTGCTGCAGATTCTGCGAGAGATTCTGCGCCTGTTGCTGGAGGTTTTGCGTGAGGTTCTGCGCCTGTTGCTGGAGCGATTGCTGGCTCAGGCTCTGGCCGAGGTTCTGCGTGAGGTTCTGGGCCTGTTGCTGGCTGAGGCCCTGGCTGAAGTTCTGCGCCTGGCTCTGTATGTTCTGCTGCAGGCTCTGACTGGCCTGGCTCAGGTTCTGCGGCTGGTTCAGCAACTGTTGCTGCTGCTTCGGCGACAGGCTCGGCGTGAGGCTCTGGCTGAGATTGTGCTGGAGAGTCTGCCCGAGGTTCTGCTGCATGTTCTGGGTGAGGGCCTGGGTCAGCACCTGGCCCAGATTCTGGTTGAGCGCTGCCAGCGACGGGCTGGACGCCTGGGACATGTTCGTTGCTTGGCCCAGGCTGTGCAAGCTCTGGGCCATGCTCGAGGCCATGCTGCCCTGATGATCCGTCTGTGGCGACGGGGTCGTTGGCGCCGGGGAAGACTGATGCTGAGCTCCTTGGGAATTCTGCTGACTCATCGACATGCCGTGTTGCTGTTGTTGCTGCTGCTGTTGCTGCAACTGCGGCTGCGGACTGGCAGCGTGGCCAAGGCCGGTATTGGCGTTCTGCTGCACAGAAGTATTGTTTTGTTGCTGGGCCTGCTGTTGCTGCTGATGCTGGGCCAACGGGCTGTGCATCTGCTGCGCCTGCTGTTGCTGCTGCTGGACAGAGTTGGAGACGGGGCTGTGCTGGATGCCCGGCGAGTGCTGGGGCGGTACCCTCGGGGGTTGCTGCCAGCAATACTCGCCACCCATCTTGATAACGTGCTGTCGCAGCGCGTGGAAATTAGCGGCCACGGTGGCAGCCGAGACCTGAACCTCCATGGGTTCGAGTTCGGGGGAGCTGCAAGGCTCCTCGTCTCCCTCTTCGTCCTCCCTCTCGGTAATGTCCTCCTCCTCCTCGTCGTCGATCCTCGAGGACCTCTCCTGATCGGTCCCAAGGAGAACGACGCCGCCTCCACCTCCGCCGCCGCCACCACCACCTCCACCACCACCTCCGACGTCTCCACTGCCACCGCCACCGCCGTTTCCACCTCCTCCTCCTCCGCCTCCTCCGCCTCCTCCTCTTCCTCCCCCTCCACCTCCGTCGCCTCCTCCGCCACCTACCCCACCCCCCGAATCGCCAGAGTGAAGATGATTCCCCGGGTGGTGCTGATGGTGCTGTTGCTGCTGCTGCTGTTGCTGCTGATGTTGCTGCTGTTGCTGTTGCTGCTGCGGTTGCTGAAGGTGAAGGTGGGGCCGCGAGTCTGGATTTTGGCCCTGTTGCTGGTAATGCGGCTGATGCTGATGGTGCTGGAGTTGCTGATGGTGATGCTGTTGCTGGTGGTCTAGGCCGAAATCGGTTTGGGCTTGCGTCTGGGCGCGCAGGTCCAGGGCCGCCGTCGCGTCCGAAATCTTGAGGCCTTCGCGAGAAGCCCGGGCTACCCCCTTCCGTCGCAGCTTGCCCGCTTTTTCGCACCCCTTTCGGTAAGCAGCTCGACGGCCGGCACACCTCCGCGCTCGCCGCCGTTCCTTCTCCTCACTATGCTGTCTCGCACAGCCTAGGATCGCTTCAACGATCTTGGCAGGATCCTCGCGCGTCGAGCTGCGACCTCGCCAGCGGGCAGCGTCACTTGTTCGCCACCGGCTTCGACTTCCCGACCCAAATGCGATCTACCTGGATCATGAAAATCACTCTCGCGCTTGCCAATCCTCTCGAGCCACTTACCGATTCTCCCTTTTTCCTCTTCCTCTTCCTCTTCTTCGCTGGCTGCCTCCTGGCTTCTCTACCCTTTGCACTCTTACCACCGATGATCACAATTATCTCGCCTCCTATCCGTACTCTCGTATCGATCTACGCCACGTTCTCCTCCAGACAGAGATAGAGACACACGAGATGCAACGTTATTGTACTCTTCCCTCTTCCGTAACGTTCGATATGCTTCTTCTTCTTCTTCTTGCACTCCTTGTGGGATATCTGTGTGTGGGTATTTGTGTGTGTGCGTGTGTGTATGTATGCGTTTTCCTACAGCCTCCGTGCAGTAGTTTCGTACTTGTTAATTGGCGCGCGCGCGCGCAGTCGGTTGTTCCTCGACGAAAAGAACAGCCTATTTCTTCGTCTATCTACTTAAAGTCTAGCGTACACTTAAGTTCAGGTTAAATTCAGGATTGCCCAGCCCGGACGGTGTAAACGAGAAGGATATAAGTCCTCGAGGACGCGAATCTCTTGGTTTTTTCAAAGGCTCTCTTGGTCGGGGTGGAGAAATCACACACACTCGGATATGCCGCTCGTCCCGTTTTGCCCTGAGTATATTATAGCCCCGTAATGTTGTTTATGATGATGATAATGATGAGATGCGTGTGTGTGTGTGTTTGCGTGAAAGAGCGTCGAACAGCACTTGTGACGTGTGTCGGCACTCCAAGTGTCCAGATGAGTGCGTGCGTGCGTGCGTGCGTGCGTGCGTGTATGGGTGTGTGTTGCTTCTTTAAGCGGGATGAGAGCTCTCCTTTTCTTCGATGATTTCAGTTCACTCCGTGTTCTTCTTCTTCTTCTCCTCTTCCTCCTCCTCTTCTTCTTCTCGGCAACAGTTTCTTCGTTCTCGATTCAACTGGTACTAAGTTGGCCTTTTTACAACCTCGTCGCGGTCCCTCGACAGGCTTATCCTCGAAATGCGACTCTAGCGTTTAAATCTTTAAAAGGAATCTATCGATTATCGATTACCGCGTCGTACCGATCGTCGATGGTAATTGTGGTTGCTTCTTCCTCTTCTTATTATCGTTTAGCTTTAATTAATATTGCACTTAGGTACACTCGTTTTTTGAACACACTGAAATATATGTATATGTATGCGCGGCGCGGGGTTCCTTCCCTCTGTTATCTCTCCTCCTTCCTCTCCCTTCCTTCTCTTCTTCTTCTTTCCCAGCTTCTTACTCCCGATATTACTCTCACTCTTCTCGTCTTCCACTTCCACTTTCTCCTCTCTTCCGAGTGATCCAACTTCGATGATGGTATCCCAATCCGATCGTCTTCTTCGTAACCCCGCTCTTCTTCTTCTTCTTCTCCTCCTCCTCTTCTATTAGTTCCGCTTTCTACTTCATTCAACTCGCGTGTTCCTCTGCTTTCTCGTCTTATTCTGCTGCTTCTTCCGCTTTGTCCAGTCTTCCTCTCCTGCGCGGGTATCTCTCGCTGCAACGCGTCTCCCGCTCGAAGCTGCAACCACAATAAACAACAAGGTTATTAACACTCTTCTTCTTCTCTCTCCCCTTCTTCGCATCGATCTTACACACTATTGCATTTATTCTACTACTCTTAGATTCTCAAACACTCTCGTATCCACTATTTTATCTATATATCCTGTATCGTTACGTTAGCGCGAGCCTCGTTACAGCGATTACGTTGCTATTAGTCACGACTGGAGCCAACATTGACGAATCAGAGTTTCCCTATCGACGCAGTCTATTCGACTATGTCAGTCTCATTGTAGCCTCGAATTAATATTCTACGATTCAAACTCGCGAATGTATACTCGTACACTGCGACGATCGAGAGCCAGCGGATAAATTGGAATTTTCCTATACGTAGCTTTTTTTCCGAACACTTTTCAGTTTTCACTCGTCAAACTCTTCGACTTTCACTATTCGATCGTGGTTCGTATCGTTAAACTCTGCAATATCCTATATCATTCGTTTCGCTCTAATCGTATTTTTGCCGTGATATACTTTATAGGACGGATGCTAAATTATTTTTTCTTTCTTTTTGATGGTTTTGTGGTATATATATATATATATACAGGGTGAACAGTGAACCGAGTACTCTCTCGTGGCTTATGACTTTTTTACGAATTCACGTAATAAAAGTTTAGAAAATACAAAGAGCAAAAAAGCCAAAGAAAACTTTTATCCCGCAATATTCACATTCTCCCGTTTTACGCTGGCTTTTATCACGAAAAACAGTCCCTCGTATTCTCTAGCCAATCTCACAACATTTCCAACAAGATCTCTCTATTAGTGCACCGCATTAATCGTTGGCTATTTTTTCGTCATTCGCGATAAAATATGATTCACAAGTGTGCGACAGGCCTATGGCACTTTGTGTCGTCGTTTCAACTTTCGAGCACTGGTCGTTTCGAGCTTCTTGCAAATTTTCTGTAAAATCTGACACTTTACTCTGGTACCTCGCCGTCGCGCAGCACCACATTTCCTTCGAAAAGAACGAAAGAGAGAAATACGAGGAAAGAACGCAGTCTCACTCGGGGCTCTTTAATCGCGCGAGATAAACTCTGGGGAGAAGCAACGAGTGCTCAAAGTGGAAGACGAACGAAAAATAAATTAATTCTTTCAGGCCACCACGTCGTAGAAATTATTCTCGGAAAATTAGACTCTCGCAGATGAACTCTGTGGAGCCTCTAAAATTCTGATTAATGGAGGAAAATCTATTTTCGATCATTCTATGGAACAGGTACATCCGCACTGGGGTTATATTTAAAGCAAACGCGATATTCCTGTAAAGCTGATCGAAGCCTCGTGTCAAAGTCACGGAAGAACGATAAAAGAAGGAATCGTTAATTCGCAATCTTCGTAATTGGAGTGCAGAATCGTTTTGGAAAAGGAACATTGAATTTTTTGCACGTATATATATATATATATAAAAGAACAAAGCGTCGTGACGTGGAGAGACGAGGAGCGAAAGATAAGAAGAGAATGGAGGGGAAGAACGTGAGCGAGGAGAAGCGTGCGACTGGAGATAAGCCTTGGGCAAGGCTGGCGAAAAATGTTGGAAATTGTGGGAGTTTGGCGAAACACGTCGAGAGTTTACCAATGATAAAGGGAGATGCGTTTATAGACGAGTGGACGAGCGGACCGTAGGAAGAAGAGGAATTTCGAGCGTGTCATAGTTGATCGTGCACTGCGCGAAGGCACTCTGCTCTTCGACGGAGGAATCTCGAAGGATCGAGTCGCTCGCGAACCTGAGGAAACACTGTGTGAACGAGGACGTAGCGAGCATGTCAGCGTCGGGGTCAAGGGTTGGAGGGGGCGGTACGTTGGCGGTTGGTCAAAAGAGGGGAAAACCCGGTGAAATAGCGCGAAAAGCAAGAGAAAGAAAGGAACGAGCGAAAACGGGCACGAATCATCCCGGTCACTGACGAGAGAAAGAGGAACGATGACGGGGACGAGGACGAGGAGTCGTCGCACTATCCGGAGAGGCTGATGGAACTCATGGTATAACTCCAGAGAAGTGGCACAAGTGCAGGACGTGAGACGTTGCGAAGACGTTGAAGGTGGTTTCGAAGAAAAATCCAAGGTCCCTTACGAGTGGTGGATGCTGGACGATCAGTACGAGGGGTGCATCGGATGAGTCGCAAACGAGTCGAAGGTTGCCGAGTGGTAGAGTTGCACCACTGCGTTCGGAAGCCACCAAGACACTGTCTCTTTCGTGTTAAAGGGTAAATAATGACGTGGAGTGCGCGACGAGAGAAACGACGTTAAGACTACGACACGACGACGAAAAAGCTCACTCCTCTTCCGCGTTCGAGTCCTTGACGGAGGAGGAACCGAAACTGACTCGGGTCTGCGGCTCGCGAGAAACGCCAAGTCCTTCTCCGTGGGCTGGTGGTGGCGCGCTTCTCAGACCGCGTGCGTCTGACTAAAAGCCACCCCCCATGCCTTAAAGAACGCGTGTTCGGGTAGGGGCGTTGTCTTAGGTGGTGCGCGGTCGCGAAATTTCTGGCCAGCTCACGAGTGCGAGCGGCCGGCTTCCTGGGCCTCCAGCTCTTCGAGAGTCGGCCTCCGCGGGGGCCCGCTTCCTCCACGAGCAAACGCCGGACTTGCCGGACCTGACGGACGACCCTCGCCGGGTCCTCCTACGACGAAAATCCACCTCGGCCAGCACGAAAAACTAAGCCCGTGGCAGGACAGGAGTTTTCAAGCCACCCCTCTTTTCCTTTGCCCCCACCACCTGCCATCCTCAGGGAGAGAACTGCACCCCCTCCAACCCCCGCGCGCGCGTCGCTGGCTTTTCGCCCTCGGGGGTGGGGGCTCCTGCTACGACTTCGACTCTCTCGGCCTCTCTCCCTTTTCTACCCTCCGCACCGGGGGTGAAGTCTAAGGGGTGAGAAAGAGTGGGGTTGCTGCTGCTGCCTCGCTACCTTCTCTCCGTGCCCCCCCCCCCCCCCTCCCTTTTCCGCGCGTCTCCTATACCAGCAGAAAACCATCCGAGTATAAGAACCACCGGCGGCGGCGGCGGCGGCGGCGGCGGCGGACCAAACCTACGTAAACGTATCTTCTCTCTTTCTCTCTCCTTCGGTTCAACACCATCAGCCCAGAGAAACACTCGCCTCCTATATATATATATATATATGTATGTGTGTGTGTGTATACGAATACCATCCTCGAATACACTACTAGCCACTCGATCACCAACCCGCGCCTTCTTCTTCTTCCTTTCAATAACCCATACCTCTGCTCTTTCTCCCTTTTCTCGTACAACAGATTTATAACGTCCAATTGACGAGCAGCGACGATTCCAAACCGTCGTGTCATTTAGCACACTGGTTTTCACCGATAGAAAAAACTTTGCTGTGGTCTCGCGGTCACTGGTTAAACGTGCGAACTTCACGAATCGAGCTCGAAGACTGACCAAAAAATTGTGGGGGGCTAGCATAAGAGGGGGTGGTGGTGTTGCACTGCAGTAGGCCAGGCTACAAATAAAAAGTAGGGGCCCCCTGAATAAAAATGGTCTTCTCCCTCGATTCGTGGCCCGTATGGCAACACATGCGTGACTAAGCGTGATCGGGGGGTGGGCCGGCCTTTCTTTTTTACCCCTCTCCTTTGTATCCGCCTTCGACATCAAACTGCAGCCCACGCTCCTTATTGTCCACTCGTATTTTACGTCGCTCCTCGGTGAATCAAACTCTTCGATCCAGCCGTCGTTCTTAAGGGGTGGGGGTGGAAGGTATCGAAAGGGTGGATTTAGTAGATTCTCGTCAACCACCGCGCGAAGAAGTAGTTTGTAGCCCGCAGTGTGGAGCAGGTTTCGAGAGACGCGAGGATCTCGAAAGGGTCTCAGACCGAGGGACACTCGACTGAATCTCCTCAGTGGAATTTGTTCCGAGCCGGTAGGTGCTAGGATGCATCTCTAAAATTCGGGATTTAGCCCGATGGATCATCGACCCTCCGGAGGACGTCGACTTTCACGCGAGAACGTCCGGTCGGTCTACCTTGGATGCTCATTTGGCACACCATCGCGTAGAGGTAGAGGGGGGGGGGGTGGTCGATGGTCATCCTCGCCCTCGCGTCTTACGCAGTCCTTCCACCCTCACCCCTCCACCCCCAAGCGGCCTTTATCCCCTCGGAGCTCCCTCGGCTTGGCCTACCCCCACCCCTGGAGCCTCCTCGACTCTCCTTCACCCCTTCTTCTCCCTTCCCCGATCGTCTAACGTGAGCCACCCCCACCAGAGCCACCCCCACCACTACCGCCACTTCCATCCCTTCTCTCTCTTATCCCATCCAACGTCTCTCCCCTCCAGCCTCGACCGACGCTCAGCCTTCTCCCTCCATCCTTCATCCCTCGGGCTACCTCGCCTCGTACTTTCCCGAGCCCCGAAACCAACCACCTTCCACACACACACACACACACATACTCCGACATCCCCCGCCAACCAACAAACTTCCTCCCTCAGACCCTACTTTTTTTCTCGCTTCTTCCTCCTTTTTTCCACGTGTCAGCCACGTGTGTGGCTACTCCTAGCACGACCCTCTTTTTTTCAACGCGGTACCCCCACCCCTGCCCACCTATAGCACCACCCCCGTTTACCTGGCGTCGTCCGCTCCAACGACGCGCTCCCGGAAAGAATAGCTGCTGGCGGAGGCCAAGAAAACCTGGCCGAGCCCTCCCTTTTCGCCACACGCTCGACCACTCAGCCACTGGCCCTGCAAAATCCTCCTGCATATATCGGCCCTCGTATATATATATATATATACGAACGAGGTTTTAACGCGCCTGCGACGCGGAGCCTCGAAGGTCGTTCGAAAAAATTCAACCTATTCTTCTTCACCCTCCCTCCCCCTCCCCTGCATTTTCCATCCTCCTCCACACTTGACAGATTCTACCCGTCAGCTCGGATAAAAATAGAAGTACTGTCCGGAGACTTTGCGAGAGTCTCTCTCCGGAGTCAATGGGGCGAGGACGATCAAGCTCGAGTTCGGATACTGGAAAAATAGAGGGTTACCCTTGGAACGGACACACGCCTTTGTATAACGTATAGAAACCCCGTTTTCTCCTTTAAAGATTCACCAAGGAGAAAAATGCCACGGCGTAAATAAAGATATAGCTATATATATATATATATATATATAACAGTGTCGTTATATTTACAAGCAGAGGGAAAGAGTGGCCATCCGGAAAGAATCAAGGTGGATCGAAAGGTTGCTATATTCCTCCACGTGGTTATGCAAATTAGGAGAATTTTCAAAGCAGCAGTCTATATTTTAATGAATAAAGGCAGCAGGTCCTATAGCGGTAAGGCTGAGAGAGATGCAAATTTTACACTCGAAGATTTCAGATAAAAAGCATCGATTTTAGCAATTTGCGAGGGGCTGGGGAAGCGAGCAGGCGTGTGTAACACTTTTGCCCGAAAGAGATTCTACCTCGCGCGCGCGTCCCATACGATATACGAGCGAGTTGCGCGGAGTATCCGGGTTCGTAAGTGATGACGATCGGACTTCCGGTCGCGGCAGGCTGCACTCGAGTGTTTAAGAATTTCACGAGTGCCCGCGGAGTGGGCCGAGTGACGTGATCGTCTCGTGGGTGGGGTGAGAGAGAACGGCCCATTCTCTTCCACGCTGAAATAAGTACATGGCTGTATTGGACGATCGAGGCCACTTTAAATTACAAATCAACTCCCCCCCCCCCCCCTCCCTCTACTCCTAACCGTCTGTTCCGAACTTGAGAAAACCAACCGAGAATCCAACGAAACGCCGCAGTTTTCACGATTTTACCTGCGCGAGTAAATCGCAACATTGTAAGAATTGACAAAGTTGCTGAAGAGTCGTTATAAACAGTCCCCTAGTATCCTATATATATACACATACATACATATATATATATATATATATAGGTTTCATGAGGCTCTCGAGTAATTATTTTTGACATTGAAATTCAGTGGGCTTTTTTTTTCGAGATCCTGATTGGATCGGGACAGCTGGACTCGTGCCGATACGCAAGGTATTTGTAGCTGAAAGTATGTTTGCGAGGGGGTGGCGAGCAGCGTGCGTTGCACATGCACTTGCGAGAAGGCAGTTGCGCGATGAATTGAGCCGATCGAAGCTGCTGATAAGGACTGTACGGCTTTTGCGTAGGAAGACATTTGTCTTCTCGGGCGATCCTGCCTACTTTCGATCGGGGCCGCGAGTGCGGGGGTGAAGGAGGCCTCGTCAGGTGGTGGGGACGCCAGCAACAAAGCCTATTTTACTCGGACTTTGCCGCTCGTGAATTTCTACCAACGCTTCAGCACCGGAAAGCGCTTTGCTTATCACGTGGCATCTTTCACTTACAAAATGACCCCCCCCCCCTTCCCCCTTCCTTTATACAAACGAATCATACACGTGGCATACGAATCGATCGATTAAATTAGTTTCAATGTTGCGTCGTGCAACATCCGCATACTGCAAAATTTATTTATTTATTCTTTGATTGATTTAAAGAGGTACAACAATTTTTGTATCAACGCGCGTTTGAGACTCGTAGCTAGTCCGTCGTTTCGAAGGATTCGCTGCTCCTGTGAAGCTGCCTACACCCTCCTGCGAGAAGCTACCCTGCTTCGAGGTGACGCCTGGCGGCGGATTTTTGAACGTGCAAGAACCGAGCTCGCGGAAGGGTTGCCGCTGTGTACGTTTGTGGTTCTCGTCGTCAAGCCACTCGTCGATATCGATCTCCGAATAAACACCTTCGAATATTTTATCCAACGGACTCTTATTCCACTGCACACGGTTATTTCTATATTTACGAAATTTTCCAAGAAACTCTCTCTAGCCGTCGCGCAAAAATCATCTATTATTACTTCGACCGATTGTATCGGATTCCGAGAGCTTTGTATTCTTTCACCTTTTCGCGTTACAGAACGAAAACAAGTCACACTCGCAGTGTTGAAACTTTCAACAATGTAAACAATGAGATACACCAACTCTGGCTGAAGAGCTCGCACGTAAACAATTCACGACATGTAAACTATTCTCCACAGATGGAAACTTTTTTCTTTCCACGCCGTACTTGCAATCTCTAGACACTATTTGTTTATTAATTTGCTACGAAAAAAAGGTAAATAGATAAATAATAATAAATCGAGAGAGAGTAAAAACTATATCGTGCGGTGAATCGTGGTTCGTTTACAACGAACTCTGCCTCGTTTCGAACAAAACACACCAGTGGTCGATTACCAATTAACAATTCCATCAACAAGCCATTCGATCTCTCGGAAGATCGTAAAATGCAGCAACGAATAAAACAAATACAAAACCCATAAGCATACATCGTAGAAACAATAACATCGGTTTCAACGCGAATAAACGATCTTTATTTCGCTTCGTGCACGATACGTTACTCTGCTTTAGTCCTGACAGGATCGATGGAGGAAGGATCGAAGCAAAACATCCAACGAGCTTTACGAGTCATGTCACTGTGACGAGCATGCACGAAAAATTCACGGTCACTGACGTCGCGAGGATTCGTGTCGAAAAGCTTGAGTTTCGAGGAGAGCCAGCCACAGTGAGCGGAGCGACAGCGATCGAAACCACGGTCGGATTAAGAATTCTAACGGTAGGAGTAGCGACTGTAGGATGAAATGAGCGACGCGTCCGGCGCATTACGCAATGAAAGAAACAAATGAAGCTTAATAGAAAAACTGCCCGCGCTAGAAAAACCATCCGTCGTACACTTAGTACAGCTGCGTCAGAAAGTGCACTTGTACCCCGTCCCCCGTCCCCCGTGCCCTGCCGCGGTTATTCTTCCATCGCATCGCTCGGTCCCCCTACGTCGCGTCGTCCCGGTGGGTAAGCCAGCTTCTGTCTTTAGTATTTTTTCTCCCACACAACAATATATATATATATATATATACGTCGATAATCTGTGCCAAATTTTTATCCCAAATCTTGGTCGATCCTTGACACGTTTTCCAATTTACGTGCGCTTGCTCTGATGAAATTAACAAAATTATAGTTTTGTCGCGTACCGAGAGAGATGCTATATATATATACAACGATCGTTTGTGTAACGTAAAAAAAAGTTAGTCGAGTCTGATATATCTTTGACACGCGGTATTTTTCGAGT
Source organism: Prorops nasuta (assembly GCF_024137725.1). Lineage (NCBI taxonomy): Eukaryota > Metazoa > Arthropoda > Insecta > Hymenoptera > Bethylidae > Prorops > Prorops nasuta. The sequence goes on along the minus strand of NW_027116857.1, from coordinate 218,907 downwards.
TCTTAATTATTTTCTATAAATCGAGTATTAGTCTCTGTGTATAAGGATGGTTTTTTTTAAGAAGGGGGGGGGGGAGGTGTTATGGACAGGGCGAATTGCGACGCGGCGTGAAATCGGATCGAAGTCAACAAGACGCTGGACGAATTTGCGAGGACAAACCACGGGTGGTCGGGACGGATAATTAAAATTAACTGAGCTAACTTGCGCGAGGAGGGGGGGGGGGAGGGACTTGGACATACTCTTTGATGATCGTCGTGCGCTTTTCATTCCCAAAGCGTAATTTCGCATGCCAGCGCGACCCACTGTTTCATTATCGAAACTCGATTTATCGAAACTGGCCAATGAAATCATCGCGGCTCTTTGCTAATTATTAATAACGATCAGCAAATGACAGTTATTGAATTATGTCCGATTAGATAGATCGCTAATTATTTCAATAGGACTTTAACGTTATCGGAAAATTGAGATTTTTTTTTGCCGAGCACTATGTGTGTGTATGTGTGCGTAGCAGAGGGAGTTTTCTCCGTCGTCCAGTTGTTCTTTCCTCCCCGATCGAATTATCTTTCGGTCGAGCGTTGTTGTCAAAGTATTCAACTCGATTAAAACCGTAATGTCGATCGATAATCGAGTTTCCTCCTTTATCGGACCGCTCGGTGTAGTTCGATAAACGCGTCAGTCTCCGTTCATTTGTTGCGAGAATCTTTGCGTTTTTCTGGACTGTACCATTACGATGAACTGACTGTGTCAATAAAAGCCAATCTAAGCATATAGGCAGACGCAGCTGTAATATATAGTGCAATTTTCAAATAAACGTTTTATCGCTGACTCGTCGAAAAAGCTATTGCGACTACATTGAAAGAAAGTCACAGGAGAAAGTTTGATTAAGCAGAGAATTTTTTGGCAAAAAATCAAAAGGAATTCTTCGATGAATAATTCTGATTTATTGAAATCGATGTAAATATTGTTCCAGTTCAAATTAAAGAATATCGATGGTCTGTGTTGGTAATTTATATTTCAGCGAGGAAGTGGAAGGGGGTGTGTGAAAGATATATATATATATATATATATATATATCTAATCATATGCAGGATACTGGACAGAATGGAATAAAGCTTTGCATTTTTACTGACTGTACAGTCAGGGCGACATGGCTGTGTCAATAGAAGCCAATCTAAGTACGTATGCACACGCAGATGTAACGCAGTGGCGCAGAAACGTGTACAGGCCGTGATGCAATCGTACCTACTAGTTAAGCTTCGATATTCCCTTTATCACCCCTCCCCTCATCTCTCTCTCTCTCTCTCTCTCTGTATCACCCACTCTCCCTCTATTTTTATCTCACTCCTTTCACCCTCTGTCATTCAAAGAGCCTGGCAAAATCTGTCCAAAACTCGATCGATCACTATTATTCCACTCGATATCCATATTGAAGAAACGGATTATTATTGCATAATCGATATTCGTCAATTTTAAACGATTTTGGAATTGTACCAAGAGATCCCATTTTAGATCCCCGAGGAAGAAGTACAGCTGTGATAAAAATTCAATGGGAGAGATTTGGAGGGGAAAGTTTTTGCTAGTCGTTTCAATTATAATGATCGATGGATCATTGATCTAGCTTGGAAAGGAGGATACTGCATGAAATATCAGTCGCCATTTTTCCCGATCCAACAGAGACTCGCCAGATAAGATAAAAGCTCGACGCGCCCAGGATCAAGGTGACTAGATAACGCTCCGTGTCTACGAGGTCGCCTTCAGCTGCGGAGAAAAGAGTGCCGGAAAATTACGCGAAAAATTTATCATTCGCGCAATATTTCTATTGCATTTATTATACGTGGAGAACTGCGATTTTCTTTATCTAACGGAATCGTCGTCAATCATCGTAAATCATTGTTTCAATTTTTACCGGATCTCGCTGGTTAGAGATTTTTTTTTAAATATTTTAATATAAGAATATTTATCGCGACCCATTATCTGTCTATGTACCCACCGGCATAGATTAAATCATTCTTAATTCAGTAGTTTAATTTATGAATCGCTCAGATTGCACATTTAATTATTCGTAAATCACTAGACTCGTTTAATTCGAAGCAAATATTATTTTCAGTACAGGTTATCGCTGGAGAGGCTTATCTTAAGAAAATAAAATTGTTGTTTTTAGTTTTTCCCAGAAAAAATATCGTATTAATGAATTGACACATTTGATCTTTCGGACGTTTGGCTATTTGTTAGATTTAGCATTTTTAATGTCTCGCGTTAATCTATTTATACAATGTGCTATATATCTATTTGGAAAAGGCTTTATATAGTGGGATATTTATGGGAATGTACGAGCATATGGCATAGGGAAGCTTTGCGAACAGGAGAGTCCATCGGCCAGAGCAAAATCGACAGGAAGGGATTCCTGGCGAATCAGAGCTCGTGTCAATGACCTTTGAAATTCGAATTTTCCATCTGCGATGCTGCAATAAAAACATCCCAGGAAATTGAAAATATATATTCCGAAAAATATATTTCCCTTCTTTACCTACCATTAAAACACAAATAAAACTCTTGAAAAGTACAGTCGTAATTTCCGGGGAACCCGGTACTTTGCACTTTATAGTTCATTCGATTTACCATGCATATTTTTGAGGGTGATACATAGTGGAAATATTTAGAAAAATTAAAATTCACGAAATGTCTCAGTAGTATATTCTTTAACACATCGAAGATCGATTAGATTTTTCCAAGAAAATCATTATTGTTTTATCAGAGTGAATAAAAATGGTGGCACGTGCATTAACCTTCGTTTCGAGCCGAGGCTATTTCTGCATTATATATATATACCTATATAGAGTATCATGGAACGATGGAAAAGGGAAAGGGAGAGAACGAGTCTTTGGCAGGGACAGACGATGACTTGGAAAAGGCAAAACTACAAAGACTCGACGAACAATTGATTTGTTTGTGCCAAAAGAGGTGTGCGTAGGGGGGGGGGGGGAGGGGGGTGGAACAGACGAGTGGAATTCATGACTGCTTTTTGTGGATGAAAGGGCAGGAGGCTGGGGGGCTGGTAATGAAAAGCCGGGAGTGGACAAAGCACCGGTAGGAAGTTGGCAGTTTTTCGCGAAATTTTCCCGTGGCAAAATCATCGACGTGGACCCGACTCATCGACGGGATGGGTATAGCCAGCTCGGAGGGAGACGCGAAGGGGGGAGAATGTGCGAGGGGTCTGAGCCGACGGGGGTGAAAGAGGGTGCGTTTCCGTGTGGAGTGGTGGTCGTGGAACATCGGTACTGGCCTCTCATTGGTCTAGCATCGGCCGGTCCGGGGGTGGCTCGCTGCAGTCATCGATTCAGGCAGTCATTGGCTGACTCCGGCCGGCCGCCATTTTGAATGACTCCGGGATCAATACGCGGGGTGTGCAAAAAAATCCCATACAAGCCCAACACCACCAACGGCACCGTCTCTCGTCGCTTCCTCTATTGCACCGTGTTTCCCACCCTCGGCCCCTCTCCACCCCCATAGGACAGCAGCACACACGCACGAGCATCGACTCCAACACACTCTCGCGCGAGCACCAGGCTCCCTCCTGCTCTCCTCTCTTTCCAACGGGCAATACCGAACGAAGCCTAACTCCCCCGGGGGGGGGGGGGGGGGGCCCACCCACCCCCTTGCATCCTTCGCTCGACCACCCCGATGCATCGGCTCGACCCAGCCAAGGGTTCATCATCCAACCTGCGATTCGCACACACTCTCAAATTCCTCCTTCTCTCATCGTTCCACGCGCCCACTGCAACGAGTATCTCGCTGCGAATGGCAACACTGTCCGACCGAGCCTTTATTCGATGATGAAAAATCATCCCGGCTCTCCGGCAGCACCCTCCTATCGCTCGATATTTCATCCCCCTACCCTCAGCCTCCGAAACTCTTCGGACGAGAAAAAGAATCGTTTTGATGGATGTAAAACATATATCAGTGCTTCGTTAATTTCTTGTCGAGGTTTTTTTTCGTCATTGATGGATAAATTCTTTTTTTAATGGTATTTCTCTGCCGATCGCGAAATCGCTGAACGAATGCGCAGTTTTCGAGTAATTTTCGATAATACGAAAGGAGGGAGGGGGAGGAGTGTACTATTAAAATTATTCACGAATTTGATCGACGTTCGCTTTTGGCTGTTTAACGAAAATTGATACCTTGCATCAGTGCGTGATGGCAATCATCGAAACTTACAAATTTCAATTTTCCCTGTATATTTTAATTATTCCGTGCAGCGAGAGATGTTACGAGCGAATAGAGGCGTGTACAGCGTTCGTATATGTAAAATACTCGTTAAACAAACTGTCAACGATGATTGGAGTCAACGGTTAATGCAGCGTTCACCGTTACTAATATTGCAATTTTCGTTATCATTCTTCTCTTTGCGAAAAACCGGTTCGATTTTTCCGGAGAGTTCGATGCTCGAGTGTAAGACGAGACAAGGAAAAAAAAAAAAAGAAAAAACGTCATTAGAAAATATTCGTCCTCTCGCACACGTGCATAGAAAAATGAGAATCCGAATAAAATGTACGGTCGAAATATGAAAATTTCGCCAATTGGCTATTTTCATTGCAGATGACGAGCCTCGGAGTTTGGGGGGTGCACGCGAAGAGGTGTACAGTGGATGAATCGAAACATCAAAAGTAGACGGAAAAAGGGGTATAAAAATAATAATAATACGTGGTACAATGATTCTCCACTGGCTGGTGAAATCATTGAAAATTGCTTTGATGCTGAAGAGGCTGCACACGAGCCTGGAGGCCGTGGGGTTCTCTAATTGCGAGCGCGTCGAATTTTTGGAATCCCGAATAGTCCGGGACGCGAGTTATGAAATGACGCTGGTATTCGCGTCGGTGCGCGTGTGTTCGTGTGGGTTGCTGTATATATAAAATCATCGAAAAAATGCTTTTCCGTTGCAGACCGCCGCCCTTCGTCTCTGGGCGCCACCCCAACGCACGAGGGGTGATCGGCGTCTGTCGTTGGTCCGAGTGTGCGCAGTGCAGGGGAGGGGGGAGGTGGAGAGAAGTACGAACGAGCACGAGTATGCGCGTATGCGTTTGTGTGTGTGGAAAATCATCGAAAAAAATTCCAAGTGCGCTGTTGCCATCGCAGCCCGTCCCCTTCTTTGCCAGGAAAGCTGTGCAGCCCCTCGCGCTTGCTAGCTTGCATGCCATGCTTCATTTTCAGCCGGGCTCGTTGCGAAATAGGAAATTTCAAATCGAAGCCCCCCCCCCCCCCCTCCCTCTTTCGATAACCCATCTCCCTGTACGAATAACCGTTCGACCGAGGGCGCCGAACCGGGAAGGTCAGATAGAATCATTTTGTGCAAGAGCCATCCTTTGTTTCAATGATGGCGGATTCCCGTGGTCCAACCTCACCATCACCGCCATTTTCTCCTACAAAACTTCTCTTTTCGAATCCTAACTTTTTACCATTTCTTTTCGAACGTCATATTTTTATATGTAACAATTTTTACATTCTTTCCTTTATTAGAGGTCAAAGGTCAATGACTTGATAAACGAGGCTAAACGATTTTTCGTCGTAAACCGTTTAAAACTCTACAGAATTTTGCCATCGATGAGATTGGTGTTGAAATATTTTGAAAACTTTGCGCTTAAGGAATATATATATATATATATATATATATGTATATTAGGATCTTGATTAAGTATGTAGCAGTAGTAGTGTGCTACTTAATCATCTGTAAATGGTAATAGTAATGGAAACCGTAGACTAACAATATCTGTTATTATTACGAACACTTTCGTCTTTAACTGTTTTGCCGTAATAAGCGCTGGGGCAGCGAGTAGCCATGGTATATATATAGGTATAGAGTAAAGTAACGCTGTAAAGTACGCGTTACGACGTGAAGTTTTATAGTGACCGCCGCGCTGTTAGACCATACCGACGAGCCAAAGCTATGATTATATAGTTACTTGTAAAACCCGTCGCCGTCAGATTTAATGTTGTTTGTACGCCACGACTCACTGTAGGTTTTTCAGATTTATCGTCTTCCTATCATCGAGCGAATCCTTCTCGAATTTATCGACTTATTTTTTTCCCTTAAGACTCTCTCCCCCCCCCCCCCCCCCACCCTCTGTCGCCATCCAAAGAAATTTTAAACCATCCGCAACGTTGGCTCGCGAGAGACGCTCCGTTCGCATTTCACGGGGAATATCTCGTAATGAAGGGATTATGATAAATATATACGAAAGAGCATGCAAAATGTATATAATGATAGTTGTGATTGTGGTACTTACGTTTGGAACCGAACTAATTGAAACAAGGACATAAGGCTTCTCTTGGTAGCAACGACTTTTAGATCACATTTTTAGTTATTAAGAATTTTATCGTTTTTTTTCATTTTACGTTTTTAAAATTTACTTTTAAAATCTAAAGTTTCTCAAAACTTGTTAAAAATATATTTTAGTCATATCTTTACAATTTACTTCGTAGTTGTCTAAAATGTATTTTTTGTTTATCTCCTCCCTCTGTCACTCGTTTGTTCCTTCCGACGTGTAGGTATATTCTTGTTTCTTAAGGCAATGCTTTTATTATTTCGTTTCTTCTCTCTTTTTTTTTTACTTTTTTCGTATTTTTCCTTCGTTTTCTGTTCCTTCTTTTCTTGATTTTCGTCGTCTTCTTACTTGAGGTAATTTCGAAATAAAGCTCTAAATATTCAAAAGTCTTTTCGGCAACTTAAACGGAGAGTTGTTCAGACTTTGTTTCACAGACAGAAATCGGTGTGTGTTTTTCGAAAACGGTGAAATTAATTTTTCAATGAAATAACTATGACAACACATAACAACACAGTGCGACGCGTCTGGAAAATAGAGAAAAGGGCAAAATTGCCATTGGGATTAGAACGTATGGACAAATCGAGCAGGAGTCGGGCCAAGATCCCTGCATCCAGGATAGCTAGTCTGCGCTGCTATCGAGGACGAAGGGCTCGAGGCCCGATGCGCGCGAAGAAAACCCTCCGCGATTATTCTCTCCTCGAATCCCACCCTAATTCGAAAAAAAAAAAAATCTTGCGAGAAAAGAAAAACTCTGAACGCGAAACGAGCGAGTAAAAAAAATCGCGTTTGGGAGGGGGGGGGGGGGGTAGGGGGAGGAAAATGCGTGTTCCAGGACAGATGGTTCTCCAGCGGCGGAAGTGGCCGAGGTGGTGGTCGTTCGAAATTGGCGCGTGCGAAAGAAAATGAGGGGGTCGTAAGAAGAAGAAGAAGTGGCACGTAAGGGGGGGAGAACGAATGAGCGTCTTTGTGGCACCCCCGCCGGCTGAGAGGGTTCTCCCACCCCTCTCCAGCCTTCACGAATCTCGCCTTCCTCTTCCACCCTTCTGGAGGCGCTCTGCGTCCCTCCTTCTGCGTCGTGGTAAGACGCGTCGCGTCGCTTCTCTCTCTCTCCCTCTCTCTCTCTCTCTCTCTCTCCACCTTCCCTCGCCTCTTTCTCACGCTCCTTCCTCTTCCCGGTATATGCTTCCTTTCTCCACACCAGCTTTCCCAGACTTTTCTCCCCCACGTGCTCTCCTCTCTCTCCTTGGCCGCTGCCGCCGCCACCGCCAACCGCCACCGGCAGCACCAACCGCGGCCTCCGATCTTCAGACGGTCGTCAGACACCGAGCCTTCTTGGTCCTCCACCACCCCTCTTCTTCTTCTTCTTCTTCTTCTCCTCCTCCTCCACCACTTTCCCCCTACGATTCCTCTCCGGCACTCTCTTTTCCTTTCCCCATTCGACACTTTCTCCCGACGAGTCCCACCTCGACCGCGTGCGACCACCCCCGATCAATCCCGAGAATATCCTCGAGAGCCCCTTTCCTCGGTCCCCCAGCGGCCCCTCCCGAAGAATTTAACAACCTTGGTCCCCCGCGTGGCCGAAGAAACACCTCGAGACTATCGCGCGATTTTTCCTCGCTCTGCGAAGCCGGTAATTGAAGGAAATTTTCGTAACCTTTGATAGAGGCATTGCGAGCATCCCCGTGTCTGAGTAGCAACTGCGCCGTGGCCCTGTACCGGGCACCCCCACCTCACCTCTCGCCACCTCTATCGCCGCCGCCTAAACCAAACCGAGCCACCAACCCTCTCTCGGACGTGCTGGCCCTCTGCTCTCTCTCTCTCTCTCTCTCTCTCCCTCTCGCTCGCTCTTCGGCCATCCATCTCTCTCCGTCTCAGTCAGCCAACCGCTCGTACTCGCTGCTGCCCCCCTTTGCCATACACGTACATACATATATATACGTACATCTCCGTCTCTCTCCATCTCCCGCTTCGTTAACGCGTGCACGCTATCGGTCTCACTCTCCACCCTCCTCCTGCATTCCCGGTCTCGTTCCAACGCGCGGTTTCGCTTCACCCTGTTAAATCCACCCCCTCCCCCGTAACACCCCCGCACACTTCCCACCATGCACCGGACTACACCGCTACTTCTGCCGACCAACGACAACGATTCTGCGCTGATGTTGCCACACTGCTTCCAACCGTCAGGTGGATCATCCTTGATGACGATGATGTTGGGAGTCGCCTCGCTTCCAATCATGCCAACCCTTAACTCCCCTCCCCCCCCCCCCCCTCTCTATCAACTATCAATTCTCTCGCAACCTCCAAGTATCATCCTTAGCTTTTCATGGCGAGTGACATAGTATCGTATATATAGCTATATATATATAAGAGCGTTGTACGATAATCGTTGGAGTACAGGATATGATACCCGACACTGCGTCATCTTTCAGCAGTTGCTGTTTTGTTTGAGAATCTTCAAGCATGATTTCTGGGTCAAATCTACGTACCCCAGAGACTCCCTTGGACTATACGTTTACCTAATAGCGTCTTAAAGGGGCGGTCTCTTTAGTGTTGGCGAACTGCTCGATTAACCCAACCGAGGCTTCCCTTCAACGTCCTCGAACCCTTACCTTCCTCCGGTGTATACATATATATATTTATGTACCTATATATAAGTGCATGTATCAATCTTTTACACGACCACTACAGGAAATGTAGAATTACTACAGGGATTTATACGAGTACACGCGTGCTCTTAACACAAGTTGGTTAATGATCGGTGCAGGGTGGAAAGTACTGATTGCTTCAAGTTTTATGGATCCAAAGATTTTATCGATCATACTTCTAAAGTTTCACGATGATTCTGTTTCAGTTCCGCGAGTTTCGAAGGTCGACAGGAATGATCGGTGAATCTTGAGGGTTTTTGGTGGGAATTTTTTCTTCACAGGTGATTTCTTGTGCTCTCGTTGAAATCACTATTTTTCAATCGGTATTGAGAAGACATTGGAAGGAGATCGAGCAACGAGAGGTCGTTATTTCTTGTTTCACGTTGAAAAGTGTTACTCCTTCCCGTAGATTTTCACTCGAACGAGGCCTCTATACATAACAGCCTCGATAACGATTTACATCCCTTTGGTCGAGGCGTGACAGTTTAAGGCTAGCCATAGCACTGTTGCGTACACCTCGAAACGGGAGTTCACGCGTTCGCCATGTATTTCGAATTCTGCCGTTGACCGCAGCCTGTTCTATCGTGCTTTATGGAAACCAGACGCCCCTCCTCGTAAAATCCCTCGACTCGGTTCCATTCGCTCTTAAACATATATATATATATATCCGTCCCCTCGACAAGGTCTTCTTCAGCCTCGAAATTTTTCATCATCAAAGTTCAACGAAAGAAAAAACGCAGCTTCTATTTAATAACAACAAGAGTGGAATAACTCGGTTGAGATGCACAGGGTGCATCGGAATCCTGAAGAGAATCGATGGGGGAGCTGGAATAAGGGTGAGGTTTTGGAAAAGGGTTGCAGGCTGACGCTCGTGCGAGGGACGATTCGCAGGTTGGAGGTGCACGCAGAGGGCAAAATGGGTTGTGGATCTGCTGCGTCGTGTCTGCAGATCCTAATAAGATCGAGCCACCCCATCGCATCGACGAAAGGCTCGCGCGGGGGAATGCCGTTGGAGAATTTCTGCAGGCGAGGCGCGCCGTATCAGAGTCCAGGGCCTCCGGAGCTTTGCCGGAAGTGCGATGCATCGCTGCTGGCTTTTGCGGTTGATCCACCAAGATTCGAAATAGGATGCTGCGAATGCTACGTACCACGTAGGTCTCTCCCACTATAGCCGCGCGCCTACGCAACGCACAGCTTGTTAACCCTCGACGTCGCGTCACCCTGTATGTGTGTGAACCAAGCACAAACCTGCCTCGACGCCTTCCGAATAAATATTCCACCTCGCGCATCCTGATACATACGCTATTTATCGTTCCATAAACACGGGCTTATCAGCAAACTCCATCCGATTCAATTTTATCAGGGTGTGTATACTCTTAATGAACAAATTCGACAATTTTTTAGATTCTAGATAACTTTTGCAACGTTTAACTATATATAGCTGCGACGAAGGTTTTTCAATTTTTAAATTAACGTTTTTGCGCTTTTGTCCATATTTTTCATGCATTTTGCGAATGTTTATGAGTTTTTGTATTTTTATTTCTCGGTGAATATTTCATAGTCCATGTGCGTTTTGTATAGAGAATTTAGCAAAAGTCCATGGTCGAATTACGAGTACGACAGCTATGCATGGCGTTTTATTCGTTTAAATTCTTGCATCCCCAATCCACGATCAATAACTTGGATTTTGCGATGGCACCTATTTTCCCGTATATAGATTGCACGGAAGCTATGAATTAGACTGTAGCCCTCGGCTAGCCTATCTATCGCTCGTCCACGAGGGCAGTTTCCGTAGTTTCTGCGTTATCGCGATATCCACTCCATCCAACTCAGCCTTGCCGCGTTTCTTTCTGTTTATTAAACTCCGTTCCAACTCCGACCGAGATACTATCTACGCTTTTCCCTCCTCTGCTCTTAACAATTATCAAATTCTTTACGACTACACTCCTTTTTCCAAATTTAAAAAAAAAAAAAAAAAAAAAAAAACGTTACAAAATTGCATAAATTTTCAATATATCTGTTCCAAGGATAATTATCAAACTCTTTACAAATAATACCTCGTGTTTCAAATTAAATATAACGAATTGAAACAATGGGATGGATTTTAAAGTTACAGCTGCAGAATATAACGAGTTAATTCGTGTATAAGAATGGAAGTGTTGGATATAAAGTGAGATGGTCCGCTGTCCAGGTATAGGGTAGGGTTTCAAGGGGATAAATTGGGAAGAAGAGGGAGGGGGTCGGGGCACGTGAGAAGGGTGTATCGTCATCGAATCGAGAAGTTTGGCCTCATTGTCCACCAAGGCTTGAAAACGGTCACGATCGAGGCAGCACGCCAGTTGCAGCTGTTTCGACAAAAAATCAGACTCGATTGTTTTATCGCCCCAACGCGGGATGGTCAACCGGTCCTCTCTTCTTCTCCCATTATTATGATTATTCGCGCGTCGCAGAGAAAGGGGTTTCATCCCCTTGTCCAGACTCGGCTTGGGCGTCTCTTCGCCTCCTGTTCCTGCTTCCGTTACCATGCGTCCTTTCGTCCCGAGCCTCCGCACAGCTTTGTTATTCCTTACCATATTATTCACCTAACTATCCTAGACAATGATCTCTCCTGTGCCTCCTAATCTGCCACGCCACGTATGCTAATTCCTTTCGGGAAGTGAAAAACAAACGACATTTTTCTCAACATACAAAGGTACAAACGTTTCTTCAACAATTTATCCACAATTGCAACTCAACTTATTTTTCATAAAGAGAGAGAGAGAGAGAGAGTGGGAGTGCATTGCAAATTTGCAAAATATTAAAGGGAATAGCTCGATATACCTGTTGGGGTAACTAATAATAGAACAAAGCACACGGCACCCGCACGAGCCTGTATCAAATTAACCTTTGGCCAGAACGTGTCACGTGCAACAATGAATCAAGGAAATGGAAGCGTTTCAGCACTGCGGAGAAAGAATTCGGCCGGCGGAGAGTGGGAACCGGACTGGGTGCTGGCTAAAATCTAATTTCCCCAGGTTTATCCGGGTGTGGCCTCGTGGACGTAGACACGAGCCTGCTGCCTTACCTCGCTCGCGTATATGCAAATCAACCCGGTAGAGAGCCATTGTCCCAGATAAAAAGAGATCCAGGTCAAACTTTTATCCGTTTACAAATTTTTCTTTTCCTTCGGTGAAACAACAAAGGGGATGACTCGATACGCTTTCGGGAGGGGGTTCGGAGGGAAATGGACCAATGGAATCGTTCATCTTTGTCAGCACTCGACTAACGGTTCTAAGACAATCGATACAATTACGAGGAAGCGACGTCGTAGCGAGAGCCGAGTCCTTAGAATCCCTCCCTTTTTTGCCAGCATCGCACCCTTCTCTCCCTGCTCCTTTCGTCCGGTGCAAACCCTCCCTGGAAGACCCTCTCACGATTTTCTTAAGGAGGGTGCGAATCGCTCGTAAAAAAGACCATTCGCAGCTCCAGCAGGTACCCAAACTTCAATCAGCGAGATTAAAACTATGGAACAACCCCCACCCCTTTAAAACGGAATGCATTGTTCAATCACGGTGAAAAATATTTGCCTTCCGCGCGATGGATCGGTATGTATGTATATAGCTCGCGAGATTACGTTTATTGGCAGGGTGAGTGAAATATTTCACTGGAATAGATTATATCGCTCCGGTGGATTTGGGGAATGGAGCCGTTTAGGCGAAAAGATGATAATGCCCCCCTGAAGAAGAAGAATGGACTGGATTCTTTGGGCATTTGCAGGGGGTTCGGAAAAACCTGGTGGATGAGGAAGACGGTGTCCTCGGAGGACACATAGGTCTTAAAGGACGCAGAGTCTTGGCGAGCAGCCTAATGATCGGTCCTGTCTCTGTTGGAATGGCGGAGGGGTGGGTTTGGTGGCTGACACCTTGGGTAATTAGTAAAAACAAAAGAGCAGCCTTCTCTTCTTCTCCGTGGCTGAAGAAACGAGGAAAATGGCCGCTTGTCCATGGAACCGCTCTCTGGTAGGGGGGCTGGGGAGGATAAAGGCTGCAGGAAAAGGAGTAAGAATTTAAATGAGAAAATAATCCATCTGGTATTTTTAGTCGGACCTCGAGACGTTTCGAGAGACAATTAGCGCTAGCTCGATGCTCCAGTGGATTAAAAAAGCGTAATTGCGGGATTGCTGAAGAAAGGGCTAGGATGATTCCGCGAAAATAAGAATGAGGAGGGATTACATAAAATTGTGTGAAAGAGAGAGAGAGAGAGAGAGAGAGAGAGAGCGTTGGTGGTTTTTCGTCGTAGGTCATGGTAGCGCAGGATTCCTCGCGTGGTCTCTTCCGACGTGTAAACAGCTTCGGCGTGGGCGTCTAGTATCGGGATGCGCTTAACCTAACCCAACCTACAAGCCCGACCAAGCCTAACCGAACGCGCGCCAGCGGCAGCCTATATCGATTTCAGTCGAGAAAATAACGGAACGCACCCACACCTCCCCCACCCCTCGCCCTTGCAAACTTATTCGCAGCCAACTTTCCAACGAACCACGTGACTCCTGCACCTCCCCTCTCCCCCGCCGAAAGGGCTGCTAATCAAATGAAAACAAAAATCTCTCGACTCCCTGTAACCCCGCGTCGGAATAATCTTGCTCGAAACTTTTATACCTTTTTAGCCGCAATTTGCGGCCGATTCAACCGTGAAAGTCCCATACCAGCCGAGCCCGGATTCTCCTCAGTTTTGTTAAACCGTGTCGATAGCGTTGTTCCCCCCCCCCCCTCCTCTTTTTACTTCCCTTCACCCCGTTCTCGTTCCTCGCAGCACTCAACTTTACGAACGTTTCAATTATTCTCCATTTTTTTTTTCCTCTTTCCTCTTCCTCGCAAACCCTTCCGGTGCACGCGATGGCCAAAGGACTCGACGAGACTTTCCCTCTCGACGTCGAACACGAAGCTTCGAAAAATATCTGGCGGTCTATCAAAAACGTGATTGTCGTATGGCCCCTGCACTGCTTTACATCATTTCCCGAACGATCGGTGAAACGTGAAATTTGGCAACGTAAAACTTTCGAGAGCTGGAAAAGCATTGTCGAGCATCGCAGTTGGCCAACTGTTGATAATAAGCCAGTATTGGGGTAATTTACTGAAATTTACTGTCGAGCTAAAGTGTATAAGTGAAACCGTCTTTAATAAGACATGTGTTGCTCGACGACAAGCGACGAGTTATTGCAGCTAAACAATTATGCTTTGTCATATATATAAATGTATAAGAGAAATTACAGTAAAAACGTGACCGAGTTAAGGGAAAATAGGAGAAAATTAAAAGTGTGTTGTGGGAGAAAGGATAACGGTTGCATTTAGCAACTCGGAGAGTGAGACAGTTTGTTAATCGTACAGCCAGGTGCTCATCTTGTGCGGTGGGTGTAATTGGTTGCGTGCTGGTACTCGCGTTGCACATGCTGCAGCTGTTGCAACGATCGGGAGTAGATCGTACATGCTATCCGCGTACTTCAAACCGTACATAAGTGTAATAATAATAAAGTACTGTATACGATATGCCTTCGTGATTTTTTCCCATTTTTTCTGATACCATTTAACCTTGAGGTCCTCCACCCCTCCCCCCTCTTTATAATGTTTACCCACATACACAATTTCTACATTTTTATCTATATATATATATATATATGCTCTCCCCTCCAGTATCCTCAGCAACAGCTACAAAGGGGTGTCATCCCTCGAGGAGAAAAAAACGAGTCTCGACAAAGTCCTCTCTGGAATAACAAACGTGTCCTTGAAAAATCTCCCAGACTCCTTCGTAACACTTCCTGCTGCTGGCTCAAAGCGAGTACCAATTTCACCCCCTCTTCTTCGATAAACGCTACACTATATTCTAGTATAAGAATCCTCGAACGAGCTCCCAGACGAGTTTCCTTTGTTTCTCCTAGATACAGGAAGTGTGTCAGTGTGTCCAGGACGAGTCGTCGAGCAGGAAATTTGGCACTTTTTGGGTTTTGTCCGGAACTTTGAAAAGAGAATATGCAAATGGAGCAGTTTGGCTAGTTTACCTGTGTGCAGGACTAATTAAGCGGCACGCCAGAGCAGACCGAGCAGCGAGGGTTAAGAGCGACATGATTTTTGCGGTTGTAGAAATAATCGCTGTGGTCGACACTGGATTATCACGCAACGTAGAAAATTAAATATGCACGATACCAGAGATATTCGACTCGCTATTCTCGAAATAATCGAAACCTTTTAACTCTTGAGGGGTAAATTTATTATAACTCGCTGGATTCGTTCTCCATTTTGTTTCGTGCCGTTCGAGTTGAGCGCGATTCAATACGCTTTATAATTTATAAGTTTCATTTTTTGCGTAGAAAACGCCTGGCACGCCTTATGAAAATTTTCTCGATATCAAATTAATTATCGAGTTTCGATGATTCGCTGAAAACCGATGATGATGAATGTTTCGCGTTAATTTAACGAACAACGCGTGTATAAAGCTGAGAATTTGAATGTTTTAGCACGTCATTATATTTCGCACAGTATTTTGTCCTCGTTCCTTCAACCATCCTGAATAAATGGGATTTTGATAAAATGAGAATAAAGTTGAGTGAAATATGGAAAATTCTATAACGAAGAGAGAAGAAAAAATGTACGACATTTCCCTCGACTACATTTTCATCGAATTCAGCCTGATTTTTCAAAGCGAGGGAGATAAAAATGTGGTAATCTCTTGAAAATTCTCGCAAAGTCAAGACGTCGTCGAGTGGATTTATGATCCTCTTAAATCTTTCTCACTGCTTTGTCTCCGCGCTCTTTTGCACTTTTAAAACTTTCTTCGTCGCGCGAAAATTTCATTATAAGTGCCGCAGCGATAAGGAAAGCAAGTTCGCCGCGCGGTTTACGCTGCGCTCTTTGAAATATTGCAAGCCCCTTCCACCCTTCGCTTAACCTGCAGAGAACGAGCCTCTCTTCAGCCTTAAAGGTTGTAACGCACGGGTATAATCCGAGTGGGCGGTGGGTCAATCGTTTCCTTTCTAATAACAAACATGGAGAAAATGGGCTGTGGAATATTTTAGGTGGACAAAAAAAAAAATTGATCATATTGAAAAAAGAAGAAGAGGGGTGGTGTAGAAGTTAGAACGAGTCGACGCACTCTGAAGGAATAGGTGGGAGGTGACAGAAAAATATTGGAAGCATATCGAGGTTGAGGAGGGCACTCGCGTTTTTAATTGAAAGTAAAGTCTGTGGATTTTTAATTAAGAAAATTTAAGATCGACCCCGTTCAACTATCCATCCATCCATCCATCCATCTATCGAGGACTGGGCGCTCCTCGGCAGCCTCCTCAAACAGTTTTATAATTGATTTCATTTTCATTTATTTTAGTACTCCCAGTATCCAGCCCTCTCACCTCCAACAACCCCCTCCCCTTACTGCTTCCTCCTGCCTCGAGTGAAGACACTGGCCCTATCCTTGAACCATCCCCAACCCATGCCACAATCAATTTAATGTTTTAATTAAGGGAGTATCCGTGAAAAATTAGATTTTAATCGAATACCACCAGCTCTCTATTTATTTTTACCAACTTCCTTTCGCTAAATTATTTTAATTAGCTCGTTGTTGTCTCCGAGTTCCTCGTCGTCTTTCAAATACTCGGATATTTCTCCAGCCAATTATCACTCGCAATCATCAACCAATTTGCTAAATTATTTACAATCGATTACTCACCCACATTGCTAAATTTCTCAAAATTCGCCCCTTTCTTCGTCGACCGCGAATCTTCACTCTTCTTTTTCTCAACTTTGTATTACATATTACGGTATATTTTATAAATAAGTTGATTTTATTGTTTGGCTCAAAATCTTGTCAGAGTGATTCCACTTTATAGCCAGCGAGTAAGCTTAAATTGCTGCATACTTGGAAATTTAACGGTCTGGCACGGCTCCTCGAGAGCTACATAATAAAATTGTTGGGATTTTTATTTTTAACTGGCAGAGCGAGTTTATCGCATCGATACTAATTTTGATAATGACGCTTCGTATACTGAAGTGAACATTTGTCGACCACAAATCCAAACGAAAATGACTAAAAGCGTGAAAGCGTTAAGAGCTATAGCAAAACTGCAATTCGCATCGACGCGTTTTGTGCTCTAATCAAAAAGGATTGGCCTATAAAATTCGTTCCGGTTCACTGGAAATAACATTTTTACTGCGCTATTTCCACCAATCCAAGAACGTCGCTTTTGACCTTATATACGAATACACACGTATATACATATATATATATTTATATAGGATATATTCGAATAAAATTGTTCGACAAAAAAAGGTATGTAACAATGTTGCTAGAAGAAACGAAAGTTGCTATATATATACACGAGTGGGAGAACAAAATTGACGCGGTGGATAAGTTTGAAAGAGAGGAATACTCGACATGGACCGAAGAAATGTTCAGAACCTCGGGAAAAGTTTGAGTTGGAAAACTATTTCGAAGCGTGTGGGGGAGGGGGGGGGGGAGGAGAAGCGCGAATAGAGGGAATAAATAAAAATTTTAACGTAGTTTTTCCGAAGCTGCGTTGATACGTGATTAAAATTGACGTACATCAATCATACAATTACGTAATCCACGAGAATAGTATTCAAACAGGTGGATATATTTTTAACCTCCGCGTACATCCCGTCGCAAACTTGTACATGCTACAAAACTTTGATAGAGTTTGTAAAAATTTCTCACGAAAGTCCAGAATTTCTTTTTGATCAAAGATAGATGGAAATTATTCAACAGCATCAAAATAAAAAAGATATCCACGCCTGACGAGTAAATGACGAATTCGCAGGAAAAATTTGGCCAAAGCGAGTTTCTGTATGTGCATCACTTTGAGGAAAGAGAAAGATAGTGTTCACTAAAGCGTGGGTGGTCTATTTTTGCGAATTTTCTGGGATAGCGAATAATTGAAGGCTGGCGAGAAGTGGAGGGGGCGGGTGAGGGGGTGTAGGATAGGAAAGAGGAGGGGGGAGGGGTTCGGGGTTGAAGAGAGAGAGAGAGAGAGAGAGAGAAGGCGGCGCCGAGTTAAAACAAACATTTTTGCGCGTGCGAGGCCCGGTCATAAAGCTCTACCCGGCCAAATGTATAGGTTGCATAAGACTCTAGAATAGCATCGAAAATGGTGGGCTCTCCACCGCAGCCTTTTTCTTTTTTAGACACGACGCCCTGGCACTGCGGATTCCTGCGTTTCGCAACTGATTTTCAAGAACAATCATCGATCTCCCCACTGCGCGAGCATCATCGCCATCCGACCAACGACGAGAGCCTCCACACCCAGCAAAACCACCAGGTGCACGTGTGCCACGCACAGACTTAAACAGTGTAAAAATAACGCGAAGCGCATAGGCATAAATATTACCTTTGCAGAAAACTCCCATGCTTTTTAAATCCAATTATTTATGCTCGCACACCAGAAGCTATAATAATACCTATACGTATATACTTCAAAGCGAGCTCTCTACACCCGATAAATGGAAAATTGTATTAACATATATTTGCTGTACCATAAATTCCGATTATTTGCATCTGGGATTTGATTTTACAACAATAGATACTGGGTTTGATCGAAATTAATACGAAGCAATAACAAAACAATGGGGGAAGTAATGATAAAATTGCTGAATAAATATATCTTATCAGGAGAGCCAAGGTGGTCTATAGAAATATATACTATATATATATATATATATATCTGTGTGGTACCAAGTACAACGAAGGTCCTCCTTCACGCGTATATTAATAAATCTACCCTAAGCGAAATATTTACTGCCAGTCACGATGCTTTTAAGACAGAGTTTCCATTTGCAAGTCCAGGGTGTAACGAGCGAAGCCACTAATGGAGATCGCCTTAAAAACTTGAGGTTGCCCGCGGGGAAAAATGTCGAAATCTTCTCGTGCCGTTTCGCCGAATGTATTCCCAAAGGGTCCCGGAAGAGGGAGGGTGGGTAGTTATGGGACCCCTCCCACACACGCACGATTCACCCCAAATTTTTGCGCCATCTTTCGCAGTGCTACCCTTACCACGCACCCCGCCCCCAAGGAGCACCCCCACTCTGCAGCAACCCCCAATCCAAACCTCGATATCCTCCATCCCAGTAGCAGCAATTCTCTGTAGCCGCTCTTCGATTGTTTTGATCAATAACGCCCGATCGGGGGACACACAGCCTGGCTGACATTTTTCTGCTTGGCAACAACCAGAGAAATTATCGTTACCCTTTTATAGAGTTTGGTATATATATATATATATATATACGAGAGAGCCTGCACCGATGCAGACTCATAAAGGAAAACGAACCAGTTGCATCGGACATTAAGCCTCTTTAATGGTGATGCGTATTCCTGCACACTATGTCCTTCTCGTCTGTTTTCATGTTTCGTTAACGCGTGGGTACAAATTTCCATCTCTCCTAGACTCGTCGCTGCAAAAAGTCTTCATGCTATATGGAATATAGGAGTTTCTCACGCGTTACAGCCACACTCGTGTTTAACCTTGATCATCGAAGGCTCGAGACACCACTACCGTGACAAAGACGCTGACTTCGGAAGGATGGATAAAATGTGTGACGAGGCACTTGATTCGTTTGTTTCGTATCGATGCGAATTCGCTTATGCCGCTCGATTGCTAAAAGTTTATTTATTTAGGTGCGAACTACATTATAATCACTGCCTACGCACGATGTTTATTGAATGTTCTATGGATATTTGACATCCAGTGACATCCATTATTTCGTTCTATTATTAGATTGTCGATCGTTGAAAATGCTGACTTGTCTACCCGATTTAGTATTTCGATGCTGCTGGAGTAGATTCAATTTTCCATCGTATATTACATAAAGTAGTGTATCATATAGATATATATATAGTTGAAGGAGTTTTTGCGTTGGGATTATTTTGGAGCGTCTGTTTTTCCAATGTTGCTGATTATATTCTTCGGTTCGTTCGGTGCATCGTGTTTATCCCTGGGTGATTTTCCATCATTGGCGTAATTCGTCTCAGATGGACGATGTTATTCCTTGGATGGAGAGGAACGACGGGGAAGGGGATGATCACCCCTTTTTCCGTGCCAGCGTCGTGGCGCCCGTTTAATTTCGCTAATTTCTTTTCTCCCGTCCGAATTACTCGCGGCAACACCCTGCCAGTCGTAAGGGTGGCTTCTGCTCGACCGACCCTTATATTTTCTTCCGTTCCAAAAGTAAGAACGGGGGAGCGAGGGTTAAAAATCTTGAAAGGGTGCGGCCAAAGAGGTGGTAAAAATATACGACTGCTGAGTATTCGCCTCTGTCTCAAAATTCTTTCCTCCACTACTCTTGTATTATTCTGTATATATATGAAATTGATAATAATTTGTATTTTATACAGTGTATTACTCGATATTGCACTTCTGACTTATTATATATATATATATATATGTGGTATTTGAATCACTATGTATACATTTTGCTGTTCCACAACTGCTTTACATTCTTTGTTTGCACAGTTTAGTGTAAATTAAATTCATTATCATTGGCCAATGCGAATTCTTTCTTCAAATAATGTTTCCCTCTGTTATTTCCCCGCATTATTCTTGAATAAAAGGCATTCAATTACACTGCATTTTTGAAACTGCAAATGTTTGCTGCTTTCCTTTTATTACGAATTGGTTTCGAGAGTCCTGCAACTGAGCATTGTTATGGAAATAGAAATGAGAAGAAAAAATAGCTAGAGTGTATCGTGTAACGTGATGAAGAATGAATTTGGTTAAAGACGCGAGCACTTTAGCCAGTCGATTATTCATTACTCGATGGGCTTATAATTATAGCACAGTGTTACAGAAGCTATTGAAAAAGAAGGAAAATCTAATATTAGACGATAATTGATCGACCAGAGTTGGAGATGGTTGTATTTTTATTATTTAATAAAAGTGAGAAAAGTGGAAGCTGCTTTCAGGCCATTTTAGAGGGTTCTATTATCATCGCGACTGATTGGATCGTTCAAGCAGGGCAACCAGGAAATTAAGATTTCTCTCCTCCCTTTCTTGCGAGAGGTAAAACCGAAGAAAAAATTCATCCTCGGGATCGCTCGATCCTTTATATTACTTCCAAGCGCATCCATGTACGATTTCTCATTGAAAAACTCGATAATAAAAAATCTAATTTGCGAAACATTTAAAGCAAACTACCAAACAGCGAAATGATAAGTGGACATTCGCAAATTACTCGAAAAATTGTTCAAACCCTATAATTAATGAGGGGCTTCTGCTTAAACCAACGGGACATAAATTATTGAATTTATTATGAATTTAATCGGGAAGCGATCTGCAGGGCCAAAATGCAATATAAATCTAGTGAATCATTTACAGGAAAATAATGTTTTTTTTCGTAATTCCCTTACTTCTAACACTACTCTTTCTCCAACGAGATTCATGAAACATTTCCAAAAAAAAAAAGCAATATAAGAAAACAAAGTATATACACAGCTGCACAAAACGCAAATCGAATAATCGCAATGTCTGCAGGTTCGCGGATTTAGAATAAGATTAATTTTAAATATTTGGAAGGATAGAAATAAATGTTAAGAGGATGTTAATGAATATTGGGCAGATTTGAGTATTGAATAATTGGGTTGGGGATGATGGGATTGAAGCTGGCCGACGCCAACGGCGAAACGCCAAATCATCAGAGTGTGGAGAATAGGGTGGTGGTGTGTAGGAGAGCGGGTGGAATGGAAGAGAGCGAGAGCGAGAGAGAGAGAAAGGGTGAGTGCAGGCAGGGGGTGAGTAACACGCGACACATCGTTTTCCGCGAGCAGGCACGTCGCGTCGGTTGGGATTTATATTTACGAAACTGAACACGGGTAGACGCGCTTTCGCGCAAATGGAATTAATCTGTGAATGCATACCGTGCGCCCATTTAATATCCATCACACGTTCATCACTGCATAAGCATCCCGGCTGTGTTGGGCCACGCTTGCCGTTGTTACCACCTTCTTCCCCCGTGCTTCCTGCCCTCGTTCCACCTTCGACTTTTCTCCCTGTGGGCCACTGCTGGGCCCATTTGGCCCGACCAAAAATGTACCCCACACACACTTTTCCTCCTACCCTTTTCCACGCGAAAAACCTCTCGTTACCTTCGACCGGGGAACCTCGGCAGGAGAACGCTTTTCAGCGATCGATGACAAATTTTGTGCGTAGCATCTTAGTGCGCCGCGCGCCCGTCGAAAACTGACCCCGGCCAGCTGGCCAGGGTAAAAAGGGGGGTGGTGCTGATGGAAGAGAGTAGCGCTGGACGAGGAACGAGAGGGTTCCCCTGCTCCAATGCGAAGCGGGGACCACCACCCGAAGGGGCCCGTTCCGTCCTCGCGATTCTTTCCGATCGCTTTTTTACCAGCGCCACCCTGCTGGACCCCAAAAGTGCCACAGGATTATGTTGTCTTCCCTCTCCAGTCCCTCGGACCCCTGGACCCGTTTCCCACTCCGATATCCTCCAATAGCGCCTTGATCTTGGATCGAGGCCCCCTCCGATATACCTACCTCCCTTCCTCTCTCCGTCTCTCTTCTTCCTGACACCTTGAAAGGGCAAAACGCGCCCCTTCGAGATAGCCAACACTGTGATCCTTTCAGTCTCGTGTCTCTCATGAAACTCCAGGGGGTCTCGTAGCATTTTTATCAAGCTGTATCGGACTTGGTCCCGATGTGCTTAGCAGTACTCAGCAATATGCTACTGATATCCTTCAAGTTTCTACATTTGCTTTATTCTCTCGACGTACGCACGATAGTTTCAGTTTTTTTTACTTGTATATTATGTCATTAGAATTTGTTAAATTTTTTGGTTCGGTATATATGAATGGGTGATCGAGATAACGATATAATTTAACAGGACATAATAATTATTTGTAATTTATTCCAGAGGCTCTTTGCCAGTGGGAAATGAGAAGGGAAGGGTCAGCACGTGTCTGTAAAAACCTGATACTTTGATTTTTCTCTCTTCTTACCTTTCGTGAATTCTCCCGCAGGGGGTCTTTGATTTTTTTTTCTCCTCGATGTATTATGGCTTTTGTAGGCCTTGCGTCTACAAAGACAAAAAATAGTACTTTATTTATATCATCGACGCGATTGTTTCGTCGACTGAAATTCGAAGGGGAGTGAGAAATTTTAATCTGCAATATGCGCTCCGCTCTAATCCATTTTAATCAACCTTATCACTTTTTATGAAAGGACCACTGCTGCGCTCCGCATCGTAATCCGTAGATTTTCTGCTACAAAAGGACCGTCGAACCAAAAAATTCCATCGTCTAAACAAGGCTATATTTTACAAAGCACACTTTTGTCTCGTTTCCGGCAAATGCCTGCGCGCTCGAATCGCAATTTTTGCATCGATATATCGACGTGAAAGGTGTTCGTTTTCATGCAGGTAAACCGCTCGAGCGATATTCTATATAGAGTAGTGCACGCGTATACGGAATGCGTCAATGACCTATGGAAAAGAGAGAAAAAAAAAAAGAATTCTCTCGTTTCAATTCAAATAGCTCCAACGCTCCGAAGCGTTTTCGCGGAATATCGGTTAGAAAATTTTTGCACCACTCGCCAGACTGCTCTTTTTGAGGAATAGTATGATTTTGCCAATAGGGAAAAATCAGGAATCCTCGATCGAGAGGCAAAAAGTCTGCCAGCTTTATTTGTTTTGTCAATTAATTAATCTTTTGTGAAATTCCGCGCATTGTTTTGGAAAACAGCGCAGCTAATCACGCAGGGCCATGTTTGGCCGGCATCCCAAGGGGGTGGTGAGAGGAGGGTGGGTCGGGGAATGGGCAGAGATAGAGCATTCTGCTTTCGATCGATCGTTCCATATAGGATTCGGTGGAGTACAGGCTGTGCACGCTCGATCCGCGATGTATCTCGACGATATATCTCTCCGAGGAAGTCATCGACTGCGCGGAGAACAACGGCGGCGGCAGCTGGAGCCAAAGCACCATACCACCTAAGAGTGTACACCACCGCCAGTTACAGAAGGGGTCTCTCCTCCGCCGTTGCATCTAGATTTGCGAGTCGAATTTCCATTTCCCTACCTCTCAACCTTATCCATACACGCAGCCGCTACACTATAGCCTCGATCTTTCCACCGATCGATTATCGACCATCCCCCATTTATCCACCTGTTCTCCATTCACACCAATGCCCAAGCCTATTTTACCTACGCTTTCAAAAGCTTACATAGATAGAAGGGTGTTCGCAAGTGAAGTTGGATATACATATACTTTATTGTTCATAATTTATTTCAATTTCTATTTTATTGATATAAGGTTTTTGTATTTTTATATTATCATCAAAGTGACGTACATATTGTAAAATATACAGAAGATTTTTTAACGTTGAGAATTATCGGCTAAAGTTTGCTAGGTCGTTGAGAGAGAAAGAGAGCAGAAGTGGAGAGCGAAGCACGTAATAAGAGGAAGCAGCGAGGATATGCGGAAGCAGAGAAGGTCCTGAAGCTCCTGGGTACTGACTGCCTTGTCCTGATTTTTATCTCTGCTCGGATTGTTAGTTTGCGGCTAAAGCATGTTCACCGATCGCTTCTGCAAGCAAGGAATATTAATAGTTGTTAGATCAGCGTGAGAGAACTGGCTTTCGAAGAATCTCAACGATCAGAAGCTTTTGTTGAATGAATTTAAGCTCCCTCCTTTAATTTCCGTTGTATTGTTTATTATCCACCCAACTCCATCTCGCTTCGATTAACAGAGTTTCTTTGATTCTTAAGGACCGGAAAATTTCAATTAAAATTTCCCCAATTTTTTGCTGCTTCTGATCGCTTTTACGTCTTCCGTTGACAGCGTATTAGCAATGTGTAGCAGAAACGTTAGGAGCAATAGCAGTGAAAAAATAATTGAGCACAGTCTCACCTTAATAAGTTGTATATCGTCTTGCGTATCCGTTTCTTATCAGCGTATCACAGCCGATCGTCTCATCCGCCTTTGCCACATCAGCGCACAAATTATCCCCAATTTCTTAAAGTTCGGCAAGCACTGGTCTTGGCGACGTCACTGCCAGATTTACGACGAATCACACAATTATTTTAGAAAGGAAAACTATTGATGTCATTAAATCACTGGCATTGTAAACAATATGCAAAACTGTACTATTTCCAATCACCTTGTCACTCCGATCAGTCAAGACAATAAAAAAGCGTTTTTTCACGATTTGTTATCGACGGATATCGAAAGTCGTGCACTAATTTCGCGAGCGTTCGTTTAATTTATGCGACAAATTTTCAATGATATCAACAAAGTTACACAAGATCTGGGAGAGTAACGCGTAACGAGTCAGTCAAGGTTGTGCACCAACGTTGATCCAATACTGGCGATCAATTAGAAACCTGTTGTCCAAGTTCACTTTGCAATAAAGATCATCGACTTCTGTTACGTCCAATAGGTTAAAACTATTACATATATTTCAATCGATCCACTATTGCTAATATGGATCAATTTAAATCACCAACCGCTGTGTAATACCTTTAATGGAGCGAACATTTCACGTTTATCAACATTCGTAAACCTGGCACCGTGGTATATAATATCAATATCTGAGATTTAAGATCAACAAACTATGCACAATGACAAAGCAGTAAAATTATATTTTCCTCGATCATTATTTATTAAGAGATCTCTTCGAATGAGCACCATAAAGTGGTCAATATCAAGAATAGATCAGCTTAATTGGTCGATTCAATTGATAATCATCGATTTAATTAGAAAAAAAAAATAATCCACCTTTTCTCCTCCAGTTTAACTCACACATTTATCATTCACTCGGCACAAAAACCTTTAATACGCGTTGCTATATGTTGATACAGTATAGATAAAGGTAAACGTCGTTGTTCTCAGGCACTGATAAATTCGACGCTGTATAAACTGGATTTCACAGACAAATTGCAATCTTATGGAATGACGTCGTTTTCTTAAGAGAGTCAGGCGTGAAACTTGCAGCACTTTCGGTAGGTTAATCGAGTCAGGGGACAATGAGTGCGAATGATCGATGCAGTTGACTCGTGGCTTTCGTCGGTTTGTCGATCATCGGCACGAGTGCTCGCACGCGTTCAGGTATAAGAATCGGCGTTTCATCGGTTATTCCAAGGCACGAAGCACACCAACTGGATGATCTCGCGGGTATCGTTGGCTCTTCCGGATAACACTCGACTCCGCGCCAAAGTCGACACTACGGCGTTTCGTCTCGCGAGCGTCTCGCCAGCAGCGCGGAAAAACGCGCGTGCTTCCTGATTAAGTGCAGCGATGGAGTTTTTCGCCAACTACGAGCCGGCAAAAACGTGGCCCAGGGCCGTAACTGGCCAACTATCCACCGGGCGTCAAACGAAGCTCGATGTTCCGAGGCTCATTGGATTTTTCTCCATCCAACGCCACTGCACCAGCCTGTCGAATCATCGAGCGTTCTTAATATTCCCATTCCACCATTCGCGAACCTTTTTCAAAATCGATCGACGGAAACCTAACCTCACTTTATCACTCTTTCACGCGCACTGCAGCAAAACGAGCATCCTCTATCATCAATTCGATCGGAGATCACTGTGTTTATCGAGCACCGTGGCACTACGACTCTCCGGCAAAATCCTCGCAAGTTTTTCGTGGCGAACAGGCAGGTTGAGAGTCGCTGGATCTTGTATCGAGGTGAAGCGGGAATCCTGGGAGAATTCCGGATGTAATTTAGGGACGCGTAGTTGGGACGAGTAGTGCACGTGCGTGTGCTCACTCGTGATACACTTCGTATACTGAACTCTCCCCCCTCTCTCTCTCTCTCTCTCTCTCTCTCTCTCCTCTCACTCTGGCGCTGTGGCAGCAGGTATCGCGACGAAAAAAGTGTTTGGCCGTTCTTCTGGAGAGGTCGATCGGAAAAATAGAGAGAGGTTAGGTTAGGCAGAAGCAGCGGAGTGACGCATAATTGGGATAACGATGGCACGGGGTATCCTTTGTTCTCGCTCTTGCCACAAGATGGTGCCTCTCTTTCACTTTCTCGCGAGTTATCGTCCTCCCGCCCCCCCCCCCTTCCACTTTTCGTCTACCTCCTATCGGAAGTTGTTACTCGATGCCCTTTCACCCCTCCCCCTTTCGCGTCTGCCGTTTCCGTTTTCGCGGATCGCCGAATCCGGACTCTCCTTTATTCCTCTCTCTCTCTCTCTCTCTCTCCTCTCGATTTCTCAGTCGTTTTCCTCGCGCCTCAACGCGGTCGCGCGTCCAGTAAGTTTCTGGCGCGCTTCGATATTTCAGCGATTTATTGCGGCGCGACTTAGAAATGCATCTAATGCGGTGCACGCCGCAGAGAATGCATGCATGCACCTTAGCGGGGAGAGGACGAGCGTACGGCGTAGGAGCGAGCGAGCGAGCGAGCGAGCGAGCCTGTCGCGTAGTGCGCATGCGCCGCGGCGGTAAGACCGTCTGTGTTCTACTCGCGCGGTGAGCACTACTTTGCCTCGCCTTGCCTCGTCTTGCCTCTTTTCTCCTCACTCGGATAGCCTATACAAACTCTCCTGCGCTCTCCTGCCTCTCTTCCTTTTCCCTCACTTCCATATATACATCCACGCGCGCGTCTTTTGCCTACTTCCCTCTTCCTTCTTTCATCGCTTCCCTCCCCCCCCTCTCTCTCGCTCTGCTTTTCCAACTGAAACGCCTCCCACAAATCCACTCTGCCTCACTCGCACACGCTTCTTTTTCTCCACTATTTTCTATCATTTTTCAAACCCGTAAATTATTAGCGCACCGCACCATCCGCGTACAGCCACGCAGGTCCGTTTGCTCTTTTCACCAGAAGGGATCGTGGCAGGGCGAGCGCCCTATCGACTACGTCACTGTGCGATTTTTTCACGACCGATGAAAGTTACTCGCGCGCGGGATATTCTATTTTAAACTTTCGGCCAACGGCGCTCATAGTTTACCCCCACCCCCCCCCCCTCCCCTCCTCCTCCCTTTGCCATTCCAGCCTTAACCGTAGCTCTCTCGACCATTCGCTAACTGCACTCGCGTACTTGCCCTTTCTACTCCATCGCAAACTCCTTACATCCGGATCACTTTGCAAATCGGAGAATATCGACTACGTTGTAAAATCTCATTTGCGAATTTCTACTTTTTATTTTATTTTATTTTTTCAATAATTCATAGAACAATGCGGCAACGAAACACTATTGTCGTTGGATGCGATAAACCGTGCCAATAAATTATTCCGTCGAAATACTTTTAGTCAACAAGAAACGCGCAATTGCTCGCTTTATAATTTACAAAATCATAAATGCTTCGAGTGTAATTATTATTATTATTATCGTGCGTCCTAATCGCTGGAATAACGAGGAGGCATTTGATTTCGAATGGAAAATTGCGGTCTTCCCATAATCTATTTAATATATGTATATGTGGGTGTGGTTGCATTATAGATCTGGATATATTATACCGTACGCGTGTATAGCTGCAGGGATCGAACGCGTATGCACCGAGAATGATTTCTTGACCCAATTTTGGACCACACAGAGAGGTCGGGGTGATTTATTTTATTTCGCGCGGGTAATAAGAAATTGACGCGCTGCGAGCAGGAGGGTACGTTTCGATAAAAGGGTGATACGCCAGAACGATGAACCGTTATCGAGCTGCGGAGAAATTTTGCATCGCACTGAACGCTCGAGGCGCGTTGCTGCTCTGTATATTGACACTGATCAGCTGGTTCTTGTTAAGTGATAAACTGCTGCGCGTTCGTGTGTATATGTTGACTGATTCAATGATAACGAAGCTTACGCAATGCAACGGCCTTAAGTACGAGATACCCATCGAAATTTCCCTCCGATTTCTTCGCGCCCTTTCCACTCCCCCCCCCCCCCCCCCCTTTATTTCCTCCTCCGATCGAGCCACGCATTTTTGTCACAAAACAATCCTAACGAAATCAAATTAATTCCCTATGCGCATTCACATTTTATTCCCGCAACGAAAGTTGATCGATGCACGGCGTGTCGCCTCGGAAAATAATCTCAATTTCGAATGCGTAAATCATATTTTGTGTTTGTCGCGTTTATTTCGTATCGATCCTTGAGTACTAAGATTTTTCACCCGTTTGCCTTTAATCGATACCGACGCCTCGCGTAAAACCAATTAAAGCTCGACGTAACAGAAGTGTTGGATATATATTTGGTACTCGCAGCAGTCGTTCCATCGAAGAAAATCAAAATTAAACCACGATTAACGATGTTACAGCTCGGTAAGTATACGTATGTGTCACGACCGTTTCGTTTTTTTCATTTTTTTTACAGTGATCCATTCGTATAATAACACGCTACGTCACCAGTCGAAGATTTTCGACAATTTTTCTCCACGGTAATTCGTATACGTTTCATTTTATCTGCAACAGCGTTATCCTTATATTTAGCTGGAAAAATGAGATTAAATTATAAGAGCATAAATCTTGATAAATTCCCCATAAATATTCAGACGCTGATGCGTTAAGCTCGCGGAGGATAAAAACAGGCGAATGGGAAAAACTTATTCGGAGATTAATTCCCTCGAATCCGGGGATCACTCCCATGGATATAAATCACCAACGTTGCGATCTCGTTTCTCTCGTGAGAACGAATGTGAAAAGCGTCGAGTGGTAAAAACAAAACAAAAAAATCCATCGTGAGAGTGAGGAAAAAAAGCGCGATTGCTATGGAATAGGAGCCAAGCGAACTAGGTGTGCGTGTGTGGAAAGAGGCGTGTAAACGCGGCCACACATAGAGCCACGGTCCCGTGATGCCTTTTTATTTTTTTTCAGCCCCACCCTCTCGGCAAAGTCCATGCATGCGCGGCGGGCCGCTTTTGTTTTCCTCTATTTTCCGGTTTTTCCGGGAGAAACGCAGCCGGACACAGCGCGCAACAAGTAGCAGATTATAAAAATCACTCCGGCTCTCATTCCGGTGAAAAAAGAGGAAAAAAAGGGGGATCGAGTGAAAAAGTGAAAAAGTTTACGGGGAAGGAGCGAGAGGAGGGATTAAAATTGGTTGGAGAAGGACAGAGCGACGAGGAGTCCCTGTGGAACGTGCGTATATCGCGTTTGGATGGAAGAGTGGGTGGAGGGGGTAAAAAAGAGGTGTGGGTGGAAGAGGTGTAGGATGGGGAGGGAGAAAAATGCCGTGCAGGGCGAGGGAGCGAGAGAGAGAGAGAGAGAGAGAGAGAGAGAGAGGAGCCTATCGCACTATTGCAGAATGCACGCAGCCACATGTATGCGTGAGTGGTTTGAGGATGGTAAAGAGGGTGGGGGAGTGCAGAAGGGGCATCGGAGGGGGAGAGAACAAGTGATGCGGGCGTAGGTACACATTTACACATACATATGTATGTTTCTGCCTCCCCCGCTGCTCCTCCGACGCCGATGCAACTCGTCGTTGCATACCCCCCCCCCCCCCCCGCCAACCTCTGCCTCCTTTCCCCCTCAACGTTCAGACTGTCCTCTCCACCCTTCCGCACTCCTCATCACCCACCTCCGCACAGTCCTGCATATCCCTTCGCCACCGAACCACTCACACTCACCGTCACGCATTGCTGAGCCCCCCTCCCTCCCCCTGCCCCCACCAACACCCCTCTCAATCAACCTCCAGTACCAACGTGCGTGGCGATTTACATTAAACATCAGTCCTTCTCGTTTTGCAGGGATGAACGCGAGCGAGATAAATAAATAAAGAAGGATGGAAAAACCTCCGGGCTACGCCAGACTAAATATTAACCAAATTTTCCCCATGGTCGATACTTTTACCGGCAACTCGATCCTCTTCTTTCACCTGCGAGATTTTTTTAAGCAATCGTGCATGTAACATCGATGGAAACTCCTCGGAGACGCCGGTACAGTCTCGATTAGAAACATCCTACGACTTTGTTATTCGCACTTTTTTTTATTTTTTCGTCCATTCACTTTTTACCTGCACTCGTATTGTCGCGTTTCTCCATCGGGACGAACAATATCGCGTAGAAAAATTGGTTTCGGGCTGCGATAATGGGAAATGAAATTCATGCTCGGTACGTTGAGAACAGAGGGAATAATTGTACGTTGTTGGAAATAATGTTTTAAAAGCGATCCGGACTCTTGAAATGCTTTCGATTGATTTTAGTATACAAGTAATGGTAATGGCAGCTGCGTTACCTGGCTGCATCAGTTAAATGGCTTCGCATTATTTGTCTTCATTGAATCAGTGCATTAATATATGAAAATGATAATAGCCACGAAACGTATATATAGGGTGGGATTAAAAGTTTGCCAATTGCAGAGACTCCTAATTAATATCCTTTCATCGGCCATATTTACTTAAGTGATCATCGCTTTGAGACATTTTTAAGCCTCGAGAATTTTAATGGCAAATTATTATCGTAGCTTGTTATTCCTATTCCAACGAACGCTCTCGGTGCACAGCTATATTATTACACCATTCGCATACACATATACATACATATATATATAGGCATTTACCGATATTAATAAATTATCATCGCAATTGCTTCGTAGGTATCAACGGTAAATATCGCGAGGAAATAGTAATTTTGCGTTCGAAGCTGACCGGGGTTATTTCGTTGTCGAAGAGACTGACTTTTCCTCCTGGAGAATAGATTTTTAATGGGCCTTTCGAGAGCGTGTATATATAGTGTGCAGCTTATATTAGCATTTAAGCCGGGAAAATGGTTCGATTTTAATAGGTGCGCTGGTCGTTCCGACATCGCGATTTATACGCTGACCCTCGTCCTTTCTGATCTCGGGTCGATCGATTTTCCGTGGGGTCAACGAACCCCCTGCGTTCCCCTTGACAGCGCAGCGCTCCAGAGAAGAAACGAAAAGCTCGATGCTTTCGGCTGCCGCATGCCACGCACCTACTCTCCGCCATATTTATCCTACTAGAATTCCCTCGATTCTCCATTTTGCTAAACCAACAAATATTCCATCCGCCAAATCTTCCGCACCATTTTTCCAACAACCCCCCCCCCCCCACCCCTCCCTCCGACTAAAGAATCTCCCGCCAATATACGTATACACTATATAGAAAATATTTCTTCGACCGAGCACCGCGTGTTTTTATTAGAAACGCCGGAGAAAAATATACACCTTAACGCAGTTCTGGATAGCAGCCACATATTTTCAGCTTGGCAGTCGAACAATTTCACCTATGCTCCTGCCCTTTTCGCTTAAAAATACGAATTCTGTTGACAGACGTGCAAACAATTATAACTGTGAAATATAATTTTTGTATCTCGTTCTGGCAACACTGCCAAAGCTTCGTCGAAATTCTGTGTTTCGTGTAATTTTGCGAATAAGGGGGGGGGGGGGGGGGGGAGAGAATTTATGGTCTTTTTTAGGATAAATTTGGGAAATTCGGAGGAAGGGAGAAAGAGAGGCGAGGAATTTTTTCGGCAATTTTCCGAGACGTCGAGAGTTGGTATAGTCCCTCGGAGTGGCCAAGTGGAAGTATAAAATCCGCCATCGCGCCGTATTGGCAAAGCCGGTCCCGCCAATTTTAGATGCTTTGCCTTCTTTTTTTGCCCGCCCCCGTGCCCCTGCCCCCCTGACGGCTCGCACAGGCTGCCATTTTATTTTCGCGAGTGCACCAGCTATTTTTAGGCGTTCTAGAAAATCTGCCTCTCCTTTTTCCGGGTCTTGGCAGTCGTCGTAGCCGATCGCACGAATGCGCTACAATTTATTCTTATGCTACCAACCGCGAAAAATATTGGACATCTCTCAATCCTGTAAAATGGCCACTGTAGAATTTTTAACCGTTTCCTTTTTTACTCCACTATACAAAACACTCACCTTACATATACATAATAAATCCAAAGACAAATTTCTGCAAATAATTCTGCCGATGTTCCTCCATTAAAAAACATTGCAAAAAATTTATTTTGCAATATATTTGAACAATTATCAAAATTCAATTTTTTCTTTCACATATATATATATGTAGTTGAAAGCTCGTACGTACGTAGCTCGAGTCGAATCGTGTAGAGTTGCAGCGAGAGGAAATTTATGCAGCACTCTTTTGGGATAACAAAGGGAGAAAACGTGAAGGGGGAGAATTTTGCACGGGTTCACGAGAGACAGGATGCAGATGGGTACGATTATTGACAGTGTCTATAACCGGTGGCTGTTCATACGCGAAGGTGAGGAACGTGAAGCTGCCTGATTATAGGTTGCCACACGATACAAGCATCCGAAGGACAGCTATAGAGTAATAACGTCGACAACACCCGCACAAAACCTTTCGCAATTCGAATATCTTATCACTGTTAATACCTCAATCCTCTTCTAACCTTTGGCAATAAGTATCTCTTTACGTATAAGAGGATTGAATGGAATTTATTAAGAGTTTAAGTCTATTCAGTGACGCATATATGCATATGTATATGCTTTGCAGCACGCGAGTCTCGAGCCCTGAAATTGGCTGAGAGATAAATCGTCCAATCGCAGACTCGATGCTCGCTGCTTTTACAACATTTTTCTTCAGCATTTTCAACCAAAGTTTCCAACAAGATTGTTAAAATCACTATACTATATGAAGTAGATAACTACTTGGTCGACGTTTCTATCATTAGGAGCCATGCCAAGACTGTATTCCGTTTTAAGCGAGCAATGACATGATTTAAACGACTCCACAATATAGGCAAATGTGTGCCCTACGAGCTTATCGAGATATCAGTCTAGTAGTTACGTTAAACGAGTCGTGTAATCGATTTATAAACCAAAGTATCGCTTAATTTATGATGGGATATTCTGATTTAAACTTGATTTACCGTGCATTTGCTCTCTAAGGAGCAATATCGAGAGATTCTAATCTATAATGCACGCGGCTTGCTCGGTTTAATATTTTGCTAAAACGAAAATTACCCGATTCTTCGCGAGAGATTGATAGGTGTTCGACAGAATGGTGGATTTGTTAAGGTGTCTACTGTGCGATTCGGCTGGACCTTGCGATGGAATAAAGAACTCGATGGTGGAGAGGGAGAAAGAAAGATGCACATTCGCGAGACGCGTGACCTTGATGAGAATAACTTTCCGAACTGACCATACCTCCTGCAGCGAAGCCAGAAGAACTTTTTTATCCGCTGTGTACTCTTCTCGACGTGTACCATTATCCCTTTTGTCATTTTTTTTTCATCCCAAAATTAACCTTGTCTTCTATATATATATATATATATATATACACAACTGCATTCATCATGCATATGTAGTAGAGCCTGAAAATTTACTCGAAGAAAATCCTGCAAATTTCCTTGGAACTGAGTTAAACCGGTTTTTTCATCCGGAAGACTCGTTAGTTTATAGTTTCGTTAATTGTAATCGAGGGAATAACTTTGTGGGTATACGCGCGTGTAATTGAAGTATTCTGGAGAACAAAGAATGTTGTTGAATGTCCAGAATGGCTGAGAGTGGAAGGTATGGAGTGGCTCGGGTGGAAAGGATGGGGTTATATCAAGCCACTAGGCAGAATGAGGCAAGAACGTGGGTGGCCGGTAGATCGAACTTTAGCTGAGACACCAACCAGCAGGGATCTGCATTACCGACCGAGCTCGCGGTCGATCAAAGAGCGA
Organism: Prorops nasuta; assembly: GCF_024137725.1. Taxonomy (NCBI): domain Eukaryota; kingdom Metazoa; phylum Arthropoda; class Insecta; order Hymenoptera; family Bethylidae; genus Prorops; species Prorops nasuta. The sequence continues at coordinate 184,373 of NW_027116857.1, read as the reverse complement.
GACCAGTGGCGCCTCTTGTACCAGCCGACGAGACTTTGCTGAACTTTGAGATATTCTGGTTCGTTTCTGAGCTAACTCACCGATGCAATTGGCTATAAAACTATTTGCAGCAAAATTTCAATTTTTTTTTCTTGGATTTACCACGTTCGAGAGTGTCGAAATGTGGTCGTGGAATTATTAAGATACGTAGGTTTTCTTGAAAATTTTATTTTATTTATTTAAAGTGTTATTTGGGAAATATTTAGAGTTGAAAGACAATTTCCAAAACCTCAGAGGTCGAATCACTGCAGTAACGCAAATATTGTGGTGTCAGGGGTCGTTCCACCAAGGGGTAACTCTTTTTTGCAGCAGGTTTCTCCGGGGGTCCCTTTAAAAAATATGTACCTGTCGGTAGTGTTGGGGATACAGCGGGATGAAAAAAGGGTGATGCGCGTGAGCAAAAAAAAATCAGGTGAGTATACAGTCATTAGGGGAGATTAGAGCTGGAAAAAAGGTTTGGGGTGGATGAATTAGGGGTGACGGGTACCACCCTTAAGAACCTTTTTTACCCTGTTTTTATGCCTGCTTAAAAAAACATTACTGGGTCACCGTACAAGTGCCTCAAGAGTTAGGGTTGACGTTTTTTATGGTCTCCTATATATATATATATATATCACTATAACACACACGCACACAAATCTACCGTAGACGATTTTTATATTCATTCGTTCGAAAGGAAAAGGCATGGGGCAATTTTTCGTTCGACTTTGTCAAAATTTTTGTTTTTAATTATCAGGCAGCAAAATAAATATTTGCCAATGAGCGAGTAATGAAAGTAACCATATAGAAAGAGAGAGAGAGAGAGAGAGAGAGAGAGAGGTGGGGGTGTTCAGCGATACACGAAACAATAAGACGATCTTGAATAAAATAAAATTGCAACGAGTTGGGGAAATATTTGGAAAGTCTGTGTCTCCGGGAGATATTTAGCCTGCCGGCCATCCCTACTTCTCGCTCGGCGATTTACCATCTAAGTGTCGTACTGCCTCCCCCACCCTGCGGCCTATTTTACCCCACTTTTCCGTCTTTTCCCCTCATTCGCCCAAGGCTAGCCATTCCACCCTCGAGACTTATCCCTACTCCGCCCCTTCGCTCTCCGCTCTCTCACCCCTGAAAAATAAGCAGCCGGACACCTTACCACCACCACCCCCGTCGCCATTGGTCGCTCTTCTTCTACCCCAGGTAAACTTCCCCCGTAATTCCTTACTCAAAATGGCACTCTAATAACAAAATATTACCTTCGAGACATTACACTCCTTCTTTCCACATTATACACACATACTCTTTCCACTTTATTCCATCGGCAGCTTGCAAACTTTGTTGCTTCTCCACGAAGAAAAAATAATGACAATTTTTTGTACAGAGGAGAGAAAATTCTGGAATGAGAATCCGTTGCTTAACGAAGCAAGTTGAAATTTATTTCGCTGTTCGATGTAGCTAGTTCAATGAATAGCAGCTTGGGAGTTTCCAGAGTTTTAGTGCAGTTGGGTAAATAACAATAAGCGAAGACAATTGATGGAAATAGCTGTTCAAGGTTATCGCAGTTTCACGATAGACGTGAAATGGAGCATAATTTTGTGCCATTGAAAGAAATAGGGTTTAAAAGTACAGCTGGCTGTTATCGTTGCTGTGTTTCGCAACGACACAAGCTCGCACTGACGAATTCTGTTACTCGTTGATTAGGCAACCAGCTGGAATATTTATTCGTCCATCGGCCGGCCAATCTATTGCTCGCTCGTAGGCTGATTTATTAAGTGCTAATTATACGCTAACGAAATACAAATTGTTTATCGTGTTATAAACGGTACAGTGGTATAGGTACAGAGGTGTGGTAATGTAACTCACGTCGGTGCTTTTATCAACGTTATTTCACGCTTCGATCGTGTAGCTAAATTGCGCAGCTTTTATATTCATTTATCGAAATATTAATTAACAAAAATAAAAATTAATTGCGATATTAGAGGAAAATGGGTCGATCGCGAGATCACTCCTCGACGTCTCGAGTTTTCTTTGTTTCGTCGTGAAAATCGAGATGCAAATGTCTCGGATCGGTGCAGCCTGGGGCTCTCTTTAAATCTCACGCGCGTTTACCGGCTTGTGACTCGCTTGTTTATTTTTTAATTAAAGTCTTCCGTGGGCACAGCTTCTCCTCAAGCGGTACGGGGATTAAAAAAGGTCCCCTGGAGTTATTAAGCTAATAATGTGTCCCGTGTGCCACGCGCCGCGTGCCTCTCGTACGGGACTCTCGGGGAAAAAAGGTATTCCGAGAGGCTGCGCGTATATATACCCTGCAGAACCACCCTGCGGACTAAACGAAGATGGACCACTTGAAAAGAGAGCGGCCTCCCGAGAACCTTTCTCCTTTTTACCTGGAAACAAACCATCCCCCTCTGCTATATATATATATATATATATATATGTCCTTCACTTTTATTCAACCCTGCAAAATATTTCATTACGCTCACTCACCTCCCAATTCTATTAAGCAAAGTGTAATTTTTTCAATTGAATTATTAATCAAATATTGTCTACCTGCATCCGCGCGTATAAACCAACTTTTGCAATTTCAATTTAAAACTTGTACAAACTGCGTAGAAATCATCGCGACTCGGTCTCTATTCAGAGTTACTTGTGTGACTTTCCTTATTCGATCAAAGCACTATATTGATATAAAACTATAAATTTCTGATAAACACACACACACACACACAGGTGATATTTTTCTATTCTCCCGCAATAATTGATTTCGCACAGTGTCGATGGTTGGATCTCTATTGATATTTCTGTGACGACGTGGAACGTCGAAGAATATTGGATGCAAAGCGTGCAACGATTCTTACACTAGTATAGAAAGCAAGTTAAGCAGGAGCGAGACATAGTATAATTAATAGTGGAAAGTAGATAATATGTGTTAGCACTTAATTATAAGGGAGGAAAAACGAGAGAAGAGGGTGTGAGTCATTTATGAAAGTGCTAAAGTTGGGTGAAATATCAGGTTGAAAGCGGAGCGAGGTTGAAAAGGCGAAGGAATAACGATCCCTGAATTGTGACGAATCGACCAATCGCATGCAGGGACGCGCGTACAAAAGAATGGAGAGATTGGCAGAAAAGGACGTCGCGGATTGAAAAGGTTTACAAGAAGAGGAAGGTAGACGTGGAAAGGAGATAAGGAGATGGGCTGTGCTGTAAAGTAAAGTAAAGTGGAGTGAAGTAGGGAGCGAAGCAAAGTGGAGGAGGAATAAGGGAAAGAAAAGGAGAAAGAAGAGGAGGATAATGGGGGATGATAGCGAGAGGGAGTGTGGGGGTTGTGGGGGTGTCAAAGAATGGCTGGAGGCTATGGAAGGAAGGAAGGAAGGAAGGAAGGAAGGAAGGTCCGGACGGTTCTCACCTACCTTCGTCCTCCCAACCCCTGGCTTCCGAAGCTTCCTTCTTTCTCCCTCTCTTTCTTTCTTTCTCTCTCTCTCTCTCTTACCCTCGCTCAACCACCCCTCACTCTTTCTCTTTCTCCTTCAACCCCTACGGCCGCCGACTCCCTCTTCCTGGTCGTCATCTCCGGGGCGATTTTCCACGGCACCTAAGAGAAAGGGCCAATGAGACGCTGGGCGTCGGTATTGATCCGAGGCGTCGTCCAGGAGACGCCCGCTCCAAGACGCCCGGCTTGCCCGGCGCGAGAGAGCGGCCGCCTGCAGTTGCAGATAAAAGGACGAAAGCTCTTCGAGACGGCTACCCTCCACGATTCTTACATCGACACTCTCCACACTCACCTGTTATTTCCAACCACCACTTGCCGTAACCCTTTTACTATTTTCCTATTCTATATTCTATTTTTTAAATAACCTACCAGTTTTTCTCTACTGTCATTAATCCTAAACACGATGCTTCGTTTTGTGTCTTATTAGTTTTAGTTGTATATATTTTTTTTATTTGTATATTCAGTAATATTTGGAGATTTTATGAGATACAGCTAGGGATATGGTTCTTAAGAGACTATTATTGAAGACTGCAAAAAATGGATCCAGGATGAAATTAAAGATTTTTCTGCAGCTACGTAATTTGAAAAAATATGCTGTTTTATCATTTAGATATATATTTAAAAGAATATTTAACTTTGTTTATTCCATTTCAATAAGACGTAGAGATTTCATTAGATACATGGATGTTATACGTGAGATGGATTCATTCAAATTGTAAAGCAATGGCTAAACTGGGAGACCAGAGGAAGGGATGCAGGATGAAAAATCAGAGATTCTTCTCCAACGTAATAATTTCCAAAAATTATGCATTTGGCATTATTTAGATACGTTTGACGAAATACTTAACATTGTTTATTCAATTTCACTAAGATTTAGAAATTCCATTTGATACATGCATGGTACCTATATAATACAAGAGATGGATTCATTCGAGTTGTGAAGCAATGGCCACCGGAAGACTGGAGCAAGGATGAAAATGAAGATGGTTCTTTCGAGGACTACAATGAGAAGTGTTTTCGTTCCATTTGGCTTTTGAGAACGCGACGATTGTTTTCTTGGCGGCGAATGTACTTTCGTGAATTCGAACAACCTTATTTGTTCATCTTGCACTCATTCGCTGGCTCGCGACTCTTGAGAGGTTGCTGGGCAGAGAGGGGCTGCTGCTTCGTTTCCAAGGCAACCGGATGTGATTGATAACGCAGCGTATAATTAATTTTAAACACGGCAACTTAAACGAGTTTCCTTCTGGCCCAGGACTCGAGCTTCGAAAGAAATTCCAGCTGTCGTTTTGCCTCTCAAGATTTATTCCAATCTCCCCTTTCGAATTGGCCAATTTTTAAATGAATCTTTTCATCGTATATCTATATATATATATATAATATATAGGAATAATTTCTCGAGTGGAATAAAAAAATTGAGCTTTCTCGTTGGACCATTCACTTATTCAGAGAGAGAGAGGCTGTACGATCGCTGTCAGTTTGATCTATATAAGATGCTATCGAGGTCTCGTTTAGTTTCAATCGACAGAACACAACTCTATTCCCATGACACACACTCGCTTTGTTTCGTAGGATTAATCATCGATTTCTCAAGGAGGCTTTTCATGGTCTTTTCTAGCAGAGTCATTTCCCCTTAGGATGATGTTTGGTCATCGTGATTGCGCAGTGTAGCCGCGAAGCGGACTTGATTGGCTGGAGCACCCCAGCTGGTGACCTCGTGGTCTCTTATTAGTCGATCTGCTGGTTTCCTTCCTGCATAACCGCAACGCACGTCCTTTGTTTCCCAACCGACTGCTCGGAATTCCTGTGAATGCTTCGCATTGATCCAACAAAAATCAACGATCCCACCACTCTCGGTGCCTCTCGATATTTTCAATCTTCGATCAAGGATCATTATTATATCTATATATATATATATATATATATATATATATAGATATATAGGATGAGTAAAATTCTTCTTCAAGATTATTATTATTTCAGAGAGATTCATCTTATCAGCGAGATTGCATAATACGATACACAGTCGAGGTGTGATTTAGCAGAATGCATATACTACGTATCCTACCGGGGGTGGAAGGATTTGGAGGTCGAGGGGCGGGAAGGGATCGCTGTACGGACGTTGCGGAGCCGCTCCTTTTATTTTCCTTCAATTTCCTTCCTTTCAGCTTTCCCATCAGCCTTTCCATTAATATTAAAACGGGAGCGTAGCCTCTCGCGAGAGAGCTGCTTCAAAGAGGGTGGTGTGCGCGCTGGTTCGAGGCTTGCATGGCGCTTCGCTGAGTAAATGGTGGTGGAATGGGGGTGGCAAGGGGCAAGGCTGAAGGGAGGCAGCCAAGAATTCCCTCTGGGGGTGGTGAGGACCGAAGGGGTCTCGAGGAAAGCAGTGTTTGGCTCGTTTTTCATCTTGATCTTCTAAAGTTACCAATTTGAACAGACTCGTCTGTTTCTTTCTCACCCCTCGCGCCATTTCTCTACTCGCACCCACCCTTTGGCTTCCTCCTTCGCTTATTGCCTCTCGCACACTCGCGTAACTTCCACGGAAAATGGCGTCTCGCGAGAAAATCTAATTGTATTTTGGTAACCTACCATTTTCTTTTATTTTACTATACATATATATTTAGGGTATTCGTTGTTACTCGAGAGAGTCCATTGGACCCGTGACGCGAGGGAAAGTATATATATATATATTCGACAGGCAGTGTATTTGCATTGGTAGAAAAGTTTCGTATTGTTATTTTAATGGTAGCTTCGCGAACAAGCAGTCGAGAAGATATTGGATTCGATCGGGACGCGCGGACGTGTCGCAGAATTAAAATTGCCAGCCGTCGTGAATGGGAGGGGGGTAGGGGATTGACTGACCTAAAATGGGGTGGTCAAAGAGTGACCACCTGGACACACGTATGGCTGACCGGTGTCAAACGAGTTTGCGATAAAAATTACTTTGGAAAATCCCGTGCGACGAGAGGCTTTCAAAAAACCGGTTCTCAGAACCGAAATGGGGTTCGCTGACCGTTGCTCGACCCTGGGGGTTGAAAGGTAAGAAGGGACCCATGCAACTTGTCCACAACTTCCTCCTACCCTCCATTTCTCTCCTCAAGAAAGTTTCGCGCTTTCCCACGAATGCAAATCCCGACGATCCAATCAAAACAGTCGATTCACGTATAATCTCATAGATCCTATATATATATATATATATGTATATACATTTTCAAAATTTTCTTCGACCTTGTCGAGAATCTTGTAGAACGTTCTTTAGAATCTCTTCAAGTAGATGAAATTTTTCATCGAGTATTAATTACGTAAAACATTTTTATACTCTTAATATGCATATACATATATATGAAGATACTATATATATATATATATATATATATATATATATAGGAAAGAGGAGTCCTAGCAGCTGCACCGTAGTTTTCACAGTAAATCGAATTAGTTTAGAACAATTAATTGTTGGAAGAGTTTCGCTTCAAGCTACGTCGATTTTTCGTCTTCGGGGATTTATGAACGACAGTCTCGAAGTCGGTACGCTTGTCGTGGGTGGTTTTCTCTTCTATCGCGTATGGGAAGAAAGAGGAGGGGATGAGGAGATCGAGAAGGGGGGCAAGCGGATGGATTCATTTATCTTTCCGTAGATCTAGCTTATATTTCACCGCCCCTCGAGGCAGATACTAAGACGAATGGTCTCTCAAGCAGATCTCGCAAAACATCAAGCACCCTCCTCCTCCTCCTCCTCCTCCACCACCTCCTCACCCAACCCCCTCCATTCCACGACGCACAGCTCCACACTCCTCCCCCTTCACCGCTACTCACCATCGAATGCAAATGTAAAACACCGAAAAGGCAAAGTAGCCTTCCCAACGTCGCGTCAACCTTCAGTCCTGATCATTCCATGCAAAAACTGACGCTCCTCTCGGTCGGGGAATAAAATATCCACCCCTCCCCCCTCTCCCTTAAGTACATATATATAAGTACAACACGAAAACTCAATTATTTTCGTTGATTTTATTAGCTCGGACGAATCTACGATTTTATGAAAATTGTATTCCTTTGTTTTATCGTTATTTTATAAACAGCAGTGCCATATTATATTGACGAGGATTAAAACGTTGATTAGGGCGCTAGGCGAATTTGTCGAATCAAGTAAAAGCACGATAAAAGCTTAATTTCGTTAACGCGTCGCTGAGACTAATGAAACGTACAGTCTAATGGTCATTTATTTTCGCATCGACATACCGTAGCTTCTGCAATATAATTTTCATTCCACAATAAAAGCTACGACGCGCAACTTGGCGAATAAATTACGTTCGTGGAAAATCTCATTAAAATTCGCTCTATTTGTCATTCGGTACTTGTGCTTCAATGTATCGATGATTGTCGCTCTGTCATCTCGGTGTGCGTGAAGCCTGTACACTGAAATTTCAACGATAAATTTTGTATACCCTGCGAAAGGAGTAAGCCAATACAAACTTTATTCGCCGATAAAAGTTTTGATTATTTATTGTGTATTTGTTTTTCTTTAACGAAATTGCATATATATAGCAAAGCGTACAATAAATTTTTCCTTACATTCAACCACTTTATCTTTATTTACTTTAAAATGTTAATGATAATATTTCGTATATAGTAATTAATATACCCACCTCGATACACATTCGATGATATCTGCGGTTGGCTGAAAAATCAATGGGAAAACTAACAAAATAAGGTTCAATGCACGGATAAAATTATTAAATATAATGAATTTCCAGAGCTCCCATAAACAAAGTGCGCTTGGAAAATGTTGTACTCGAATCGGAAAATATATTTTAAAATTATATGGATTTACATACAGTCCATTATAAACACTGTTTTGTTAAATAATCCTTTACATCGCAAGTATTATTAATTTCGTGGAGGTTTCCAGAGATACAAGAAGGAGTAAAAAAACACCTGTAGAATTAGCAATAAACGCGATTAAAGGTTTCGCAGGACGCTCGTGACACTTTTATCGAGAAAGTTTAAAATCGTCGGACGTTGCTATTTGCAAAATAAAAAGTTTCAGCAAAGAGCTCGTATATATATATATATATAAATTAAGGTAGAGCGTGGTGGTGCGAAAGCAATGGGCAGATCGAGCCAAAGGAGCGTTTGGCGAACATTAGTCACCTAAGAGAGAAAAATCCGGGCTTCCGAGCCATTACGACCGAGGATACGAGGGCAGGAGTGTTTGATTGCAGGGTCCCGCGGGAACAGCGCGGTGAATTAATTAAAATTTTCGTAGTTGGAAGGTGGTGGGCGTAGCTATAGAGGCCAATTTTCCAGCAAGAAAATTCTGATTCTAATTTCATGCAAATGGCCGCCCCTTGCGGGGTGCGGACCGAGGGGGTTGGGGCTCTGCACGAAAGAGGGTGGCGTGGGGGGAGGGGGGGGGGTGGAACGAGGTGGGTTGGGGCAAGGAAAGGGTTGCCCGAGACGTCGACCGAGCCACCGGGCCGAGGGAGCTGGAGGGGGTAAGAAGAGCGACAAAACAATGGAACGAAATTTAAATTATGCCTCCGCAAAATGGCGATCGTATGCAAAGCGATGCTTATCCACCGAAGGAGAAAGAGAGCAGGCGCCTACGCTTCCCAGACGCCCATCCACACCGACACTCTAAGAAACCGCCATTTCCTCCTCCCCCACCTCCTCCGCCTCTTCTTCATCTATACTCTATATATACTTCTTTTTCCTCCTGCACCCCAGACAGAAACCTCTTAATCACCCCAATCTTCTCATTACACTCGAACCATTTTTCCCCCCCACTATAAATATATATATATATATATATATTTATAAACTCCCCTTATTAATTACTCGAAAAACACAAGTTAAACTGAAAAGCATCGTCGAGCCAAGAATATTATGCGGATGGGAAGTACGGACGGTGATAAAATCCCTCGGTGGCTTCGAAAATTTAAATGATGGTCCCGTAAAATAGCGATCTTATGCAAAACTATAGTCGAGCAACCGAGTGGAAAGCAGAACCTGGAGGCGAATTTTCCCGGACAGAGTCTCCACGGTTAAGACCTCTCGCTCTTCCTATACACATATATCTATATACCCCTTCCCCACTGGCTCTTCCAGATTTTTTATCCTCCGTCCCTGGCAGGACCCTCTTAATCCTCTCCTACCTCGCTCTCCCTCCCTCAACCACGATCCACGCGTTCCCACATTTCTTTCTTCATTATAACGTCGCTGCTTAATTTTTTGTTCGATTCAAATTTATCCCAAACCACTGCAGCATCATCTCCCACGTATGAAAACTCGCGCACACGTGATTCTTTCTTAAATATACGGCTGCATCAACCTTTGCTCCCGAAATTCTACCGTTTCGCAATTATTTTTCCTCGATTGATCGCTCGTCTCCCATTCGGATCCTACGTCACGAAGTACAATTATGTTTTTTCCCGGAAATAGCGTCTCCCTGTACGAAGGTTAGCACTTATCTCCGTAAGCATTTCATGTTCGCATTAAGCCAGTAGCTCGTTATCTGTGCGAAAGATGCGATAGAGCGTAGCGTCGCGAAACGCGTTGGTGGGGGAGGGGGGGGGGGGGGTTATACGGGGAGTGAAAAGGAGAGTTCGGGATAGCGCCGAGGACTCGCGGAGCGTTTCATAGCGTTTAGTCTTTATGGCTCGTGCTGTGCGTTTCTGCGAGGCATCTCGCGCGAGTATCCCGGCGTGCTGTTCACCCCCCCCCCCTCCTCCCCACAGCCCGTTCCATTCAATCCCCCCCTCTCGCCCACCGCAGACCCCCTCCCCCCTTCATACGCGAGTCTGTTGGCTCAAGCTGAAACAATGGACCGAAATAAATAGCCCGTCTTTCGTCTTTTGTTTCTTGGGAGGCCATTGTTGCCACGAAGATAAGAAAACAAGAGACTCTGTCGCCGTGTTTACGAGCCCAGGCCGAGGCTCCTGGATGCTGCGGCCCCTTTTTGCACCGTTCAACGCTGTACTACCACCACCCCCACGCTTTGTAGTCCACCTACAGCTCCGTCTCTACCCCACTACGGAGCCTCGCCAAGCTGCACAGTCATCCGTCCTTCTCAGCTTTCCCTAATCCTCCTCGCGACACCCAACGTTCCCAAACGTTCTTCGAAATCCTCCCGACACTCTCCCGTGCAGTGCCCGCTTCACCTGTCTGCGGCAAACCGCGCGAAATCCTCCCAAACCCACGCTTCTTTCAGAATTTCACCGACGACTCGACTGGCAGTTACGACCTGTATGTACAGGGCGCGACTACAGTTTCTGCATTCACGCCATTTTCACGATCAACGGGTGATTTCGAGAGAAAAGTTCCTCTTGCGTTTTTCGATTCAAGGTCGTTTTCCGTCCTTAATCGCCTCTTCGAGTCGAGTGGAATCAAAAATTTGGGTGTAGAAATCGGTGCGAAACTCGGTCCTACGGGGATAACTATATATATATATATATACATACACGCACGGTGGACTCGGCGGGGATTTTTTAAGGGATGGTAGCGGGACCGGGGCTGAAAGTGGATCTGGCACGTGCGAAAGGAAGGAAGGAAGGAAGGAAGGAAGGAAGGAAGGAAAGGACGAAGAGGTGGAAACTGGACAAACCAGTTTACCGTTTTGGAAATTAGGCTCCCTGGCTGGTTCGGCGAGGCCGAGTCGCTGGCCGATGTCCAGTTCGATCGAGGGTTGCGTGCACCGGTTCGCGCGCTTTGCTATGAATACGACAATCGTTTCATGCCTACCCTCGAACCACTCCGTCTGGGATACTGATTCTTTTTCTCTATTGTAACCTTGAATAAAGCTGCTCCTCCGTATATACCATACCTCCGTATTACCTCGGCTCGCACAACCGAATCGTCCTAAGTACGTTGGGGTATAAATTTCACCGTATCTGATCGCAAACTCATGCTTAACTCCTTCTTATCCCATGCCACGTGCTTCTTTCTTGACACGCATAAAACTTTCGATAATAAATTTCCCACACTGTACTCCTTCCAAGAAACTCCCCATTTATTTCCTTGCCTCGCAAACGCTTCCTCTTTTATCCAATTTCTTTTTCAATTCCTCAGCTATATCTTCGAGGTCGATAAATAATCGTGGCGTGCGCTTTGTGAAATTTCTTTTTAAGAATTTTGTGCCGGAGAACCATTTCAAGGTGGTAACGGTAAATAAGGTATACGGTAGCGGCCACCCTTGGTTGGACGAGGGACGGTTCTGGGCTGACCAGGGGAGGTTAATTTCGAAAACGGTAAACTGGTTTGTCCAGTTTCCACCTTTATTCGTTGCTTTGGTCGAACCTTCCGCGCACGACGGGTCAGTCGGACCTCCCGATGGCTACTGGAACTGGACCCAAAGAGTCGGGAGTGGAGGGAGAGATCTCGGTCCCCCTGTATCGACGGTCATTTTTCGGCCGGACCCAGTCACTCGGTGTCCACTGGCCATCTAATACCGGAACATTAGTTTTTTCTCTCACCGTTCTCCACTTTGCGACTATAACATTCTTATCGACGAAAACCAAAGGAATATACGATCCACTCGAGAAGAAAGTGTCAGTGTCGACATACCTGAAAAAGTGAACTTGTGCAAATTTTCAAGTTACGGTACGACCGGTAGAAGACTATGGTTGTTTTCATATGCAAGCTATAAAATATAGAACATACCTTTCCTAAACGCTCTCGAATAACTATCGATTCTAGCAAAGGTGGAGAAGCAAATGGGGTTAGCAAAGACCCAAGAAGACCAAGTGTGTGATAAGCTTGGAAAGAGGCAGGAAGAATCTTTGGAAAGTAGCTGGTAAGAGCGAAACTTTGGCTAAATATAGGTAGAAGCTGGGATTAGATAAGAGGACGAAGAAGTCGAAGAAGAAGAAGAAAGTATTTTCGGAGCAAAGCAAACTCGCAAAGAGAGCAAGTCTCCGTGGGGTGATCCTCTCGAAGGAAGAGGAGAGAGTTGTCTTCAAAGAGAGGAACCAAAGGTGCTCGTAGACCAAAGTTTACCGGAAGCTCCCTAAGATGGACAAAGACAAAAAGCGTTCGTCGAGTTACTCTCCGGCCTCTTTCCACCAAGGCTGCAGCACCCTTCCCAGCCTCTATACACAGCCAGCTTCTCCGCGTCTATTTCGCTTTCGCCTCCCTGTCGACGTGTAATTCAAATTCGGTTAATTCCAGTAATTTTTCAAAGTTTCATTAGACACCGCGGGGGGGGGGGGGGGGAGAAGCGCTGGAAGTGAAGTATAGCCTCATACTTTACTCTGCGGTCTGCGAATGTGTCTTAGGCAAGTGGAATCCTGGAATAACAGGACTAGGGCTAGAGAGGGACTGGCTGGGAGGAATATGCAGCCATCGAGGGGCCATACGATCGTCCAACTCTGTGTCTGTTTTCGGCTGCCAACTGGCTGATCCGATATCGAAGCAGGCTCCGTTTAAATTAAACAGATTTATTTAACTCGATCCCTGTGCTGGTCCTTCGCAAAATTATCCCTTCTTCATATTCAACGGAGATCCTTCGCGATGTTACGTACGATAAACTCGTGACGTTTGCAATTTGAATTTTCCAACTTTTCTACGTCGAAACGTGTTTTAGCGAAGAATAAACGAATATACACTCGTAGGTTAAATCCACGTGACTCCATTTTCTGCACAATTTTTCTAACACTCTTAATTTCTTAAGGCATCATTTGCTGCTTCCAATTTCGCAATGAAACTTTGTAATTAATTCCGTATAATTGCATTTTTCATAGTGGAAAATTTGAATTTCTCTCGCAAAACTTCTTCAGTGGAGTTGGAAATTCTTGCCAGCATAATTTAATAGTCGAAGAAATTATTCTTCGTCCCTTTGAGTCTTCTCAGAACTCGCTCTCTAATTATGCTTCTCTTCTCCTTCGTAATGCTCGGCTCCACTTTTCTCTGCGAAAATGTAACCTTTTGAAGATTTTCAAGAATCTCTGAAGCAGCTGCTTACACTCGAATGACCAGAATCTTGTGCTCGTTCATCAGGAGGAATCATATCGCCGCGACTAGTCTCGTTTCTTTCGAGCCTATATTTATAATTTCGGTATTATTATGGCGAGTTTAGTCGCGCGAGTATAACTTGGAAGCAGGTGCAGGTGAACTTTTAAATTGGTTTACGCGTGATAGCGAGGGTTGATTAGGATAATGGTGGCAATCGAAGATAGCTCGTTCGTCCTTGGGAGGACATTGCACGCCGAGGAAAGTTATATATCAGACGAGCAATTTGTCCCGAAGAATTTTCTCCAAAAGACGCGTTATATATATATATATATATATATATATTACGGTGTCGCCATGACGGCGAAGCACAATTACGCCACCTGCGATTGAATTTTTCATCTCTGCAATCGAGGGAGCAGCCCTTTCAAGGACAAAGTAGTTCATCGTAATCCCTATACTTTCCACAGCGTCGAAGGACACTTTCAAGCACCGCCCTTTCGAAATGGCCGCCGCCCTCTCTCAGAAAATTGTCGAGCTTCCGTCGTGACTTATTTATAGTGCGAGCCTGTGGGAGTTGGCGTCGCGTGACACTCGCGAAAAATAACAGATTGCTCGCCGGAAATACGTGCTGAAAAATCCTCGCGTCCTTGAAGAACGACCACCGCAAAATCGCGTCACTTTCAGCTTTCACCAAACGTTACCCAAAACTTTCTCTCGTATAATCCGGAAAACAGAATAATACCCTCGAATCACGACTTTAATCGTGAAACATTTGGTTTTCCACGCGACGAGGAAATTGTAAATTTTCCAGACGTCTTACCAGCGTCTTATGATTATACGTAAGAGTTGATCGAGTGGTTTCAGGGTCACGTATATAAGAATAAATAACCTTTACGTACGAGGGATATTCGAGGTAACGAACGAGGCGGAAGGAAGGAGGTGGAATGGAGAAATATCCGAAATGTTGGTGAAAAAAATCACGATATATCGGGAGCAGCCACATGTCGCGTCATGTGTGCCTCCTCTCCTCGCTTATGGCTAGCCTCACTGGGACGCAGGCAAAAAAATCAACGCCACCCGGTACTCGTGTATTTTAGTTACGCCGAAGAAAATTGGGACCCGCCTTGATTGCCGGTACACCCGCTTAACCTACTTTTCCTCGGGATATTAAACACTATACATACATTCAGTTTTACAGTTAATCTTGCGCAACCACGTACTCGTCACGATGACGTCACAAGTGCACGAGGAGCAATCGAAAGAATCTCTCCACAATGGCGTACCCCGAACATCTTCGGCATCTATTCGATAAATACAGAGTCGATCGAGGAACCCCCGTAAAAATTGCAATCGCAGGGTGGGAAATTAATTTAACCATCGATCCTTGAATGAAAGAGGGTGGGGGGAGGGGGTGGGGGGTTGTTAGCAGAGAAGCAAAGAACGAAAGAGAGGGACTCGAGGAAGAAGCTGTGCGGGAGACGAAGAGAAAGGTTTCCATGATACAGCATAGAATTTATAGGGGGTAGGAGTCGAGGGATGAAAACAACTCTCGAATTTCGTTGTATCCAGCAGGACGGGTGGGATCCTCGGAAATTCTTTCCTCGAGGATCGTTCCACGGGTTGGATTCACCCTTTGGAGGAGTCGTCCTGGCGAGGGATGGTTTTAATGATTTTTGGGGGTTGCTATGAGGAAAGGCAGGGAGGCAGGGAGGGAGGCACCCTTTCTCGCGCGACCGACGTACGAAGGAGAGCCAAGCGGGCTTGGGGAGAATTTTTAAGCCCTTACTTTCGGTAGGAACCCTTGTGCTCTCGCGGCTCTCTCGCTCTCTATCTTCCTTTTCGCCCTTTTCCTCGTTGCAGCTTTTACCTACCCGACGCACGAGGGGTAGTCGGTTTGTTTCACGAGCAGTCGCGCGGGGGTGCAGGGTTAGGCGCGCGAAAGATGGCTGGCAAAATGGAGGGATCTCTTTCTATTATACTCTTCCCTCGACTCTGCCGACGTCTATATATATATATATATATAGGCGCGAGAAACTCCCTTATCGATCTTTGAAAAACGGGCCACCCCCTTTGCGAAGAAGGAGATCCACTGTCTTTGAACCGTCGACGGTCATGATTGGCCGTCTCTCTCCACCCCCTTACCACCTTCCGCTTTAATCGATAACAAATAGGAATTTGTGTGTATATATACCTGTGTTTATTATTATTAATAATTCGTACACGTACTCCTCGTCGCTATATATAGCTTATACAACAATCATTTAATTCCATTAAAAGTATTATAAATAATTAACGATAATTTATATTTCAGCGAATATATATATATATATATATATATACGTTCGGCCTGTGCGTTATTCGATACGAATCTTTGGCCGCAATATCATCCGAGTATATTTTCGATGCTTTTAAATCGAATGTCGGTGCAAAAGCTGCTATCGCGTTAAAATGGCCCTGCACCGGTGGTGGTGGAGGGTATGCAGAGGGATGAAAAATTTATGTGGGGAAATGTGTATATATATAGCTATATGTATATACGCGCCATCAGCGTGCATATTAAACTCGTACGGCTTCCATTGAAAAATTTTTGCGGTTTCCTTATGGCGGGCTGCAGGATTTGCTAGGATGAAAAAAGGAAAAGGAAAAGGAAAAAAAGGGGTGAGAGAAAGTCTTGGTGGAGGGAAAAGTGCGCGCGCGATTTTACGGTGCACGGCTTCCTTCGTGTGACCAGGATTCGTCGGGGGTGGTAGGGGGCGAAGGTAGGAGAGTGGAAGGGGTGGAAGAGCGGTGGAGGATAGGGGTCGCCTTCATTAGTAAAGTTTCGTTTAAAATTTTCCAGGAGGCGGGCGATACCGGCAAAAACAAACGTACGCCTCCCACCAAACTCGATTTCAACTTTTGAGATATAATTAATTTTTCGAGACCGCGTACGCACGTCTGACGCTTGTATCATCCCTCTGGAAAAAAACAAGAGAAGGAGGCAGCGATAATTATCTCGAGACGACCAGCAAAACTGCGAAAAATAAGTAGATCCTCTCTCTCTCTCTTTATGGGTTATATAATGCTCTCTGGACAAATTGAAATACCGTGGAACAAAACTCCTACGGTTCTCTCCTCCGATCAACTCGAAGAATTCGTTCTTTTTGTCATAAAAAATTCAAGTGATTAATTATTATACGCTGGGAAGAAGAATGTCGAGTATTTTAATACTCTGTAAAGTTAAACTGGGTAATACAGTGGCGCGCGAAGCATATAAGGGTGATGTCTCGTCCTTAAGAAGCCGATCATCAATCATTGGATGCTAAGAAATTATATAGCAAAGCGAATTGTAGTCGGGAGCTATTGTGCTTGTTGAACGCTAGTGAATAATTATACAATTACAACCAACATTGCGCTCGAAAATTCTAAGACTTATGGCTGCAGCAACGGATGGAAAAAGACGATAATTTTTCGACTTGAAAACCTAGAATTTACCGGTAATACGTTATTATCATACATGGCAAGATTAAAAATTTAATTACGCTCATTGAATTTCATGCCAACGTAACAAACTCTCGGGAAATTTTATTAAAACCTAGAAAATTTCACGAACTCGCGTAGGAAGTTGAGACACAAAGTTTTGAATGACAATTTATTCTTTATTTTTCATAAAAGTTATATTATTATATATTAAACTCTGTTCAGAGACTGCAGCTCGTACGAAATTCGCAGGAAAAAGATGCAAGTTTTTGCATCGAATTTGAAAATTTTCACGATTGTTGCACGAAACAATGGAGTTAATAGCAGGAAATTACCGAAATTCTCGACATTGCATCGTGAAACGTTATATAGAATTCGAATTTTGTACACGCGTTTATCGACGAGAAGTTTGACGTAAAATATATTCGTTGATGCAGGAGATTGACTGGTTGGAATAAGAATGGAAGAAAAGTGTGTAAGAATAAGTGGAATTTACGCGATGGGGGAGGGGAAGGAGGGCCCGAAGACGAATGGTGGATCGTTGGTGCAATTAAGAGGAAAGTGTAACACGGAGTGAAGAGTTACCATTTTCCACTTGATTTTCCGAGTCAGCCTCGTGGGAGTAGCCATAGTCGTCTCATTGTGGGGCGACCTCGCGTGGGGCGTGAGTCATGAAATAAATAGTAACGGAATCCCGTGCGAACCCACCGCTACCACCACTAGCATCTCGCTACCGCACCACGTGAGAACCCATAAACCAGGAATAACAAGCCCAGAGACGAGAAACCACCGGAGCTTCTCGCAGATACACTATATGCTATTCATCCTGCCAGAAAAAAAGCTCGCAATCTCTTCCCTCCCTTTCAAAGCTTTCGCCAATTAATAAATTAATCTGCCTCGAGAATTTCCCTCGAAATTTTCCCTCTAATCTCTGCACAGAGTTTTATGCAGAATTATTATATACATTTCGAGAAAATATTTCTATTTGTTGATCGGTGTAAGTTGCGAGATAAATGGATAAAAAATTGTGTTCTCTTAACGAGGGAGTCCCAAATGCTGGTGTTGGTGGATAAACGAGGAAGGAATAGGAAAATAAGGCGCATTTTTATTCATTAGCGTGCGAGGGATTATCCGAGCGTTTTACTCGGCAAATAAATTTTCCAAGGTAAATATTTGCATGGCTTCTATCCGTTTGCGTTGACCGTGCGTTGAATTATGAAAAATGTTCTTCAGCGTGAATTTTCTTCTTTTATCTCGTCAAAGCTATACGTATGTGTGTTTGGTATCGATAATTTTGCACGTTTGTTTCTTTGTATCGATTATTGATTCACGGTGCAGCTATAAAGGTTTTTCTCTCGAGATAAAACGCTTTCAAAGAGATTGCTAAAAGTTGTGTGAATGACATATATATGTATAAAGAGAGGATTGCATTATTACAGGTCGTCTAAAATATATGAATTAAATTATTGGTTTGGAGTGGATAATCGAATTGAAATTCCATTGATGATGAAATGAAAATGGCGCCAAGCAATGGCGAAGCCGGAAATGGCAGGTTGGATAGCGTTTGCGTAAGTTTGCTCGTGGGAAAATCGAGTTATGATCGGTGTCGTGTCTTAATGCGATATTTCTTCGATTAGTAGTAAAAGCGAAGAATACCATCTTTGTCTCTTCCCTTTCAGCTTCGGTCGAGCGTCTCGCCATCGCGGAGTGCCCGTTCAATTATTAACGCCAATGAAATAATGGTAAGGTGAGGATTGTATGCAATTTTAATGCAAAAGGGGCCTCCATGCACCACGGACCAAAAGCGAACTGTTATTCTTCGATTTTCCTGACGTTCATCCATCCAGCGAATGGCCTTCGACCGATAAAACCCTTGGAACAAATAAATTTGCAAGAAGATAAATAAATACATTAAATTCTTGTACCATTTATTAATTCGACTGTTGGATAATAAATTAAATTTTACGATGCAAGAAAATTAGTATCGAGTAAAAGTGCATTATTATTAAATATTAATGCGTTTCTCTGGAAATTTTATTCATATAAAAGGAGCATAAATAAGCTAGAGATCGAAGCGTGGGTGGATATTTTAAGAAACGTGTTTGCAGTATGTCTTTTACCGGGCTGTAATGTGTCCGGGCAAAATTTAATCATAGTTGGGGCTTCCTCGCAATTGTCCGCTGCATCTGAGACGTTAATTAGGCGAACGCGCGAGTGCGCAGACCGCGCTGCTGTAAGGTGGTATTCGCTTGTTTTTACTCGACGCACGTAGAGCCGGTGCATCGCAATTTCCCGAAAACAGGTTAATCGAATAATCGAACGGTACAAAGGCGACGTCCATGATGAAAGGAGAATCGCCCTTGCGGGACCAGCCGGCTTTTCCATTGACTTCCCGTATCCTGAAAGCACCCTCACCCTTTCTCTCTCTCTCTCACTCTCTCTCTCTCTCTCTCTCTCTCTCTCTTTTACACAGGCTGCTCTAGTCTCCCACTCTGCTTTTTTTACAATTTCCATCGCTCCCTTATTTTCCTACCAATTTCCCCCGATCGGAGAAACCCGACGCTAATGGAAAATTTATCTGACATGCCAAGATAATTAAAATTCAATTTTCTTGCGCAAAATTCCTTTTTCTATTTATTTATTCTTCCTATTATATATCCGCCATATAAACTATAATACACGGGAAATCCCATGGATCAATATTCCTTCATCGAGCATATAGCAAGATACTTAATAAATTAATCAGGAAGCTGGTTTTGCTTCGGCAAGTATTATAATTATCCAGGATAATTTTAGAAACGGTTTATTTTCGTTAATTTATCATCGAGAAGAGCCATTGAATATAATAGGTGTAAATAATCCAAGGTTTTTTTTGGGTATTTCGCGTATATCATTGATAAATTTTCAATACGAAGAGAGAAGTATATATATATATAGTATAAACCGTCGCTCCTTGGTCAGAGACAATATTAGTTGACGGTGGAGAGGCAAGGCACGGACAACGAGGGAGCTAGGAGAGAAAAGGAGAAGTGGTCTAGGCAGGGGGAGAAAGGGAGGGGGGGGGGGGGGGGGAGGAAGGCGGAAAGAGCGAGAAGAAACGCTGGATGAGAAAGAGAGTTAGAGGGGTTAGAACGCAGCGAGCTTTCTGCGGGCCTCCGCATTAAAACGAGAGGCGAATTCGAGTCTGGCAAAGTTTTAAATGATTTTCGCCGAAGTTGCCTCGCGAGTTGGTTTATTAGGAAAAGTCAATTTGCCCCGAGAGCAGAGCGAGAGAGAGAGAGAGAGAGAGAGAGAGAGAGAGGAGGTTGCAGGGTAGCTGAGGTGGATACTGGCTTTCAGTATGGCTTTCTATGGGGGTAAGGAGGGTAAGGGGGTGCGAGGGAAGCGAAGGGACAGACGCCAACTGGTTCTGCAGTTTGGAAAAGTCCTAGAAAATCACGACGCTGCATTTCTCCTTTCGTATTACGGACACGCCGATGTTCCTAAAGTACCTTACGCACCTTCGCAAAACCCTTTGCGAAAGGGCTCAGGGTCCTTCTAAAAGCTCCCATCAGTAGCTCCGAGCATCTATTACTAATTGACGCTGGCAACTCCCAACAACTTTTGCTTACTCGCTCAATTTCACCTTGCTAAGATCCGATGCTCGACTCTCGACCAATCTTCATTCTTCATGCTTATTTTTGTCCTTTGTCGAATCGAGCAAAGAATCGCCAAGAAAAATTGGCGAATTTCTCTGCTGCGAGGAGAGACGGAAGGGATAGCTATATGTATATGTATATGTATATGTATATATATATATATATATACCTGGAGCTCTTACGTGTAACAAGAGTCGGGACGTCCGAGTCAATTTGATCCTTGACTCCCTGACCATTCACGTCCCTTCGCACTTAACGAGAGCGCTGCGAGCGAACGAAGATGACACGCGTGTACATATTTGAAAGGGTAAATAGCTTTTTTACCAGCTAAAGTGCCAGGGGTTAACAAAACTCTTCGAGTCTCGCCGAGCGTCCATTAGCCTCTTTTTATCGATCATTTCATTCAAGGACTCGAAATCTCTGTCTAAAAATAAGAATTATGCTGAAATATTCATGCTGGTGGGAGAGAAGAGGAGAGAGAGAGAGAGAGAGAGAGAGTTTTTCGTTAAATTAGAAACACTCGCTTACCTACAGCTATTAAAGACATACTATATATTCAAAGCGCAGAGGAAAATATTACATACGAAAGGTATTATCTATCTGGATATGAAAGAAAAATTGGAGTGGAAAATTCTGAAGGTTGGAGGGTGGAGCGTAATCATGATTTGGATGTGGCGGATAAGGATGCAGTCTGAGCGAGGTCATAAGGGTGAAAATTGGCCGGAGGCGTGTTTGAGCGGAAAGAGTGAAAAGAAAGGTGGAGAAGAGACGATGGAGGAGGGAGAGTGGCGAGGGACGAGGGGGTTGAAGCCGGAGGCCGAGCTCTTGTTCGTATATAAGGCGAATCGAGGGGGGGGGGTGATTGCAAAGGAAGGAAAGAGGGCGAGATGAAGATGAGGAATAGGGAAGGTTCGAGAGGGAGAAAAACGTGGATGGAGAGAGAGAGAGAGAGGAGGAGGAGGGGGAGGGGGTGGGAAGTGGTAGGGAGGAAGTTAGCGTCTGAGGGAGAGAGGTCCAGGAGCAGCGGGTCCACCAGGAGCTGCTCCTCCGTGAGAGGGTGGCTCCTCTGAATCAATAAGAACTGTTTCCCCCGGTGGAACCCCCAGGCCGACCTACCACCTCAGCTCTGCTCTTCAGTTTTCTCTCCCCTTTTTCCTTTTATTACCGGGAGGCGATGGGTGGGCCAGCCCCGGAGGCGGGAGCGGCCATCTTTATTTCTCGCTGCCCCCGCTCTACTCCGCCCTCCTCGCCTCTCGCTCTCTACAGCTCCCTCACTCTTTCACTCCTTTCCAGCCAGGTCCTACGACCTCCATCCGTCTTGCCTCGCCGAGCTCGCAACGCCGTACAAACTCGACCTTTTAGAAACGAGAGCCTTCCACCTTCCACCTTCCTTCCTGCCTGCCTGCCTGCCTGCCTGTCTTTCCACCTCTTCTTATTCTTCTCTTACCCCTACTTCCACCTTCCTCACCCAGTCTACCACCCACCACCCCCTTACCTCCTACGCCCCTTAACCCGCAGCAATCCTTCCTCCGAATCCTTGCGAAATATCCACCAATCTCTCGCATTCTTATATATCATCGTCTCTCGCGATTCTCTCGTCTAATTTTTTCCACCCCTCCTGTTTATTTCTTCTCGAGGACTCATTCTCTTAATATTATGCTTCCTCTCTTGAAAAAATACTCTCGGAGAGGTTCTATGGAGTGTGTGCTCTCGATGATTGGATTAATATTTGTGAGATGGATTGATTAAAATTGAAGATCACTGCTGAGCCTGAACAAAGGGGGTGTGTAATTGATAGAGAGGGCGATCTGTGGTGGTGGGCACGTGAGGGTAAACTCATGGGTCTTAAGGATTCCTTCGCTAGACTGATCTCCAGAGATCAAGCCGTGCTACGTAATTGCCAGGATCTTCGACGAGGTACCCACAGGTGTCCATGTGAGGGGAAGCAATGGTGGGGGTGGGATTCGAATGGAAGGAGCGGTGCAACTTGAAAAAGGTCCACGAATAACGAAGAAGCGAGGACGTGGAACGTTTAAGGTGGTCCACCTCCATTCGGTTCGCTAGATTGAACCGTTTCGTGCCTCGAGACTGCTCGATTTGATTTTTTCCTCTACCCCTGGGAATTATTTTCTTCTCTTCATCATCCTCTTCTAACCGAATCAGACTCCAGCATTCCTGCACGTATATATATATATATATATATATGTACACTCGACCACACAAGCAGTGGGTATCTTCGCTCGAATCTGCCTAGGTAATTAGCATCCTCCCAGCGAATCTTCTTTCCCCCTTAATTATCTAACATTTTTTTGTGTTCAACCTTGAGGAGGGGACACAGTTTATCATGATGATTAAATAGAAGTTCGGTTACGAGCATCATCCGCAAGTAGAGCGAAGTATCGTTTATTTCAATGGCAAATGGGTTTTCCTCGGTTATATCTGGAAGATTGCAAGGGTCGTTCCACCAGTAAGTATCGCGACGTCTCTTTTGCACCCAGCAAGATATTCGTTATTGTCCTATTTACTCTCCGTTTAATCTCCATTTAGCAATTTTTCCCCATTCGCCT
Source organism: Prorops nasuta (assembly GCF_024137725.1). Classification (NCBI taxonomy): domain Eukaryota; kingdom Metazoa; phylum Arthropoda; class Insecta; order Hymenoptera; family Bethylidae; genus Prorops; species Prorops nasuta. The sequence goes on along the minus strand of NW_027116857.1, from coordinate 161,253 downwards.
AACCACCTGCGTTTGCTGATCAAACGCTTCGTCATCGACGAGCTGCCCCCACCAACGTCGCGCTTCCTTCTTCAAGCTTCAAGGTTTTCGCACCATCTCAAGACTGCTCTTATCGATTTTGCAATTAGTAAGAAAATAATTCAGCCTTTCCCTTCCCTTATTCCGCAGCCTCTTCGAAGATTCATATGGTCGTAATTGGAATCCTGATAATTAAAGTCCTTCTTCGTCTCGCGCGCTAGGGAGGCAGAAACAAAAATTACGTAAGCGTCAAATTTCTATATAGCATAAAATAATTTAATCTGTCCTCGAAATCCTTGGCATTCAACCTGCAACAGCTGTATTTCATTATTTTCTATTGTTGAATTACTCGCATTTGCATTCGTAATCCGACCTTTTGTTGCACACGTTTATATACGTGCATTAATAACCAAGGCGTTCGACGAAAAATAATGGAGGATTGATTTCTTATTATCACGGAGAACCATGATGGAGATAAGTGGATTGCTGAGATTAGTTTTCCAAAGAAAAATTATAATCCGTCGCTATATTCCGATGAAGAGAATTGAATTGTTGTTGGTAACTAAAGTGGCGGATGGGCGACATGACTGATCCGCGAAGGCCGAGGAAGGCAAGGGGAGGGAATTTTCTAGCTGGAAGCGAAGTTGAGACGACGGAGCGTCTCCGAATTCCAATTAAAATTTTCTTCTCTAAAAACAGAGGAGCCGCAGGATGAATGGATGAAACGAAGAAGGCGGGATGAGTCGTTTCGGAGGTTGGTTCACCCCCTCGCCAAGGGTTTTCTACTGCTCTCCAGGGGTGGTTTGAACGTAATTAAAGAAGGGGTGGGCCAACCCCTCGCACTTGTTTCCACGATGGCAAAAATATAGGGTAGAGGATACTTTTGGGAATCTCGACGAAATTGGAGGAAGAATTATAACTGTGTTATATTTTCTTCTTCTTCTTCTTCTTCGTCAATGGCAGCTGTAGGAAAACCAGAGTTAAGAAAATTTAATATGCGATCAAAATAATCCACCGGTGAGTCAGTTATACTAGCTCCTTATTTCCAGTAAGAATAAATTAGCGATTTATTGTTATCCCAGCTATACAAGTATAGCTACATAGCTTATAAGGCTTAATTTTTTAATTTTACTCGACGATCAATTATGTTTGAACTTCAGCTATAGTTATGAAATTATTCTTGGGAAGGTATAGGAGAGAGTTATGCAAAGTATGGAGCGAGGAGTGGTTCGTTGTTTCCAGGACGTTTTACCCCGTTTCCTCCGGCTGGCGCCTGCTGTCGGTCTCTCAAAGGACGAATTCGAGTTCTCCACCCCCTCTTTCGCCCCTCCCCCTTTCCCATCATCTTCACCACCCTCTTTTCGTACTTCTCTAAGCCGCCCTCTACCTTCCAGCGTTTTCCTTCTCACAATTTTACTCGCCAAGATTTCTATAAGTTCGCTCCGAGCAGGTTGAATTCAAGAAAGTATAATTAGCCTCAAAGTGGTGATATTAATTTTCTACAAAACTCTCCGGAAAACTATTGGAATATTTTTAGTTTTGTCATTGAGCAGCCGGAAACAATTTTCTTCGTTCCTTCGATATAAAAAGATGATGTGCAGATCATATATATATATTGTGGAAGGTATATAAGAATAACAGCTGATTCTCTCTCTCTCTCTCTCTCTCGAATTCCTAGCAGCATTTATCTGTAGGTTGTTGATGTCTGCCGACAATTATCCCGTGCGTAACATCGCCTGAGTTTCTCGAAGACTTTGACCTATATCGTGCACGTGACAGAGCACACGTGATACGCTACATTAAACCAAAGAGGGATACCAAAATCTCTGTCTCAATCCGAGAATTTTTGATCCTTTGTCACACAATTGTCAACAATCTCCAACGACTCCTTTCTTCCCCTTTCTCTTCTCCAAATACAAAGAATTTCTACTATATATATATATATATATATATGTATACATATAAGATAACAGTACACAAGTCGTAGACAAATTCTAGTTGGAATTTTGCTTTTAAAGGTGTATACTTTGGAGATACAGTTGGAAATTAGCTAGAGAGTTGGAGTTTTGAGAGATTTTCGTGGATTTAAAATAGTATAAGTGGAGAAGGAGGAGGGTTGGGAGAGAGGTGTAATTTCCGGCAAGATCGTTTCAGCGATCTCAAAGAAGTATAACGGCGAGCTGGAAGATAAGCAAGACGGAGAACAAGCAAGGAGAGTAGGAAGAAGGATCTGCTGATGGAGGCGAGACGAACCAAGTTGTCGGCGAGAAAACGAGTTTCTGCCCGGAAAGTCTGGATGGTGGCGGCAGAGTCCCGACCCCTACCCCATTCCCCCTCCCCCATCCCGCCGACTCGAAGCATCAACCCCCTTGCGCTCGGAGCTTTGGTACCCCGCGTGCCAGGGTACGACTAATCTCACACATCCAAAGCAACCTGTCACGTGCGTGTGCTGCATGGTTGCACGGTTACGCGTTTACAACTCGGCTCCATCGGTGGTGTGCGTGGCGCGATGAGGCGGTGTGTGGGTTCGGTGTGGAAGGAGCTAAAAGTGGAAGGGGTTGGTACAGAGAAGCAGAGAGCTTTTCCTTAGCTCGCGGGTGGGGGCGGCCATTTTCCAAGTTCTTAATATTTTCATGATGGCGGCCGGTGCTGCTGGCTGGTGGAGGGTGAGTAGGGACAGAGGCAGGGGTTGGTCGGGGGTGGGCAAGCGGAATGGAGAACCGGAGACGTCGAGCAGCGCCGAGGGTTGCGAGGGGGTGGCGAGGCCGAGGGGGTAAATTAGAAAAGGGGAGATTTAAATATCAACCCCCGAGGGGCGGACTGCTCGCTCTCTCCCTCTACCCCAAGACTCGTACGCCTGTCCTTTTTCCCTCTTACCAACCCTAGCTGCTCTCCTCTTTCTCCCTTTCTTTCCGGACCTCTACTACCTTCCACCCTTTTCTCCTTCTTCCAACCCCGAGAGCTCGCTACCCTCCGCTACCTATGCTCCCCCGCCACCCCTCGCACCCCCTCCACAGCCCCATCTCTTTTCACCCTCTCCTCCCTCTTCCTCCTTCTTTAAATTCGCCGACTCTCTCGCTTCGTCCTTCAAACTTTTCTTCCCTCCTTCCCATCTATATGCATATATATATATATATATATATATAGAACAGTGGAACTGGGCACTCGCACATGTGCACGGATCCACCCACACACATCGCACACAACTATCGATCCTCGAGCGGAGAAACCCCATTTCTTAGAAACCTTCGACGTTTTCCTCCTCCGGGAGACCAGCGATCTCGCCAGTTCACCTCCTATTTTGTTTTCTATGGTATACCAATACTTTTTTATCTTTTTCCTTTTTTTTTTTTACCATTTTTCCTCCCCGTCGCCCATCGACTAGTTACGGGTTTTTCCACGGATAATTATCGGAGACACTTAAGAGGTGACAGTTGCCTGGCAATTTCATACGGTGGCTTCCATTAATTTCGGAATGGAGAGCGGTTACACACACGATGATGCTCGCCACGTGCTCGTTACCTCCTCCGAGCGATCCGGAGTGGAACGCATGTACGCACTCGCGCACACCACTGCACTGGCACACACGTACATTCGCCCAAACTCCGGTCTATGTAGTCACCGAAATGTGGGACAAACACAGCCCATTCATCCTGGCGAGCGTACCGCGTCGATTCACAACTATACCGATTCTCCGACTCATTAGACGCGTACGTTTTTTATTTTTGTCACTCTGCTAAAATACATAACACCCTTTTAATCCATCGATACCACACTCTATCGCCACACGTAAATATGCACATATATATAAGACCTCGCAATGAATCGAGTATCGAGTTTCGTTATTTCCATAAAACAGCTGTTAAATTATTTCGACTTTAATATCGTCTGTACAAATCGCTTTTATCATGCTATTAAATAAAGTAATCGGTTTATTTATGGGTTTTTTTCGAAAACCCTCTCGGTCGGTGAAGAAATAATTGGTTTGGATTTGAAAAAGGTGTGGGGGAGGGGTAGAGAGAGAGAGAGAGAGAGAGAGAGAGAGAGAGAGAGAGAGAGAGTGCGGGGAAAATAAAGTAATTTAAATGGGAGAGCAGTTTGGTTTAACGAACGCGTCATATGGTTTTTTCATAAGAGATAATTTGTATAAATTAAGCCAAAAAGGGGGGGATTAAGCTTAATACCAATAGTACCCATATCAACTGAAACTGCTGGTGACTTTATTAAATTACTGTTGGGGCATGGGGGAGGACCTAGCATTTCCACGGCACAGGATTTTCCCACGATCAAGCGGGATTACGGGAGATGGGATTTGGAAAGAATCCTGGGCGGGATGTCCTGGAAGTATCCAATCTCTTAGAAAGCCGCAATTGATCCCTTTCAGCCGGCGTCGTCTCACCGGTCCGGGTAATACGTCTTCGTCAGGGCGCCATCTTGGTCGCTGGGCTGGTTGCTGCCTTCCTCTGCCAGTCTGCCAAGGAGGTGGACGTAGGCGAGAGGAGCCCGAGGAAGAGGCGGAAGAAAGGAAGAGGGGCTGGGATCCGGGGGTGAGAGGGGCGGGGGAGGGGGTGGGAGGGGAGAGAAAAGGGGAAAGAAGGGGATGGGAAGAGCAGAGCGATTAAGAAAATGAAGATAGATACCGTAGGATAAAGGAGACTGGAGGAAGGCAGCCGTGACGATGGCGTCTCTGAGGAAGGGGTTGAAGGGGGAGGGGGGTGGCGAGCCGACTGGCTGGCTCGGCGATCAGCAAGAAATAGCTTAGAAGAGAGCTTGATCGCGCGGAAGATTTCCGCCACGTCGGTTTAATCATGCGGCATCATTCCAGGACCACCTTCGATCAATTTCGGCCCTTCCTTCATCAACCATCCTCATTCCCCTCCCTCCGCAACACCACCAACTTCCAGTCATTATTTTGATTGTCCTATTCTTTCTTCTAACGACTCCTGTCCACAAACTATTTCTAAGCCATTCCCTTCGTCGCCCAAACCTAACAACGCCTTTACGACAATTTTCATCAACCTAACTCTCCACGCAATTCCCGTCGACATGGCATTCGGACCGCTCTCGCGATCGATCGGAATAACGCTATCGTTATTCTTATTTCGACCCTGGGGATTATCCAGGAAATTTTTGCCTCGGTCTTCCTCGCATTTTTTCACGCTGATCGGCGTCTATCAACGCGTATAGCTCGTATCATCGTTACGGAATTAAGGCAGCCGTCGATTGGAACGAGGAGGAGGAATCGAGTTAGGAAAAAATGTCAAAGTTTGTACTCCGAGCGAGAAAGAGAGAGAGAGAGAGAGAGGGAGTTGGAGAAGAAGGAGAAGTGGAGAGTCGGAGCTCTCTACGGAGAAATATGGTTGGCTTAGCATTCATCTTTTTATGGAGCACTTAAGAGAGGTAGCCATGGTAACGCCCGCAGTATCAGCGGCAATCGTAAAATTAAGTAATGAGAAGATAAGAAAATATCATCTTGCTTGGGATCCCCTGGCTCACCGAACCTCACCGGAGTCCCCACTCTTTCTCGTTTATTCGTATTCTCTCGCTCTTTCCAGGTCGCCCCGGCGATGTTGGGGAGTGGAAGGCGGCGAGGCAACGTAGCCTTCGGGCGGTTACCGGAGACGGTACCACCGGGGTAGGACTGGTAAAGTGGCTGGAGGTTCCGAAAGGGGCGCTCTGGGGGTGGGGATCGTCGAGGCTGGAGGGGCAAAAATGGGTAAAGTTTCTCGCGCGACCCTCACTGGAAGCCCAGACATCAGACCCACGCGAGAATTTTCAGATAAACGAGGGCATTCTCTTCGAAATTATGTTCCGCCATCAGTGAACCCCCCCCCCCCCTCCCACTGCACTCCTCGCCAACTCATCCTCCTACCTTCCTCTACCTTCGCCTCCGCTACCACCCCCCCCACCCTCTTCTTGCTTTTACTCCCATTTCTCCCTCCCATGCCCTCACGACCCGATGACTAGTAGCGACCTCCCTCTCTCCGGGGGAACAACCATTTTTCATGAGGTCGTTGCACGCCACCCTTATAACACCACCTACCTACTTTTCAGCGTACGCTACAGGATCGAACCACTCTGCGAAGATTCGAGACCAAACTTTTTCCTCCGGAAACATGTACCTGCTACTATCACGTGCTTTTCGAGATAAAAATTTATCCGAGGTATCCGATGCTGGATGTGGTTCGTTCGAAGGAAGCTTTGGTGGTTTGAACGTTGGTCGTTGGAGAAAGAATATAAGGGTGGCAAGAGGTGGGGAGGGGGGGGGAGGTGGTATTTTTCAAGAGGCCATTAAAGGACGACATGTGTGGGCATGTAACAGGGGCTCCTCTCTCAGTTTGCCTCTTTTCCGAGTGGAAACGATTACGTTACAAGGGTGTAGAGTCAGCCACGATGCGGTGTTACGTGTATAGAGGTACGTTTCAGCAAGTAGGACGAGCCGGAAAAGAGAGGAAAGAGGAAGCTGATGGTGGAACGAGAAGCTGGTGGAAGGATGGGGTACGGGTCGAAGTAGTGCGAGCCACATCCCAGTCTGGGAGAAACACGAGGGGTGGGTTAAGAGGGTGTATCACTTGTTTACTACCCGCCCGCAAACCGCCGACAAAAACATTAATGTCGAACGTTAACGGTGATAATGCAGCCCCTGGCCCCTTCCTCAGTCCTGGCCTCCCTCTTTTCGCAAGCCGGATACATCCATCGGGGCTCCCACTTGGCCTTGGCAAAAATTCAAACGTTATCTCATCAAGAAATATCCCGATCCGTGCTGCAACTCTATAATTCACCTCCACTTGTGGTAGTCCTTGAAAAGAAAAAAAGAAAGAGCAACCACAAGTTGGAACGAGCGAATTATTTATGTACCTGAACCACCAGAGTGATGATACTCGCGTGCCCAAACACTGCTATTTCTTTAACATTGAAACTCCGAAGAATCCCAGCTATAAATTCAGTCCAATTATCCTGTGGAAATAGCTAAGTAATTTTAATAATAATTTTATTTCATCCATCAGTGAAATTCTTCAACGATTAAATGTGATTATTGGAAAATTCAGTAACGACTGAAATTCACATTCGTTACATTCCGCTAAGAACCATTATTGTGCGTTGATCGAAATATTCAAATTCTTGTCATTGGTGAGTCGGCAAATTAGTTGGTTTTAATGAAACGTAATCGGGGAGAGTTTGGTTTAGGAATCTATGGATGATTACTATACTGTTTTTTTATAGAGTTAATAATTTGAGGGACCAGTGGAGGAGATTAGAGACTATTAGGTATATATATATATATATATATATATATATATATAGTATAATAAGGTATGGCACGTTAAGGACCAATCGGTCATGGAGCCTGCAGAAAGTTTCTGAAAGCGCATTCGCTGGATTCCTTGGACGCCTGGCGCGTACAGCTCGGTCGGATTGGAAGGAAATTTTATTCGAGAGTAAAGTCGGCCAACTGCGGGGGCGTGCCTGCTGGGGGTCGAGGGTTGAAAACCCGATCACGAAATCCTGTAATCCAGAAGGCGTTGTGGCCGAACGCGTCGCAGCAGTTTCCCGAAAAGTTTTATGGCCTGAATTTTGAAAGTTCCCCGCAATGGCGGCTTGCAGCGTGGCTGCCGCCAGGGTTGGGAGCCTCTTGGAAGGGGGCACGCGGAGTTTAAGAGGGTAGTTCGCGTGGCCGTAAATTTTCTTGCGCGGGGCAAGTGCAAGGGCGGAGTTGGTGCTGGAGAGGGGGAGGGGGAGGGGGCGGAAGTTAAGGACCGCGGGCGAGCGTTCGCCTACGCCACATATCTTTCGAGCATCTTCTATCAATAATTCCCCCGGAAACTAACCACCAACTTACCCGGAACGATAATGCGGCAGGCTTCTCCAAAAATCAGCGATAAGACACCTCGCCTTACATATACATATGTATATATATATATATATATATATATATATACGAAGCTAACCTGGAACTCTCTCGATAAAACTACCAGAATTCATAGAGGATAATATAAAGTGTTATTTATAGCATTAAATTAGAATTAATTTTCTAAATTCTAAAGGAGTAATTTATTGGAAATTGAAGAAATTGCTGAAGAATATACATGAAGAGAAACGATTATATGTTTGGTTTGTTTGTTATTTTCAGGGTGGATTTGGAGGCATGCACGTAGGAGGAGGTCGCGAGGCTTTCCTGGACATCGCCTGCCGGTATAGCAAGGGGTAGTCGCGCATGCACTTACGTAGTAACCGAGGACACTCACACCCCTCCCCTTTAGTAGCTCCCCCTACCCCCCTTTCCCTAGAAGCCACGACGACGGCGGACGTAGTATGCAGATTCGTGAAATAAATGCTCGAAAGTTTCACTATAACTCTACGTGCAAAATCTCCAGCCCGTCCTGCGGAACCTGGGGCCGCAACCCCCTCCCCCTCCCCCTCCTTTATCTTCCATCTCGCCTCTTCTCTTCCTTTTCAGTCTCGCCCCTCCCGGAGCGCCACCGTAGAACATCCGCATTATTTAGTACTTCCGCATAGTCCACGGAAAATGGCCGAGAAAGTTACCGGAAAAACCAATGCGCTCCAAGATGGCTCCCAACCGCAAAAACGACCATCTTCCGCTCTCTCTCTCTCTCTCTCTCTCTCTCTCTCTCTCTCTCTCTCTCGAAGATATACATATATTCCTCCTAGTCTTCTCGAGCCAGCTAGATATCAAAATAAGAAACCTCGCATTTTAATAACTCCCACGACTCGTACGCGGGATTCCGAATAATTTAACGTTTCGAGTTAATTGGGACCGATTGATTTCCAGCGCCATAAGGGGTGGTAATTAATTGCAGGGTTGCAGCGAGAACGATGGCTTATGGTACACAGCGAACAACGCAGGCAGCCAAACGGTGTTCGCTGAAAGAACCAGTGACGAATGGCGAGTCGAAAGGAGGCGGAAAAATTGCACTCGGAGCATATCTGGCGTGTCTTGGGATTTGCCACTTGCTTCTTTTCCCTTTTGCCCGCACCCTCGTTTCCCCCCTTTGAATCAGAGCGGAAAAAATCAGCGGATTGACTCGTCGGGCTTTCTCGCCTCTCGCGTCCCTCCGCTCTCCCTTTTTCTCTGTTTTCCAGGCGGTAAGCCCTCCGATAAACGTGGCCAATAAAAATAACGAGCGGCCACCCGCACTCACCCCAACCGCTTCGTCCGGAGGCTCATCGCGGGGTTTGCTTGCAACGTTGCCAACCGCAAGCCGCCAACACGGATGTTGGATTCACCGATCTACATCTTTCCCCTTTCTCCTCGGTCCACGCACTCTCCTTTTTCTCCCCAACTCATTTTTCCCTGCGAGAATTACCCTTCGATTTCTCCCCAATTGATACATTCACCCCGTGCACCGTGTCAGAAATATACCTCAATTTTTCTACTCTTTCTCGCGTAAACGAGCAACAATTATACATATATACATATGTAGTGTACAAAATTGTGTCGATGAAATAAATTTTACTCCGCGTGTTAATTTTTTCTGCTTTTTTTTATACTCACCTTTTCCACCATTCCTATCCCGTCTCTCTAATTGGTATCACAGTTTATTTTTTACCTGTGATATTATAAATCAAGAGAGAATTTTTCTCTGTTTTGTTATATTATTTATACTAATATTGTCACTGTGTACAATAAGCGTTGTATCTAAATGAAACAAAGTCGATATAGAAAAGATTGCGCGTTGCACGATTTTTCTCTTTTAAATTTCATATATAAATGCTACAAAACTCTCTACGAATATTCCATGACAGGGAAAACTTTTCCATGCGATAAAATGAAAACGGCAATGTTCACCTGGCGCTTCGTTTTTTTATGGCGTTCGCTTTTGATGGAATTGTCTGCGGTCTTTGGCCAAATATTTTTTCAGGATTTCACGCACCAATTGGTTTAAGCGTCAGAGGGCTGGTATCTGCAGCGTGTATTGTTGCGCTTTATGCGTTTGTTTGATGAGTTTTCGCGATGCTTTTTTTACGAGAATGCTCGCGTTCCCTCGAATTCATAAAACTTTTATGAAAACAGCCAATCATCCGCTTAAATAAACTAGTTAACGATAGTGGATATAAAAAAATAGATTATCCGCGTTCTCCAGGGGGTACTTGGCGCCATTGTCGTGGAAAGTTCGCAGTAACGCGTGGACTTTTATTTGGCATTCGGGTCCGACTTCCGGCAAGTTTCGCTGCCGGATTTCAAAGGGGCTACTATACGGATGGAGAAGTCCGTGTATACTCGCGAGCAGATGGGGGGGGGGGGGGGGGGTGCAGGAGGAGAGAGGAGAACCAAGCTCTGAATCCAACTTTCAGAGGGGATGAAGGGGCAAAGCTCACGTTCGGCCTGCCGCATCTCGCACGGGCCCGGCTAATCCCGCTGAGATTAAGATAACCCCGAAAAATGTTCAGCTAAGTCGCCAACTTCGTCTGCGAGCGCGCTTAAAACGTGAGAATCCCTCCCCCTCACTCCTACACGCGACGTATACTCTACCTCCCCATCCTTACCACTACATCTTTTCCCTTCCAACTCACCCCAGCTTCTCCACCAATAGCCAACTGCGAGCTGAATTATCTTCGACTCTCTCAACAATGGAGCGTTAATTATGGCAGATATTTTTTCTTAGAGTTTTGTTGATATTGTTATTATCAGTAAGGTATAATAGGTATGTTATGGGTTCGAGCAACTTTGTTAATGAAATTTATCGTTGTAAGTTTTATAAATGTATGGAATATATTTTTCTAAGTGTATCCAACAGGCTGGTATAAAATCATAGAGAGTACACACACATACTTGGATATCAATATTATAATTCCAAAAAAATGTAAGGAATACGTCATGGATTCAAGGTACGTTAAATCAATCGTAATAAGCTATATCGAATATTGTGCAATTTTTATGGACTACATTTTTCAAAGTGTTTCCACGAGACTGATATAACATTAGTGGGTGCATCTTTGGGTATCGCGTCATTGGACCGAGTGAAATGAAATTACTGGCGGCGTTTCCACGGCATCTTCCTGCCAGGTAGATTGGAGCGCATCGTAGGAAGCATATTTCAGTTTGCCTGCCACTCGATGCCTACAAATCTCGAAGCGTTGCGTTGGGCTGTTTCTAACCGTATACCGGGAGATGCAAGCAACGCACATCACACACATATTACCGGAGTGCCAACATTTCTTTACCGAACAATCGCATTATCCATTATGCACAGACGATAAACTCATCTGGCTCCTCTGATACTCCTACCATATTGCCAGCCAGTCTATTTGCCTTTATCACTCACTCCAAACGTCCCTCTTTTCACCATAATAACGTCTACAAAATAGCTACAACAACAAAAAATAGAAAATTACCACAATTAACCTATCGTACTTTATCACTCACTTTAAAAACAACTCGACCTTCTAACAACATCTAGAACATAATAATAAAAAAAAATGTAGAAAGTACCTTACTCTCAAAGTATACATAGAACAGGTAATAGTTACACAAATCGATGAGGAGTAAAAGAGGCGAATGGTTATAGTTTGGAAAAACTTTCTTAAAGCATCCCTCTCCGATGGATGGTAATGGAAAGGCAATTTGCGCGAGTGGTGGTGCCAGGGGGTTGGATTTTCTAGGCCTGTGATTCTTGCGATACGGTTAATCGAACCGAGCCCCGTTGTCCAAGCGATGTGTATAATTAAAGTTACGAGAGAGCGAGAGAGGCGCTAGAACGGTAGCATTGCCACTCGGTTCGATCGATAAAATAACGCATCCCCCGTAACTTCGGCCCAGCCATTGTTGATGAAATTATCAACAAACCCCAGCGTCACGAGCCGCTTAACAAATGAACTACGAGATTTCCATACCGGCTTAATCCTTATTCCGTTCGATTCATCGTTATGACGCGCACCATGGATCCATGCATGGGGTCTTTTAACCAGCGAGTATATATATATATATACACTGTAGGATTTTTTGTCGAAATATTTGTCCCTCTGTCTTTTCATACGTGTGTAGGAGGGAAAGGGGGGGGGGGTGATTTATCGCGTGGGTGTACATTAAGTTTCAACGAATTGTGATAGATCGGTGCACGGTGGCATAGTGGACGGTGGTGGGAGAGAAGGAAGAAGGAAACGGGGGGTAGTTGGGGATGACGAAGGACGCAGGAAGTTGGAAGGTAGCAAGGGACTCTCCTCGGACCCTCCTGGACATATGTCGCGGTAAAAAATGGCCTTGGTAAAGGGACACCGGGGCCACCGCAAGGGCCGGACGAGTAATAAAGTAATTTTATGAAGTGGCCGGCGACGTCCGCTGTGTCCAAGGGTCCGCCGAGTGAAAAATTGCCCGGGACTCTGGCCGGCAGTCCGGGAATATCATGACTAAACCGCCTTTTAAGTGAAAACATACTGTCTTCGCTTGTTGTCCGGCAAAAACGACACCGACCCCGGGGAGCCATACTCTCCGAGCGGCCCTTCCTCCGGCTACATCGAAAAAACCTCTAATGTTAACTTTCCCAGGACCCTACTTATGCTTTCCTTCGCAATCAAAGTAATCGCTTATTTTATTGTCTTCTCTCTCTCTCTCTCTATCTATCTAAATGTCATACATTTTTTGCTTTTCGATATCTCGTTGAATCTCTGTAATTTAATATATATATATAGAGTATGAGTGTACATTGTTTAGAAAAGAAATAATTTTGAAGGAATGCTCCGGCAGAGTGGAGCACAGGTGAAGAGAAAATGATAAATCAAGAAATTTAATCAGACAAACGAAGCAAGAATGAATCATCCCCTCGGAGTGGAAAAATAATGAATACCAGTGCATGGAATATTAAATCTTGGCGTAGTATTTAGGGCGTGCAGGCAGGAATAAATTTGGTGAAAAGCGTTCTCCAGGTGCGTGTAGCCTTGGCTGGCACGAAGCGGCAATAACGCGAAAATAACTTGGCAGAATTTTCGGGGTGGGGGGGGGGGGGGGGGGGGTGAAAGAGAGGAGAAAGAGAGGAATACGGGTCGAGGGGCTGGGAAATAAATTAGAAAAAGCTGGTAACTTTGCTGGCTATTAGATTAGAGTGAGCATCTGCAGAATCTCGGACCAGCCTCGTTAATTTTCGTTAAAAACCAAATGGTTCGCGAGTGTGCACGAGGAGAGAGAAAGCCACCCTATCCCTCCTCCCGAGGGCCATCCCCCACCGAGGGCTGTTTTGCTCGAGATAAGTAAGTACGGTTTTACATGGTTAGCCGAACATTAACGCGGCCTTCCAGACTTCCATGAAGATTTAACGTCGTCGCGTTTGTTTCGGTTAAGTCACGTTAAGGGTCTGAATAAGACTCGCAGACCCCGCAATGGAAATATTTAATAGTGATCTCTCCGCTCTTTCGCCAACATATTTTCACGGATTTCACCCAAACCTCGGAGCACAGAGCCACTGCATAATTCTACACACACTCTCCACACACACAAAAAAATCTTTCCTCCCCCCCCCCCTACCAACCTTTTCACTTTATTTTTATAATTAAACATTTTTACCCTTCCCCTGCTCCATTTATGCTGATCTTGCGAATCCTTGACTGGCTCGTTCAACTGGTATTTTTCCACCAACGATAAGAGGATACAAAAAAAATCAATACTTTGCAGGAGAAAAAAAATATATGTTATTTGTCATTGTTCTTGGTAGGTATAACGATGTATATCTACGTCTTCTTAAATGTTGCATTAAAAAATAATATTAATTTTTAATACAGCAACCACTATTACACTTGGAATAAAGATAGAAGTTGTGCTCCGGAGCTGCTCCTGTGACGTGGCCTCTTCATCATTGAGTTCCGCAGAATCTTACCAGATGGCAGCATCTGCCATATCGAGAAAGGATAACATTTTCTGCAAAATATTTTCTCGTAAAAATCATTAACCACTTATCATTTGGAAGAATTTCATGATTATCCAATAATTCTTACGATCAACACTATATTTTTATCAAAACAAAATTAATAAACTCCCTTCTATAAGCATCAACATAAAAACATAATAACAATCAACATTTATATCCGAGATGAAAAGAGAAACATCGATAAAAATGAGTACCATGCACGATCGATCAAAATTCCAATTAATATTATTCGAACAAATGGATGACAGTTACGAGTGAAATCAGAGTAAAAGAGAGATCGCGTGACACGTGGGATGGAGGATAAAAAAAAGTTGGAGGAAAAAGGGAGAGGATGGAGGGGAGGGGGAGCGTTGCAGGATTCTTTTCTCGGAGGGCAGTGGCGGCAGCAGTTTATAGCCTCTAATTAAGTGAAAAACTGTGGAAAGTGGGCAGCGCGCTGGTGGGATGAATGGAGAATGCCGATGGGAAAGCAAAACGAGGAATAATGGGTGCACCTGTGAAAAAAACAGGAGGGTGGCCTCGGTGGTGTGGGGTGGAGTGGTATGGGGTGGAATGGGGTGGGGACAGAGGGAAAAAACATGTTGCGGGCCACCACCTGTTAGAAAAAGCATCCCTCGACGGGCCGCCAGGAAAAAAACGAGTGGCACACGCACCGTTACACGCTTACACCTACCGAGTCCTGCATGTATATATGTAGAGAGAGAGAGAGAGAGAGAGGAACGCATGCACGGACGAGGCTCCCCACGGGAATCCCGTACGGTGGAGGGTTGCACGTGCCGGGATCCCAGGAACGTGCACGGACACAAGTTTGTTCGCCCGAGTGGGCCTGTGGTGTCAAGTGTGCCACGCCATTTTTTTCCTCGTCCTCTTTAAACACATCTTTTAAATGCTCGCAATCCTAACTATCTTTGTATCGGGATAAATATTTACGAGTATCGATATTTGTTTTATTTATTAAAATTGAAATATTATTAATTTTTTATTTGGCGATAAATTTGCATGAAAAATTGTCTCGATGAATATCTATTTTTTTTTATTATTAAATACTGTTTCCTAAGCGAGCGTCTATTTGCTTCGGCACCCCATAGTGGGTTTTTCTATTCCCTAACTAGACCTACGAGTTTCGTCGAGGGCAAAGGGAATGGAGACAAAAAATATATTCGAGTCGAACTGCCATTCATCTCACCGCATTGTTAACCGCAGCGTTTACACAAAGCCAAAGCTACCGATCACTTGGCAACTTTTTACGCCAAAGCCTCGTTGAATAATGTCACGCGTCGAGAGAGAGAGAGAGAGAGAGAGAGAGAGAGCGGATCCACTATATAAACGCACTAAAACCCTTGAAATTTTAATATCCCTTCAATCAGAATTTTCTCTGATTATTTTCCGGGTTTCTGTTTTAGCCACACTGATTCTCTCTTGCAAAACAATTATTGGAAATGACATGCCTAAATGTAATTCGCTACCGTGAATATCCGAGCTTTCATCGTAACTGTTACACAAGCGTGTTATTTCTCGTTTGTAATTTAATGATTAAACGATTTTCTTTGTAATCGATTTGTTATGATATTTAAATCTTCATTCGCGATAAATTACAATGGTCAAAGGGAGCGTTGCTTGGGTAAAAAGGAAAAATGTGAAAAGAATAAAACGACACAAAAAACATATATATATATATAGCAAAATAAAAAATGTTCTTGAATGGGATCGAGTTTTTAATCGTTTGGCAGACGTTAAGATCCTCGATCGTACTCCGTCACGTGCACGAGATTCTTTTGCTCGGACATTAGTTCCGCAGATAACAGAAAACTATGAGCAGGCCGCGGGTGGAATTTCATTTCATTAGGACAAAGAAGATGAAGAAGAAGAGGAAGACTGCGGCAAGAGATTGGAGCCTCGTTGCAAATGAAATCTCCGCGAAAGTTTTTCTCCGTTTAACCCACGGCATAACTACCCCCGGTCGCTTTCCACCGCTTTTCTTTTTCCCTCCTTTTCCGGCCGGAAGATGAAAGAACGAAACTTTTCACTTTCCGCCGGTCTCGGCGGACCTCGAAAATCTTTTCATTTCCGGCGATTCGCCCCAAAAGTATAATTTCACGTGAACGAAGCGGGGGTCGAAGCGAAAGGGTGAAATAATTTCAACCAGTTTTACCGAATTAAAAGCTGAAATGCTTTGTTTTAGTTCCGCCTCTCTAAAATAAAGTATGACACTTGAGGAGAGAACAGCGATGAAAATTCGGAATTAAAGCTAGAAGCGAGGAGTACATGCTACTTTTATTATACGTTGATAAAAAAATTGGAATATTCTCGGGTGGAATGGCTTATAACGTTTTAAAAAGCTTCGATAGAGAGGGAGAGGGAGATAACTCTGGTTTGAGAATTCTAATAAAGTAAGCAGGAAAGTTGAATTAAGTATAAGCACGTTGGTACAAATAGAAATGGTTCCAGAACGAGGAGTGGGAGGGGGGATGCATTTGGTAAAATTGGACTGGCTTTACAGATGCAATTAATGGTAATTTCTTTCAATGGCTAAGAGAGTCCGGGAGAAGGAACAAATGTCTTTTACATTTCTTTTCCTTCTCCGAAGGTAGGTACTTTTCTTCAACGGCGTCCGATGAAAAAGCCAAAGGGTGGAGTGAGCCTAAGCGTGGGGGTTCGTGCTAAGGAGTGGGGTGGAGTGGAGGGGAGGTAGCGGCGGAATAAACCCCTTACCCCCTTCCAAGGGGCTCGAGGGGTGCTGCCACAGTGGGGGTAAGACTGGCGGTTGGCACCCCTTAACTACCCCTCGTCGTCCGAATCAATAAAAATACGAAAGTGTTCTTCTTTTACCGTTTCTCCACCACTCAAAAGTCAACTTTCCCCAGTTTCATACGAGAACTCGCAAAATCCACCTAAATCCGAAATGTTTATATATAATTCCAATGTAAAATTATACGCACCACCTCGATAACAGAATAATTTCCCCACCGATGCCGAGAAATCCGTTGCTGCTATTTTTAAAATTTAGTTTGCCAATTGGCAAGTTTTGATTCGCAAGAACGACTTGGCCAATTTTAACTCGTTCGCTCGAGGCCAGCACCGACACCTTCGGGTGTGAATATTTTTTTGTCTTCCCTAAACACGCCACTGATCGAGTGAACACCCCCCCCCCCCCACTCTCTATCTCTTAACGTTTCTTTGTTCTAGCCTTAATAGGGTGGTGTGTTTTCAACGTTATAAACGGTACTTGAAGTTCGACTGCAAGAGTCCCCTGGACGACCCTTGTGTCGTTTACAAGTCTACACAAAGTACCTTCGAGTCGAGAATACTTGTAAGCCGAAGTACTTTACGCGCTACGCGCTACATAATATTCCTTAATTCACCGTCCACCTTTATTTCTTTCGATTACGTTCGATTGTACGGAATTCCTAAGACTTTCCATTCGATCGATTAGCCCTCGCAAGCTTCAATCAAATCCATTTCCATGGGACTTTGTTTGCTCTTAAAGCGACCTTATCGAGTTATTGATTTGCATGGAAAATAAGAAACAATTAAAGTTATTATCCAAGATATGCTTTTCGTAATATTAATCGCCTTAGCAGGCTATATTTTATCTGAAATGAAACGTTAGAATTGGAAAAGGGAGCCAAGGGAAGTAATTCTGGCTTAAAAGGCGTGCAGTCGTTTTAATGGTCGATGTGACGCCACTTGTCCGTTCATTGCCTTTTCACCATCTTTTTCTGCTTCTGTTTCTTCCTTTGGAGCACTGCTTCCTTTGCTCTTCAATTAAACGCATTTTATAGAAAAGAAGCCATTTCGCTCGGACTGCGGAATTATAAACGTCTCGCGAGAAGAAAATAAATCTTACGCGGGAGAGCTGCACACTGTCCAAAAATTTATTTAGCAATTATAATGAAAATTTTAAATAAATTTCCTCCGTACGTTTGCCCGGATCAACGGTCAAAAAGAATTTCCATTGCCCTTAACATTAGAGAATGAAATTTTCACGAAAATTTCCACTAAAAATTCATTTCGGATGAAAAGCTACTTTTGGATCTTTCTAAGAGGAGCTGAGCTGCTTGATTTTTCGGTCTCTCGCAGCTTTTCGTTGTAGATTCCTTTGAAAAAGATGCAAAATTCAGCTCTGGGCGATGATGCTTTAGCTCTTCGCGTAACTATATGCTACTTTTGTAACTTTGACGTAAAATAAAAAATAAACAATTCAATAAAAAAATTCACTTCCCTGCCAGGCTTTTGGATAAAGTATATATATATAAAAGGTTAATAATAATAATGAAAAGAGAAAAAAATGACAAGTATATACAAAAAGGGAGTAATGAGGTAAAGCTCGCAAAAGATTTTCAGAGAAGCTTATGTACTTGGAGGTTCTCCCAAGAATAGTCTTGCTCGATTTTTCGCTTCCTTGGAGCAGCTCGATGCAAAATTCCTCGAAGAAGGAACAAAAGAACGCAGCCCCCGATGATTTGCCGGATCGCAGGGGTGTAGGTAACTACCAGAAGGAAAAGGGTGGCGGGAGGAGAGGGGGGGGGCGATGGCGAGGGGCAGCCTAGAGGGGGTTGCCGAAGAAACAGCGGCGGGGTCGGTACTCTTCGAAGGGGTTGTATTTTAAGATTCACCCTCGGCTATCTCGCTGCTGCTCCTATCGAGAAGGGGATGGATTTTTCCACGGCTCGCCCTGACTGAAAGAAGGCAGACGTACACTTTGCTTACTCTCCATCCTTCTCTTTTTTCATCCTCCGTCTCTCCCCATCTACCCTTAATTCTCCCCCTATTCATACTCTCTCTCTCTCTCTCTCTCTCTCTCTCTCTCTTTAACAAAACTTATTTATTGCTCCACTCCTCATCGACGTACAATAATTCTGTAATTCGATCACCACTCTCCACGATTCGACTGGATAATAGGAAAACCATACATTTGTGCATTATACCGAAATGTATCAAAAGAAATTGCAATAATTCGCAATGATTCCTCTTTGATTCCCTGAACAGTGGAACTTTATTTATATAAACTTACGTTGATCGTTACTGCAGCATTGAAAGGAAAGAAATGAATGGATGATTTCTCGGCAAAGCAGCAGTTCTTTATTCAATCAACAAGTTTGTCGAATTAGTTCACACATTCATGGAAGTGGCAGTAATGGACAAAGTTATTTATATGTGTCAGAGTGCAGTGGAGTCTATCCTCTTTGCACTGGCTTTTGGCCAATCAGCTATTTGCGTTACTATAGACTTTGAAATTTCAGCAAGTCGAACGATCATTAGTAGTTGGATAACCTAAGAGATATGTAAATTTTTAAATCCATCATTCAACTGGGTGTTACTGCTGTGTTGCGTGTTGGACGGTACCAGGTATAAATTTTTTTCTCTATTTTTGTCGAACCGCAGCTTTGTAAAGAGATTTGGAAGAAATTCACTGGTGGAGAATGATCAGAGAGAGAGAGAGAGAGAGTTAGGTATATATATATATATAGGTGTATAGGAGTGAGAGAAAAGAACAGTCTGGTGGACATTGGTGGGAAAAAAATGGTGTATAGGGGACGTGTTATTCCGGTTTAATCGACAATCGCTTCTTTTCTTAGACTCGACGGGAATCCGCAGTCCACGTTGACTCCGCGTCATTAAAGACAGGGACAAAAGGGCTCGAAAAGTGGAACGGGCTAAAAATCCTGGAAGCCTTTGTCCCGGGGACGCCATTTTATCATTCCTCGCCTCCGCAACAGACGAATACACCCCCTCTTTGGCATATTTCAAGTGACAAAAAGCATCCCTTCCAAGGACTGAGATTTTCCCCACTCACCTCCCTTCTCACCTCCTCCCACCCCCTCTCCTCTATCAGTAACGTCGTCGTCTCGAACTTTAATTGCCTTTATTTCACGCTGTAAAAAGATGCCTGAAATAATTACTCAACATTTTTCCATCGCTCCTCAATTTACTCAGGCTGTAAAGCACTTTTCAATAAATACTACGAATCAAACGCTTATTTCCTCTGTTAAAAATTAAGCCGTATCTTTTATTTCAAAATTGAGTATCATGTATAGGGTTTATGGTACAAGAGATTTTATCGTTGAGTGGAACGAGATGAAAACTCTGTTTGTTACAATAATAATGATACGGAAAAACACGTCTTTTGTGTAAAAATTTAATCGACGTTTTTCATTATAAAATTGAAAATTCGGATTTTCAGTTAAAGATGTGTGATTGATGAATACAAACATGAAAGCATTGTTCTTACAATAATATAGTAATGACGCAGGAGAATAATTTTTCTATACGAAGAATTAATCGAAATGTTTTATTGTAAAATTATAGATTCAGAGTTTGTAATAAAAATAGTGATGAATGAGCAGAAATATATAAATGTACTTTTTCTTACAATAATAATAATAATGCAAACAAGAGCATTTTTCTGTGCAAAGAAGCAATCGATATATTTTGTAATAAAATCGAGAATCAGACTTTAGAATGAAAAATTGATTGAACGAGTAAAAAGATGTATAAGTATTAATATTGTTTATCGGAATAGTATTTCTATCAGGAATGATATCCCGAGCGATGATCGGGAAATCAAGCAATAATTATATTAAGCGATAATACGGCGACATCTCAAGGTAGGATTTCTCTAATCGGAAACTCAATGTGGAAACTCGGTTTCGAACTTAGCCGGCTCTCAGAAAACGCGTTAAATTTGGCTCGGTCTCGTTTACAGGAGCGGAGTTTGCGCGACGCGCTTAACTTTTCAAGAAAAGCTAAAGCGGTCGATTTTCGGTCACTTTCAAGTCCGATTCCAGCCTGAAAACCTATAGGACACTATTTAGCACGCTCTCAAATTAAATTTGCGTTTCACCACTCGTCTCACGAATTATACACCTTTTCAGTAAATTCAATTTCACCCTAGAAAAACATCAAACTTTCATACCGAATAATATATCATTTATTTTAGCAATTTGCAATCCGCTAATAGGATTTTTAGTCTTCCGTGAGAAATACTCGTTGAAATAAATGGAGTCATCGTCGATTGGAGGTGGAAGCTAAAAATCTTCGGAGAATCGTTACTCTCTTTCTCCGAGTTTTATCGCACGCAGCGTTGTAAAGTCTGAATATAAGCGCGTATAGTCCAATTTCCGACCAGTATATTTTAGATATTAGGCGAGCCATCGGCCATTTTATTCGCCTTTTATTCCCCCGCGACGAGGGTGAGGCGGCTGTATTACTCTTGAGGGGGTGAGTTGACGTCAGAAAAACCACCCCCTCCTCTCCCCCAGCTACCCCCTTGGCTCTCCATCCCCACCGAGCTTCCCTCCGGCCCGCGCCAGCCGACTCGGCCGATGACTGGTGGTGGCGCGGGGGTGAGCTGGCCTAAAGAGGGGTGGGGGAGAAATGGGGTGGCCTTCGGAAAAGAAACCGCTGAGTAAAATGGCCGACTCAATTGTTTCTCTTTCTACTCCTTGCAAATCTTACCGTTCGACCTATTTCATCACTTTCTACATATATATATATATATATATATACTCGATATTCCTGCATACTTAAAGACTCGAGGAAAATCCAGAGGCTCGTCCCGATAAATGATCGAGTTTACTCCCAGAAAACAACACTTTGTATATATATATATATATATATATATATATATATATATATAGGTTATACGAGAATTTGCCCAGAGGCAATCGATTATAAAAAATACGACTCATTAATCATCGCTTATGACTGCTGGGGTTTTACATATTTCCACATGGGCTAAGATAAACCGGCAGACCGAAGTTTGAATTAATTCTAATCCCCAGGTATAATTATTTCAAACGATTAGCTTGCCTGTAATTCACGACAAAGTTTCGTTCATTATAATTCCTTAGTTCCCGAAGCTCCCGAGTTTTAGGCCGATTATTCTTATTCTGGACAGAGGAAAATAAATCTAGCCGTGAGGTCAGTGATTGCCGTAGCGTTACCGGCGTTACAGCTGCACTCCTCGTGTTTCGCCGATCCGAGAAACGGCGACGGAATCAAAGCAGCCCCGAAGGGAACTTAAAGTGGCGCTGTTCCGCGTCTCAAGTGAAACTTTAAAGTCGATCGCGTGCACAAATTGCCGCCACTGCTGTTACACCCAAACTTACCATCGAAATCGTAAATTTTATCCCCGCGACAATTTTTCAAAGTGAAACCCGAGGCGCAGCCGTCGAAATTTTTCCCTCCACCGATCAAACGCCCAGCAATTAAACTGGCTTACTCCTCAACTTTCTCCCAATTTTCTTTTTCCTCCATTTTTTCCCCCAAATTCCTTAAGTGATTTATCACCTTGACTCCTCCTCCACATCATAGAAGCAAAATATATTAATATTACGGTAATACCGACTCCCTTAAGAAAATTCACGGGAAATGCTGATAAAAGCCTTATTTATTCAGTTTAAGAACGATATTTACAAAAAATTCACTCAATTACAATGCTGTATTCAACACGAGACGACAATTGGATCGATCAACGCGAATACTGCGAAAATTCACAAATATCCAATCACGCAATAATAATACAGTTTTGTGCAACCAAGACTGCATTCACTTCACAGAACCAACAATACATCACATTTGGAAAAGAGCAAAGGAATCAAAGCACGAGAATGGAAGAATAAAAATTGCCGAAGAGAATCACTGGGCGTCGAATGAACCAACGGAGAAAATAGGAAAACTGTGTCGACTGTGCGAAAATTGAAAAATTTCAGAGGTATCAGCGAGAGGCTAAACTATGACAGAGAGTGCCGGTACGTGTCCAGCAGCAAAGTCGTTCTCTTGGTAGACGGAAGGAGAAGCCGGTGGTCATTCCCCCACCCCTCGAATGGAGGAAGCGGGGCCCTTTGACGATGGGTAAAAAATGCGGAAACCCGTTTCTCAAAAGTGAGCCTATATACCTGGGCCGTCTAACGTAACGTAACGTGGCTGCCCCAGTTGCATTAGCATAACCCTTAACCATTGCGCTGTCCACGTGTTCCAAGGGGCCCGTCTAACTGGTCAGGTAGGTTTTTTCGCGCTTTTTAATTCTCGATGACCAGATGCCCCGCTGTCCCGAAAGGGGATGTATCCTAGCATTGACTGACCTCAATGCGATGACCTCCCCTCGTGCCCGGATGACCCCGTAAAAATCTCCAAACCGGTTCTCTCTTCCCAACCCTATTTGCTTGGATTGAATTTTTAGCCAACGGACAATCGACGGCTGTACGCTACAAACTCTGCTTGCCAATGTGTACTAACTCTGACGTATGTACAACCGATCCTTTCGTCCTTCCTCTCCTTCGCATTTCCTTCGACCACGAAACTGGGCCAAGACCTCTGCTGCTTCTGCTCTGCACACCTGGCCCATCTTCTCTCTCACTCTGTCATGTGTATTTACATATATATATATATATATATATATCTATAATAAAACTTTGAACAATTCCTATAATCGAATTATATAATATGTAAGGTTTGTCCATATAGGAGGAAATGAAGTAGTTGGAAAATTATATATATATATATGATGATGATGGCATTAGGAATTTTTTGGTGCAATAATTTCCGAAGCTTTCCTTCACGGGGTGGTTCTTGTCGAGGCAGGGGCCATTAATTGCAATTGCGAGTGGAGAGGAGGGATATTGAGAAGAAATCTAAAGGCGAAGTGCAGTTGGTAGTCGAAGAGGAAGGAAAAAAAGTGCGGAGCCCAGGGCGGTCCTCGGAGCTCTCCCCGGCTCTTTCTCGCGATATTCGATGGCAGGGGGTGTGGGGGAGGGGGCACGGGGGAAAAGGTGGGCCGGAGGAAGAGGGTGGACGAGAGAGAGAGAATCGAGAGGATCGAAGGGGGGCGAGGAGAGAGGGATGCGAGAGAAAGCGCGAGCTGGAGCAGAGGGGGTGCAGCGGTGGCAGGGGCGGCATTAATTACGGTCCTTTATTATAAAAACTGAACTCCCTCCGGCCAGGAAAACGAAGAGAGAGCCAACGGCAGATATAAGGAGAGAAAACGCCCTCCCACCCACCCTACTTTTCCCCAAGCCAGAGTGAGCCAACGGCTCGTCTCCCTCTGTTCAATTTAAAATACTTAATCTGTCTTAGTCCGGGCCGCGCGGGGTTGTCAAATGCAACTGTTGTCCCGGACGACTGGATCGCCCGGCTCTCCAAGAAGAAGCTTTCGCTCGATTCTCTCATTGATGATGCTGGATCCTCGGAAATTCAACCCGATCGACCGGCCCTTAATTGTTTCAACTATTTCTCCGCTTTACCACCACGCAAAAATCAAATCTGTCTCTTTATCATCGCCATCTCACCTACCACTTTCACACACACACACCACGATGAAAGACGCCGAAGAAATATTTAAATCTTAATTATATTAACGATACTGCAGAATTTTAAAGAAATATATTTTTCTTTGTCTCGTTAGGGACCAGGCAGCCATTACTCGTCAATAACGTTAATGCCCCACTCCTTAAAGGGAGATAAGAAGATCGTTTCTCGTTTGGCTTTGATGATACAACTGGCGAGCAAAAAGCTACAAGGCTGATTTTTAACCAAGACATTTGGATTGCTGGTGAAAAGACTTCAAAAGCAGGCGAGCGAATCGAGGGTAGATTCTCGAGGGTAGATAACGCAAATCAGTTTCTTCTTTAATCCCATTCGTTGATTCCAGCCTCAACCGACACCCTGTGTACACCGCTCGCTTGGCCTCCCTTATAAACAATCCTTATCTACGCTTTCAGCTATATATATGGAATCTCGTGCAACGATAGGTTAATATAATTATAATCGATTGCAGATTCTCTGCAAATGAAAAAGTTGAAGCAACAAATTTATAATGCAAATATATATATATATATATATATAGGAAGAGGAATAAAATGTTGTTGAAGAGAAAATATGATCTATCAGCTTCGGAGGAGGGAAGAGATCGAGGATGCAATGGGTAATTAAAGGAGAAGGCGTTTGGTTAAAAGAGCTGGAAGGTAAAGTTGAGCACCGCTATAGAAAATAAGAAAGGAGAAAATGGCGAGGATTTTAATTTGCATCTCCCTACCCGTAGCCATGGCCATCCCTAGGACTCGTCGGGCGCCCTTGTCTTTTGCAGAGCTCCGGAGAGTCTAGCTACTTTCTCCTTGAGTGAGTGGGTGCCGGTGGTGGTAGTGGTTTGAGGGTGGTTTCGATGCTGGGGTGGGAGCAACGGTTGGAAATATCATAGCCGCACGCGCAGAACGAAATTACCGATTTGCCTTGGGCGTTCCTTCCTTTTTTCTGATTCCAGCTCTCTTAGCTCGGGCCGCTCGCCTCGCTTCTTTCTCCTTTCTCCTTTCTCCCCCCCCCCCTCATCCACCCACCCCCAACCTTCCTGCTCCTTCGGCTTTTTCACCCTCGCTCATCTCTCTCTCTCTCTCTCTCTCTCTCTCATTCTTTCTCTCGCTTTTCCTCGCACCACCCTCGTGCCAAAGCCCCGGCATAGCAAATAACTTTCATAATTCTCGATTAGAAAGTTTTCCACCTCGGGCCGAAGGAGGGGGGAGGGATCATCTTCTTTTTCGCCGGTAGAACCCTCTCGGACGCCAGAAGAAAGGGAAGAAAATGAAAATCGACTTTGATCGAGATCCCAGCCGTCGACCCTTCTTACCACCGTGTATCGACTAGTTCGGTAGACTCATTAATTAATAGAGCTTTCATTAATTCCACGATGAAAAATTAGTCCTTCGTCCATAAAACTCTCTCATACTCTGCAGTAATGTACATTTTATTGAGCTCTTTCGTTCCGTGCGAACTCTTCGCTTCGCGATCGTGGCTCGAGAGTATTCTGATGCGTCAAAGCTCAACGATCCATAATTAATGATTCTCACGATTTGTATCTTCGAGTCGATAAATATGGGAGGCATCGGGGAGAAGCGTGGTATCGAGTATATCTGGGTGGATTAGAAGGAGAATTAAAGAGCCGATGGCTAAATAGAGTTATGATGGCTATTTAAAGTTATCTTTTACTCCGCGAAGTAGACCAGCAGATACATTGTACAACTTTCAGCAATGATCGTCGAGAGTAAAAGTTAATCGTTAAATATAATATGGTAAATAAAACCGACTGGAGTTGGGTGACTGTTTAAAGTTACATTATTGGATGGTAAAGTGCTGGGGAGATGGTAAGAATGGAGAATGAAAATCAAAATGGACTTAAATCGAGAGGCTGGCCCGTCGACCCTCGTTACTCCAGAAATTCATCATTCCTGATCAGACCTTCTTTGGTCCTGATCAACGCTGATGATGGATCGGGTTTGGGCTATAACAAAGAAATAGCGAGAGTTATTGCGAAATTTGATCCCTGATAGGCAAAACGTCAACTTCTGCTATTCTCAATTATAGCTCGAATCTATCTATCGGTGCTTCATCCTTACCTAATTGTTCTCTAATGGCTGCCTGTAATTATATTTCCTCGAGCCAGAATTAATAAGAGAAATAAAAACAAAGTGGTTCCAAGTGTAAAACGATTCAAATATACATATATATATATATTTCTCATCTCCTCCCATAATCGCAGAATAGGTGAATTATCTCCTTGGAATTCAATGCAGTATTTTTATGGACGGTCACAGAGTCCTGTGTGACGATGTGGACCTTGCGTTACGGTAGCTGCATTGAGTCAATACTGAATGAACGAGCGAACGGTTTCTGGACAAGACTTGCCGGGTCAGTTGAGAGGGTCATTCGACATATGGCCCAGTCCCTGGTCCCGGCACAATCATTACGCTACACCAACTCGATCCCCCCCCAGACTCGGACAATCCTTATTCGCCCCTCCTTCCATACAACTCTTTCACGCACGTACTTTTAACAAAGAACTCTTTTTTTCTCCAAATCTCCAAACAAAATTCCTCCTCCTCAATTATAACCCAACCTACCATACGCTTCCGTGTTCTACAGACTTTTAAATCCCGACTAAAAATCACTCTCAACTCTTATTCCACCAGGAAAACGCAATAAAAACAATAAAATTATCCAACCAGTTGGAATAAATCAATCTTCCACGAGGTCGAGTCCCGAAAGTATCCAAGACTTTATATTGGACTCTTTTCTCTCTAGGGAGGTTTGTCTCGAGTGTGCAATAAGAGCAATGAGAAATCCGTAACGAGCAGGTTTTTCCGTTTGCTCCACTAATAAAAGAGCAAAACGAGGACGCAGTTGAGCTTCGAAGAGTGCTTCCTTGTTGCTGAAGAAAAGACTAAAAAACGAAAGAAAGAAATAAGAGTAGAAAAGACAGAGAGAGAGAGAGAGAGGAAATAAAGGCGGTAAGATGGAAGTCTAGAGAAGGAAAAAGAATTGCGGAAAAGAGAGAACCGTGTTGGAGGGGACGAGAGAGAGAGAGAGAGAGAGAGAGATCAAGGAGGCTGCTCTCGGCATCTCGGCCATGGTACCCACTTCGCTTCATTAATTTCTCGCAAAGACAGTGTCAGAGTCACGGGGGTTTCCGGCTGCAGGCTTCTGGAGAGTCCCGTCCCTCTCTCGCTCTCTCTCTCTCTCTCTCTCTGCATCCCCATCTCCCTCCCACTCACTTTTCCACGGTCTGGTATTTAAATTCAAAAACGAGAGCGAAGCAACCATCTCGCTTGCTCCCAACACAGCCAGCCAGTCCACCTTTCCGTCGAGCTTCTTTTACCCACTCTTTTCCCTCATCGCCAGAGAGCCAACTCTCCCTCTCTCTCTCTCTCTCTCTCTCCCGCTCCCCTCATTATCCATCTCCCTCTTTTTCTTTCTCTTTCTCCTTTTCCAGCTCGCAACGTTTCCTAATGTTTTTCCCTCGTTTCTCATCCTTCCTCGAGGAGCAGTCCTCTCTCCTTCCACCTTCCCCCGGCCTGCCGACGCTACTCCAGCATCCCACCCCTCGCCCCGCCGCGCATCGACCCCTTGCCACCTCAGACCACCCCCTTCCACCGAGGCTCAGTCAATAAAGTATTCTAAAAAGCCCGCGCGAATAAGAGCCGTCTTACTCCCTCCTGACCCTCCCCGTCGCTCGACCCTCGGCCACCCCCCAACCAGCTTCAGAGCCACCCCCGGCTCTCTCTCTCTCTCTCACTCCCGGAGGCCCTGGAAAAATAGGGGTGGCAAAAAACGTCAATAATATTGGCAAGATGGAAGCTGCACGAATGTTTTAAGTCTTTACCAAACCTCTCTGTGATTTTCTTCTTCGTCTCTTCTCGTTGAATCCCTCTTTCCATCCCTCCTCGACACTTGTAAATCGAATCCTAACGACTATGGAAAATGACTTTACTTTGGCACACTCCTCGACCAGAGGTCTTTGCTCAAATTCGCTTATTATAGCATATTGGAGTACGTCGTTTGATTTGGGTCGATGATGCTTTTGACTTAAATATTTTAAATCTTTATCATTGCTCTCCAAGATTTTTTCTATTTTTCCCATCTTCTCGTTTAATCTTTCTTTCCACCCATCTCTTCGAGGATCGTACATCCCAAATCGAATCGTAACGACCATGGAGAACGACTTTAGTCTCGCATACTGGTCGACCAAGAGTGTTGGAATACGTCGTTTGATTTTGGTCGACGACGGTCTTAAGGTGGGAAAAGGAACGTTGAATGTTATGCGTGGAAGAGGGGGGGGGGGGGGGGTGGGAGGGGGAGGACTGGTCGTGGAAATAAGCCACAGGGTGTAACGGAGCCATCCTACCAATATCCGGATTGGCCTACCGCACAAACAGGGTGGAATAATAATTATTGTTGCGACTGTCGTGCAAATGAACAAGCCAGCCGATAACCCGTAAGGCAATACACTTATCGATAAGCTAGAGTAAACCAAGACGAAATAAACCGCGGTGGGACCTGTAAAGCACTTTCAGCTCCTAACGAGGATACTTCGAACCGACGTTATTACCAAATACGCGCGTTAATTTATTCCTTGATTATCGTAGTCCGTATAGCTGGTTATTGCTACTATTTCGGCCTTGCTTGAAATCTAATATCACTAACGTAATCGATGACTCGCTACGTGCTCCTCTCCACTGCCAGATTAACTCGTTCCAAGAATTCTGAAACATCGTCCATTTCCTCTCTTTCAGCGTGAGACACTCCTCGTGCAATTATGAGAAAATACTGAATTTTTCAGTAACGAAGCGTATATACGAGTGTGCAATCGAGTAATAACCCGGTATCGAGTGATCGATTGACGATACGTAAAAGCGAGGCGGACGAAAGCTATATATATATATAGTGCGTTAAGTTGGTTCGTTGCACGTGGTAGCTGGGCTGGCCAAGGAAACTGATAAAGTTGGGAAATATATATAGAATGAAATTTGTCTCACGAAAGGAAATGGAAGAATCGAAAATACAAAAGCGAGATAGAAAAGTACGATACGTCCAGTTGATTTATCTCTCGTGGAAGCTGTTTGATAAAAGAAAATAGAAGAACTGAAAACATGAAAGCGCGAGGTAGGAAAGTACGTTGTACGTTAAGTTGATTTGTTGCACGTGAAAGCTGGGTTGACCAGAGAAACTGATAAATTTCTGGAATAAAGGACGAAAGCTGTGGTTGGTTAAAGGGAGGTGGAAGAATGTCGGTCCGTTCTTAAAGGTCTCGTGTTGTTGTCTGGCAATGGAGCTCCAACCAGGTTTTGCCGATAATAGCAATTAATGGAAAATACACGAGTGGAGGTTAATGATATTCCCAGAGTACGTGGGTGTGTGTGCACGGGAGACGACGTTGGGTTGGAGGCGAATGGACAAAGATGATGTTGCTGGTGGAGGTTGCTAGGTGTACACTGGTGGGCCCATGACCATGCAATAAGGACGCTTGCGTTTAGTCTTTTGAGCACAGTGCTGCACAGCCCCAAAACCTTTGGTATCTGTATATCCATCCACTTAATGGAACTCCTGGATGGCTCCGGCATGACTCGAGGGTAGCTGCACCAACCATTCGCATCTTATTATTCTCGCAAACGGTATGCCAATTGTTGCCAAACACTGCAATTCTCTCCTCAGGAAACTATACATACTTTCTCATTGTTCGTTATTGCTGAAAAAATTGTCGAGCATATTGAGATTCGAGGGAAAAATTGTCGCTATTTTTTCAGTGATTTAATTCGCTGATAAAGATAGGGAATACCGGTTGGTGCTGTGTTTTCTGTTAATTGCCATTATCGGTAGAATTTAGTTAAAGACTGTACAGCGTCGCGACGCTCGAGACTACGAAAAGCGGACGCGTACTTTCACCCTCTATCCTAACTTTGCAAGACCTTTGGCTACCCACCTCTCCCGGTTGAGAGAAAATAAAGCAAGGCAAACACGCAATAGCCGCACCATAGAAAATGTATACTTAATCTGTTTCTGTGTATAATGTAATAAATAATGTATTTTAAATAATTACATTGGTTCGATTCGTCATATATATATATATATATATATAGTTAATAGTGATTAAGGGAGAAGAATGCAAAGGGGGGGGGGGACTCTAAACAATATGAAATTAGTCAAAAGGTTATTAAGACCTTTCTAATAAGGTTTCGCGTATTCAAGGTCGATGGTAACCTGCGAGGCGTCGATTTCACGATTGCAAGGCGTGTAAATGTTAAGAAAAGGAGAATATACCTTGCCAGAGAGCCGTAAAACGACGCTTACTGCCGCCTGCTTTTATAATGTTTAATAATTACGACAAGCGAAACCTAACCAGCAAGGATGAAGACTAATAAAACTCAATACTACCCTTCCCCATGAACGAAAGGGTGAAATCCCCTTGAACTCGATTTCCAAAAAATAATCAATAATGGGAGGAAAATTAAGAATCAAATTTAAACAGCTGCAAAATACATAAATTTAATTTGAAACCCGAAGATATGTAAATTAATCCATGAAACTTATAAATAATTCATTGAGAAGATTGAAAGTTTAAAGAAAAGTAAGAGAGAAAAAAAAGTGAGTTTAAGAAAGGTACGGAGCGATGAGGTGGGGAAACTGTGAAAGTGAAGCAAAACGAAAAGATCAAGCTTCGAATTGTGGAGATGAAGATTTAAAAGGGAGAACGAGAGGAAGAGATGGTGGGTGGGTGGGGAGGAGGGGGGGGGGGTAAAACGAAAAATGAGGGAAAAGGGGGTAGTGTTGGTTAAGTGGAAGAAGAAAGAGAGGAGAGGAGAGGAGAGGAGAGAAGGAAGAGCTGATGGATCGAGGCAAACGAATGGAGCGGACCTTGAGGGGCTGAGGCGAGATGGAAAAAGAGGGAGTGGAGAGTGTGCGCGATGGTCGAGGAGAGGGGAGGGAGGGGGTGGGATAGTTTTAAAAGGGAAAAAGGCGGGAAAGAGAAAAGAGAAAAAGAAGAGCGGAAGAAAGAAAGAGATGGTAGGAACGGGGTAGATAAGGCAAGGAAAGGAACTGAAAGGGAACGAAAGGAACGGACCGGGCAAGACTGGGGAGGGGTGGGGTGTGATAGGGTGAAAGGTGGTCGAGAGGGCGAACGGAGCATTGCTGGGAAGGGAGGTGGGGGGGGGGGGTGGTGAAGCGGCGGCTACGGCAGCGGCAGCAGCAGCAGCAGCCTCTCTTGCTCTCGGGGATGGCGAGAAGGTGCCCGGAAGTGGGAGACGAGGAAAAAGGATGGGGACTGATGGGGGGAGGGGGATCCAAGCCGGCAGGATCCCTGGCAAGGAAAAAGGGGGAAAATAAATTGAAAGCAAAATTGTACTCGCGCAAGAAAATGGAATTATTCCTCGACGCTGTTCCAGCGAGATACGAAGAAAAAGAAGAGGCGGAGGTAAGGTTGTCCGAGATGGATTCGGGCTCCATTGTGCTCGCAGGAAGAACCGGAAAAAGGGGATGGGGTAGCTTCGTGGAGCATCGCTATGGCCAACGCGAAGCTGGGGATCTGCAGAATCTCAATGTATTTTTCAAACAAGTGCTTCTTAGCTATGAGGAGGAAAAATGCAGCGAGAAAAAAAAATGAATTACGCGAGTTTTTTAATCCTTCGCCATGTGCTTATAGCTATTTTTTATACAGGAAAAATACTCGTCTCGTAGATACATGCGTATATATAGATTGCAGATTAAACGTGCAAAAAAAACTATGGACGATTGGAAAAGTTGGGGTATCGACGAAGAACGTTGCAAGATTTTTTACGCGCACGACCCAATTTCTGAAAATTTCTATGAGTAGAGAGTGGGGCTCTCTCTCTCTCTCTCTCTCTCTCTCTCTCTCGTGATATATAGTACACTGTGCAAAGCTGTAAAACTTGGATATCTGTTGCATTGTATCGCTTATGGGGTAAAATGAAAGTCAAACTGCTGGAGAAATTCTCGAGCCTCTTGCAAGTTTCGCAACTTTGCAACGTGTAAATTTAATTGGAAAACTTGATGGAAAAAGCTGAGGGAATTTTTGCGCTCTCGTGGAAAGCGACGATTTTTCATGGTTCGCGGTGCGATTTTGGACGGTTGATCGCGAGCAGTAGAGAGAGAGAGAGAGAGAGAGAGAGATCGATTTCGCACAGACGAGTCCGATTAACAGCTCGAGAGAGGGTCGCGTTTTGTTTTGTGCCCGCGAGCCAGTATTTCGTGGATGATCGTCTCGTCTCAATCTGGATTTTAATAATTCCCTGCTTTGCCGTCGGAGAGGCCTACGGACGGACGCAAGAATTTTCGGAGGGTCGCGTATAATTATAACTCTTGGGGTCCAAAGTACGTTTTCAACCTCCAAACCGATATCAGTCTTCCTGCTGTGTATTTTCCTAAAAACAGAATTAAATTAATCAAAATCAAGCAGCTGTACATTACACAGAACCTAGAATCTCGTAATTGCTCAATTAAGATTTATATAAATTATATTTTTTTGACCTTTGAGCAAATTACTTTGATTTATATATCTATTTATTGTAAATTGTCGTAGTGACATTTATAACAGTAATAAATATAATATATCAAATAAACATCTTTCTAAATTGTTACGTTGCAAAGTCTCTGGCACCTCCACATTAATTTTTTTTTTCGAATTCATGTACCGAAGCACGATACTGAAAAAAAAGTGGATAGAGACAGAGGTAAAATGCACCCCACAAGTAATTCACCCCTCGAGTATTTTTTTCTTCGTTACCACGCCATCTAGCAGCAGCTCCTGCAAGCTGGACGCCTTGAATTACCGACCGAAAAGATATCAGCGTGTCCTCTGCAGACAGTTTTATAAAACCACTTCATATTTTTTCTACCGACCGTGTGTCCAAACATTTCTCCCCTCCAACCTGCAAGATAAAAGATGAGTGATGAAAATTGTCATTATAAAAAAATTCGTGTAATAGAATATCGCGTACGATAAAATAGTATATCGCGATAGTTCAAAGCGTGATACAAATATATTATTGCAAGAATTTAACGTTAACGTCGAGAAACCCGTTGGTTTAAAAACTAAAAGTATATTTATCGTAGAAAAACAAAACGTGAAAGAATGAAAGAAGTATTGTTCCACGTTCTCTCAAGTTATCACGCACGAGGGGTAGCGAAATGAAAGGACGAAAAGAAAATTTGACGGGCATTCGTGAAATGGCCGGAAATAACCACAGGAGTAGCTGAATGACATTCAAGGATACGCGTGGGTGTATGGGTGGGGATGAACGAGCCTAAATTTGATGGGGAAATTCGCAGGTTAGCTAGCGTTAGGCATTATCTGTTCGATTCAAAGTACGGCTTAAGGGCCACTTAAAGGACCATAAAGCTTTCCAGGATTTTACGACTGGTCCTCTGACATGGAGCAATTTTTTAATTGGTCCGTACTTAAGTAACTCGTAAAAATTAACTCCGCTTTACAAGATACATGGTAACGATGAAAATTTCAAACAGCAATATTTCTCTCTGTAAAATTAACAACGATATTACGAATAAAAGGTTTAGATCAAAAAATTCCATTTTTAATATCCTTCGATTAATTTATGTATTTGTATTATTAAAACTATCAGACGGTGCAGCCATTATCAAAGTAGTCCAATCGTTCAACGAGGGTTGGGTGACGACCATATTTAAAGGTACTCGTCCCCTTCGTTAGGGCTGGCCCCGCCTAAGGTCCGGAATGGGCCAGGCCTACAAAAAGATCTCGATTATCGAAGGGCGTACCCCCGACTCCAGATAAATTTCCAGATAATCCTTCGAAAGGGTCACGTACGTTACGTGGCGATCCTTATACACCGAAAGGATCACGAAAAAAAAGTAAATACCTTTATACTGCTGCAATATATATATATATATATATATTTTTCTAATATAATTTTCCACTATATAAACCTGTATCTCTGTTGCTTCTCTAGAAAGGAAATGAAACGGCGCGTTCCCTCTTATAATTCATCATCGATTTCTTCGCACACTCTCGCAGTCATAATTCACGTATTCAGTTGCAGGCTTTAACGCGAAATTCCAGACTTTCTTTGCAATGCAATATATTCGCGCGAGACTGTCATAAGTATGACGAACGCGAAATATACGGGGGCTGAAATGGGGAGCTGAAGGGCGGATGGAGTAGGAGGGGGATGATAGGGGGGGGGGGGAGAAGGATGAGAGAAGGTGGAGGAGTTGGAGGTGGAGGATTGGGTGGTATTTCACAGTGAGCGCATGCGGATGGTAGCATATAAGTAAAGTTTGTTCGCAACTTATAATAGGGACGCCTCCCTCTCCCCTCCCCCCTCCTACTCATGAGAAGGATGAGGTACGAAGGTTTGAGGCTAGGTTACCGCTCGCAGACGAACTTGCAGCGGTAATAGACCGTACAGGTGCAATCTACAGGTTCAGGCAAATTGCAAAGAGGCTTCTACGCAATTATCGATGCCTCCTACGCGACCTGGCAAAATTTTCAACGTTCCTCCACGAATTCTTACTTCGCGACCCTCGCGCCAAATCCCACCCCCGATAAACTCACAAAGAACTCGTGCTCTATTGTAACTAAAAAAAATCTACGATCTTCTCGCAGAAACTTCCTCGAGATCCTAAAAATATTCGAAGGTCGTTTTATTGCAAGGATCGACCACATTTTCGAACGATTAAAATCCAGCGACAAACGCTCTGATTTATTTAGCCCACAGTTGTATCGGAATCCATCGATTTCTACCGCTCATCGCGATGATTTTAAATATTGATTGGAACATTTGCGAGCATTAATTAAAGTTTGGTTAAATACCGATTAGAATATTGAATAGGTTGGATTTGTTAAATTAGCTGCATACGGTATTATATATATATATATATATATATATATATATATACGCTCCATAATACTTTTGCAGCGAACTATATAAAGAGGAATAGGGTTTTGCTATCGATCCGCTGTATACAGTACGGTGTCTCGATAGAGTTGGTATTGAAGAAACTAGTTTTTTTTTTTCAATGAAACGTCACGGCTGACCATTCCAATTGGGTAGTTCCGGAGTGGACATGGGGTAGTTGGGGATGCCTTGGGGCGCTGGATGCACTAATAGAAAGGCGTGTGGAGAACTTGGAGCCGTGCATACACTCTCACACGTGACCAGTGCATTTGTGTATATATATATATATATATATATATATATACGTATAGGTGAAACAACACACGTCCTTTCACGGTAGGCTTTGTTAAATGGAGTCTTACGCAGACGTCCGCATGGTTTAATCAGACGAGGTATAATTGCTTATTAATGATCGAGTGACCGCACGCGAGAGATTTTGTTGCATTGTTGCGCCGTCGTCGTTTTATGGCTAATGATGTGGCAAAGAAAAGGAGGCCGGCTGACCAATGGTCACGGGACACCTCTTTTATCCCATTATCCTTCGGCTTCTTTCTCTCCTTCCACTTGCCACCTTGCTCCAATGATGAAAAAGAGAATTCTCTACGCTTTGACTCTCCAACCGCCGCGAATTTCGCTATCGCGTTCGATTAAATTATAAACCAACCTCGCGTAATTTTATGCAAAGCAGCGACTGATCGATTGTAAACAATTTTGCATAAAACGATCAACGTCCTGGTTATTCTTATGCAAAAAGTCTGTATTCATCAAACGCGTGGCTGTATATCTGGCACGCAAGATGAAAATAATTACTTTATTATTATGCATGAAATTATTTTCACTACATATAATTACTCGGGTTATTTATTAATGTAGAGAATATACAGCTCATTATAACCAATACGTCATTCTCGTACAATCAATATATATATATATACTACAACTGCTTTCATAATTATAACTGCGCAGACTTGTATTAATTATTCAACCGTACATAATTATGTTTGAATATCTCGCACAAATTGATTCGATCGTTGTTGATCTTCAGTCACTGCGAGTAGGAGTGAGCAGTGAAATATGAAGTGAACGATGCGAACAAAAAAATACGGGTTTTAATTTTTGTAAGAGTGTTGAATGTTGGTGAATTGTAATTCGAAGCGTTGGACTCGACGAGTTTGGGAGAAAATGTTGGATGCTTTTTTTCGCGAAGCGAACAGTCGACGTTTTTAAGGATGAAGGAAATATCGATTTCAGCCATTATGCGGCGATGCAAATTATTTCTTCACGAGAGTCGAACAAGTCGAGTCGATGATATTTCAAAGGGCCGGAAAAGGATTTGAAAGGTTTCACGTGACTGCGATAAATCCTTTTGGCGGCAAGACATTTGAATTAAAAAGTAAATTCAATCCTGGCCGGTCTCTTCTGTCCGAGCATCTGCCGAGCCTCGCGCATTGTCCTGTCCAGAAAATATTGAAAACTGGTCTAACTGGACGGAACGCTACGTTTTGACCAAAAACTGGCTACACCGGTTACAACGATCTTTCAAACCTTGTACCATAGCCAGCAATTTCACTTCCTCTATAAATTCATCGATAAATAA
This sequence comes from Prorops nasuta, assembly GCF_024137725.1. Lineage (NCBI taxonomy): Eukaryota > Metazoa > Arthropoda > Insecta > Hymenoptera > Bethylidae > Prorops > Prorops nasuta. Next base: position 124,546 of record NW_027116857.1, on the reverse strand, counting down.
TGCCAATCTTACAAAAATCCATTCTCTACAATTTTTTAAACATTTTAAATATAACAAAAGAATTGGAAACAGAATTTTCAGTGATTCTTTCAGAATACTTTGTAGTGGATATCGACGATAGGAAAAACTTTAACTCAGCGATATGAATCCACGCTAGAAAATATTTCATAGCAATTTAATTTTACAAAATATTGAAATTAAAAAAATTGCTAGTAGAACTTTTGATGATTCTCTCACGGTACATATATATATATATATATATGCATATAGGTATGGATATAGTGGACAGTGGCGAGGGTAAGAAAGTTGTTCCTGGCTATGGGTGAGAGCGTCGATCCCTCGAACCGATCTGGAACAGGTTTCCTTCTGTAGTCTTTGGCTACTTCTTTGGACACTTGGAAATGTCCGAGGCCCGGATTGACCTTCGGTCGATTGTCCATCGGTAGGCTCATCCCGTTGGTCTCCATACGAAACAGGTTTACTTTCCCACATATTCGCATACTCGCTGCTTGCCGGACAGTTCAGGGGGAGCAAAAGGAGAGTGGGGCACCACTGACCAGTTCCTGGACACCCTCTGGCCCTTGGTCAGTTTGCTATTTTCTCTCGGTGGTGTTCGACAGTCCTTGCAGAATCGGGTCAGTGTCAGACAACACGGGCGAAACTGGGTGAGCGTAGCTTTATTCATATACCTTGTAGCATATCCTGTTCACCGCGACTCTCTTACATAATTATCTCGCTAATCCGGAAGCGATCAAAGAAACTCACTCCGGTTTGCCATAATACGTATAACAAAGAGTGCGTGTGTGTGTGTGTGTGATTTTCCTGCGAATTTCGCAAAATCATTTTCTCAAGAGGGAACGATAAAGGAGATTGCTATATATCGAGTTGTTTGATAAAATGCTCTATATATATTGCACAAGAAGAGGATGGTATATATATATATATATATATATACATATATGTATATAAGAGAGGGACTTGGCGAATTTTGCCAATTAGATATGGCGCGTAAATTCGTAAAGCTTTGTATTAGAGTTTATAGGCAAGGAGCGTCAGGTTTTCCAAGTTCTCTCTCCCTTGGGAGAATCCGGGGGAGAGAGAGCGAGAGAGAGAGAGAGAGAGAGAGAGAGAGATAGAAGCGAGTGGAGGGCGGAGTCCTGGGTGAAGCGGCCATACTGCCACCCCCGTCTTACCAACCCTCCACCATCCTAGTAAAATAAGGGATGAAAAACAACACGAGGGCAATGGTGTGCTTCTCCTGCGCCGTCTCGAGAATCTTCGCCTCGCCGCAATTTCCTCTTCCTCTTGCAGCATAAATCAGAGCCGAGATCCTTCGCGTTGGATGGGGGACGCCATTAAATAAACGCATATTAAACTTTCGCCTTTCTCCCTAAAAACCTCCTCGATATAACTCTCTTATCTTCTTAATGCGATCTTAGCCTCCATTGTAGATCGGCGCAATAATGCTTCCAATTTATATATATATATATATATATATATATATATGTATATTGTAAAATATCGATGAGACGTAAGACAAAGAGAGGAAGAATTCGAGGAAAATTCGCGCCAGGTGTAATTCGAAATTTATCGAAGATGCAGTTGAGAGCAAACTACGTGAATTGACTCGTGGATATCGCAGGGGGTGAGAATTCGAGGGTGGATAGGAGACTAGGGAAGGTTTCTCCCATAAATAGAGAAGCTGGATGTTGAAACAAACGTAACGAACGTCTGGAAACGAGCTTCATCCAAAGTGAAAGCCCCGCGAAGTGTTAGGTGTCTGCGAGGCTATTCTGTGACGACGAGGGGTGGGGGGCTTCTAGGAAGCGTACCGACAGCTTTTCGAGGCACGCCTGGTACCTGGGAGCCACGGACTGGAACGTTCCTAGTCGCGTACCCGGTGTACAAAGTCGTAGCTCGCGGCCCTTTCATTTGTAAACGAAATTACAGAATAAGGTTGGCAGTCGAAGTGAGTGAGGGTGGATGGTGGAACTGGGGAGAGGGGAGGGGATGGGATGGGAAGAAGGAGGAAACGGGCTGAACGGAACACGACTGGTAAGACGAGGGCCTCCGACGAGCTGGCGGAGAGTGAGAGAAAGGGGTGGTGGATTTTACTCTGAAGCAAACGGCTCAAAGGAAATTAAGGAGCATTCACTCCACGAGAAGCTCTCATGGAGAGAAATATCGTCTTCGAGTGAGAGAAGCTGCAAGGAGAAAGGCTTGGAAACACGAAACCCTCTTGAGTCCTTGTCGATGAGGAACGGGAGCTCTGCTACTGACAATTTCCAAAAGAAACTCTTCGACCTACAAATTTCTCTCTTTTCTTCTTCCGCACTCTTTGGCTTCTTCCACTTTCTCCCGTTTTTTCTTTGTTTGCTCTATATCTCAACCCTCCAATTTCACTCGCTTTGTACCTCTGTACAATAATTTTCGTCCTCCGCCCAAAGCTTCAGAAATTGATTCCTTACAACTCTCTGTCGTACACATGGAATGTACGGAATAACTGAAGGGGAAAGAGAAATTGATGTAAACTGCATTATGGGGACTACGAGAATTGCCTTTGCCTTAATGTTGGAAAATTTAGATGCTTCGATAATTCGTAAATTAATTACCAAAGTGTTTAATGGTAGAGTGCACCAGCACACAGGCTCTTGGGATACAGAAAGAAGAGAATTGTAGTTTTTTATTCTCCGCTCGGTCCTTTCGGGGCGGAAGTTTCTTTTTTTGTCCGTGCAAAATGGGAGAAAACGGACAGTAATTTCCAGGCGAAAACCTCGGCAGTGCGAGATGCCCCACACGTTCGGCACGGTATTTTAATTCTCCGGGAATGTTGGCCAACCGCCAAACGTCCGCAGAGATTTCTTAATACCCGCCGCAAATGCCTGCTGTCTGTGACTCCGCTGCAAGCTGCCGAGGGTGGTTACCTCAGGCACGGAGTATCGAAAAATAAACCCTTGATAAACTATTCAATCACGCTGCACTCTCCGATTCATCCAATCAGGCCAAAGTCACTCTTGCACGAATCTCATTGATTTTCCACAAAAATTACCTTTGCAGTGCCTCGAATTATCTGGTAAAGTAGTTTAATTTTCGTTAAACCAATTTCCGCGCGAGATACACGAACTATATACATATATTAACGTGAATGTATTCCAGCTGTTCGATAAATGTCCGTCGTTCACCCCGTAGACATTAATGTTACGCGGTACCAAAACCGAATAATTGATTTACATTGGTCTTCTCCCTCGTTATATGGCAATTCCAGCAAGAATCTACCTGCACAGTGATTAAAGTGTCATAAGGGTTTCTCGCGAGGTGTGCCGGAGCAAAAAATATAATTAAAAAAATATTTAACATAATTCCGTGGTACAGATTTAAGGAAAGTACAGAATTTTAAACGAGAGCGAGAAGAATATGGGCAAGATGGACGGGAGGGTAAAATAGGGAAGCCATGGTATCGTGGCAGTCCATGGGGATAGAAATGGAAATAAGGCAAGTTTAACGGCTGGAAATATCGAGATGTCAGTATTAGGAACGAGTGGAAGCAAGCCTCGGCATTATCCCGTAGGAAAATACGGGAGAATTTGCTTGGTCCCGGACTAGGGGATATACTTATGACACCCCCTCTCGCTCCGAAAGTGCGAAGGCACGTACAGACCTATAGTTTCGTGGAAAAGCATTGGAAGCATCCTCTCTTGCCTTTCCGAAGCGGTCCCTTATAATATTCCCTCAAAACAGCTCGATTTACTCACCCTCTCTCTCTCTCTCTCTCTCTCTCTCTCTCTCTCTGCCTCCCTCACCGGTTTCTCTAATATCTCCCACCCCCTTCCCTCGACAAGCCAAAATCTGGCGCGTTTCGTCTTTCGTCTCCCCACATTCGCGTCTCTCAGAACCCCCTCAGCTCCCCCCCCCCCCCCCTCACAAAACTCTCCCCTCCTCCGTACACACAGCCACGGATCTCCTACTCTCTCACTTTCTGTCGTCGAGAGAGCCTGGCTTTTGTCTCGCGCGCTCTAGCTAGCATTGATTTCTGGGGCCAACTTCGCTTCGTTGCCGGCGTCGTTAAATTATAATCGCGAAACACCCGGCTGAAGTTGCAGACAAAGCCGCTGTGGAGGAGGGACGAGGACTCCTGGCTGTGCAGCTTGTAACGCGTGGATGCACGTCGGGACCCTTAATCTTGAAATTGTGACCTTCTCTGCGAAAAACTCTGAGACGCTCGAGGTGATCGATACGGGAGACGTAGAATCGTAGGTTCGAGGATTGAGTCTGGCCAAACGCAACGGTGGAGAACTTGGTTGAGGCAACGCGAAGAAGCGATACGAAGGAGACCAGGGCAAATCTTGATATTTTCGTGTATTTGGAATATTTCTCTCTCTCTCTCTCTTACGTTTAACGTTTAATTTGTTAGATTGAAATATTTATATCTAAACTATTAAAATTTATGCATGTAACAACTGGACATTTTTTATTCTGTATAAATTTTTCTTTCGTCAGGAATTGATAGAGTTTTCTCCTGAATTAGTGGATTGAGAAAAAAATTAAAACGAGAGGGAGGATATGTATATTTATTGATTTTTTAAGAATATAACCACTGATGAAAAGAGAACAGTGTCTTGCATAAAGCTTCGTTCGATTGAAAATCAGAAAACTTTGGATGATTCTCGAGGAAGGGTCTCCAAATGATTCTGAAGAGCCCCGTTATGGACATTGCGAGGTCCTTTTCATCGCGTCCTATCACGCTCAACTTTTTGACTGACTCCAACTACCCGATATCGTGTATCCTCTCTTTCACCCAACCCCCCTTCTCTATGAAACCCATCGTTGCCCGACGTCAAGAAAGTTTTCCTATCGGAGGCACCCTGGCTAATGAACTCTACGAATGTATGTATATATAGTCTATAGGAAATGAACACTTTTTTCAATTATAAATTACCTAAAACTTCTTGTACAGCTTATCAACGATAAATATATCTGCATCCCCCCTTCATGCACCCCCACATCCCTTTCCCTATAAAATTCATCGTTGCTCGACGCGAAATAATTTTCCTATCGAGGGCCACCATGGGCACAATGTACTCTACAAATATATGCACATATTTAATCCATGCATAAAAGAACATTTCCTCATTCATAAATAACTAAAAATATTAAATCCAACTTAACCATGCACGATAAACACGCGAGCAAAGAGCAAACGAAAGCGCGATATGTAGTAAATTTTGGAGAAATATGATTGATCTTAGGGATGTCTCGGTCAGTTTATTGTTCACCGTTGAAGTTGCACCCTTGGTAGGATCTTCCCTCGGCTTACTACGCCTCGGTGAAGGGGTGAGAGTGGGTGGGCGGTTTGGTCTGGATGTAAGGGGATGGCACGGGGTTTAGGAAATGGGGTGTAACGTCGGCTGGCCCTCTTCTTGAAGCTGGCTGCGATCTCGAAGCGGCGGCTGCTGCTCCAGCTAGTAAGGCTCTTTAAATAAATGAAAGTTCTAGTGTGCCGCGCAAGAACAGGCGGCACCGGCATATAAATTCTCTCGCTTCGTAATTTCAAACTCAAACAGCAGCGGGTCCGACTCACTCCATTTGCCATTCTCGGTCTCGCTTGCACGACCGAGGCAGAGAGGCAGAGGGAGAGAGAGAGAGAGAGGAACACCGACGCGTCTCCTCCAAGTGCCGTAAGGGTGCCAAGGGCTGCCTCATGCTGGGTGTGTCGAAGGATGGCTGAGATTTTAGCCGAGGGTTAAGGTGGGGACAATAACTGTTGGGAAAAGTCGCCCGCGTGACATGCCTAACAAAACTGAATTTTCCCTTGCTTTTCCAAGAAATAACACGGACTGCTTTCGAGCTGCCGCAATTAGGTAACATTCTCATGAAACCCATTTGACCGTTTCGGACAACCAATTGCAATAATAATCTCCGAGTACACTTTTGCTCCTGAAACCACCCAATTTCCATGTAAATAACCTTGGAATATTATTTAAAAACTCATGAACGTGTATTAGAGGAAAATCAAGAAAATGTTGCATCATTGTTTTGCGTTGAAGCAATTTCATCCGTCGAACGATCTTCGACGAGGGTTGAGGAGAGAAAGGGGTTGAAATGGAAAGGAAAAGGTGCAAGGAGTTGGAGAGTGTGGTAAAGATGGCAAGGTTGGTGAAGGGTGGTGAATGGTGGCGAGCGAAACAGCAACAGTAGCAACAAAAGCTAACAATAAGACGGCTGAATGAAAAGCGTCCTTTATTGCGGCTGTACCGAGAATGCTTATAGCTCTCTCTCTCTCTCTCTCTTGCTCTAGCCTCCCAAGAGAGTCGGAGAGAAATTCTCTCTTTTTCCCTCTCCCTCTCTTATTCGGAGTTAGACGAGCTGGCTATGCGCTAGGCAAGGCTTTCCTTCTCTTTCCTCTTTCCTCTTTCCACTTTCGTCTTTCATAGCGAGTCTCCTTCTCTGTCGGACTCGCGGCCCGGCGTCGTCGCTATTTGCGCGATATCTCGCTCGTTGGGCGCCGGCTCAGCCAATGAAAGCGCACGAGGCGAGCTTTTACGGCGTTCTTACGCCGTGGCGGGGGCTGCTTCGAGGCTGGGGCCGCTGCCTCCACAGCGTTCTTATTGTTTCAACCGCCCCCGAACAACCCCCAGCCCACCCATCCACCCCAGGCTCCTTCCACCCTACCTCGCCCTCCTTCTCTCTCGCTCCGACTCACCGCTGCTGCCGCTGTGCCGCTCCTGCTGCCTCCTCCTCGCCTGCACGATGTGCTTAGAATTTTAATGGACCGGCTTAGAAATTGTTGGCGGAATTAGATTTTAGAACGAGATTAGGCGGGGCTGCTCGAAATTACTGCAAGAAGCAGGACGCGGGGCACGGGCTCTCTCTTCTGTCTCCTTCCTCCTATTCGCTGCCCTCCACACGCGAGGACCAGCCGAGAATTTATACCGTTGTGGAAAGAGCGCGAGAAACCACCCCCACCCCCTCCTCATCAGCAATCTCGGTGCGACGCAGCGACCTCGCCTTTCGTCTTATTCGCGGCCCAAACGTTTTATGGCCTCTTGGACTTGGCTCTCTCTCTCTCTCTCTCTCTCTCTCTCGACCCCCTCTTTCTACCCTTCGTAATCCCCAACGACTCGACGCACTGCATAAATGGCCGGAGGGTCGTCCAAGAATTGAATTTACAATCCTTTCTGTAATTGCCCTCCTTAACGCCTTCGTCGTTTCTTCCACGGTGCTCCCTTATCGTCTCGCGGCGTTTCGCTATTAATCTTGCTTTCGAGATCCGGGGTTGTTTTTTAGGTGTTCCAATTGAGACCGGGGGTTGGTTAGACGAGGAAGGGTTGGTTCTTCATTTTTTTAGAGATTTAGTGTTTTGAGGAAATTTAAGGGTGGGCGAGGTGATCGGGAGGATTTTGAAAAAGGGGGAGGGGGTGTTGTCGGATATTTCAGAGGTAACTAGGAGGTACCTCTGTGGGGGTGGGTGGGAGACTCCTTTGCGAACCTACGGGCAAATGCAGGTTTCAGGTTGCTTCACGTGCACAATTACCGGGCACAGGATGGGCGCGAGCGGGAATGAAATTTCGTCTTGTGCAGCAGGAGGAAGCAAGCAAGCAAGCAAAGTGTGCGCTCCCTCTTGGCTTCTCTCTTGCTTCGGCCTGGGGAATTGAGTTTCACCTCTGGAGAGTGCGAGAGAGAGAGAGAGAGAAAGAGAGAAGGATAGAGGAGGGGGAGGGGGGGGGGGGGGAGAGGTGCTAGCAGAGATGAGGCTGGATGATGTCGAGAAGAGCAGGCAACGGCGAGGGGTACAGGGCCAATGGGGGTGGAAAGAGGTTTTGCTATAAGACAGAGTAGAGAGAGAGAGAGAGAGAGAGAGAGAAAGCCATCTGGCTGGCTGATGTAACACTGTTATTGCCAATAATGGCATGACTATGCGCGCACGTCTTGCCGGTTCATCGAGAAATTGATTTATGAAAAGAAACGCGAGCTTGCAACGCTACACTGCTCTCCTTTCCTCTCACTCACATACTTACTCTCACAAACACGATCAAACTCTCACTCGATATTGGCCTACACTGACGTACCTGTTTTCATTTCAATAAACAAAACATTATCAATTCATTCTCTGCGCTCTCTCTCTCTCTCTCTCTCTCTCTCTCTTTATCGTAGCTCTGCATAAATATATATGTAGATTGTTATTACTATTATAATTTTAAAAATAAAGCGAGAAGAAATTTACGTCATTTTTCACAATCTGTCAATCGGTTATTTTTAATACGAATAAACTAAACTTATTGGTATTATGACTAATTCGCGATATAAAGAATTATATCACGAATAACTCTTAATATTGGGTTGACAAAAATAATGCAATATATTTTTAATATATTTTATGCGATACTTCGTGGCTCTCGTACGGTATAAATTTTATTCGTCTATTTGGTATATATATATATATATATATATATATATATAGTGTTATCAGTTTTCCAGCGCAGCCGCCATTCGTTCAGTAGAAGTTGGGCGCCTAATCTACGGCCTGAAGTAAATCGAATGAAGTCCCGAATTAAATACAGCCTTCTCTGTATTCCGGGCACGCTAGTGGGGGAAGAGGAAGGAGTGAAGAGGGGGAGGGGGAGGGGGAGGGAGGGTGTACAAGAAGACGAAGAGAAGAGAGAAGCGCAGAGTATGGCGTGGTTCGGTGGGTGGAAAGGGGGCTGGGAAGGAAGTAAAAGGGGTCTAAAGGGGACGAAAGAGGACAGGGGGTGAGAGCTGACTCAAGGCGAGACGAAGCGAAGCAAGGTTCCTTGTATTTAATTACCAACTCTAAGTCTCCAGTTGGGAATGAGGGAGCTCCAACCCAGGTACACCTCTTCTTCACCGCCATCCACCGACCTCGAATCTACACTCGAGCCACCCCCTTTAACCCCCTCATCATCCCCTTCTTACCCCCTGGTGCTTTTGTCTTAAACGACCAACAGAGTGCATCGACTCCCTTCGTCGCCTTTCCTGCTAAAAGTGTTTCCACGTCAAGAGGAAACATGTTTTTGTTTGCTAAGTAATCCCCTTTTGTCTCTCCAACCTACCCTTAACCTCCCACCGGACATTCCAACTTCGTTATACCTTCCTTCTTCTTGTGAGATTCGCGTAAAAACTTCTTTTCCCCCCAATGCTGATAACGAGTCGAGACACCGATGAGATATTAATACATAATTTCTTGGAACTTTCAGAATTTCCTTTTAATTTGACGAGCTGCTCCATTAAAGTTTATATCTACGAACGAGGATCCGCAGTTGTAATAGTAAAACCGTCCTAGGTTTAGGGTAATTCAAATCTTGCTCTCTGGAAGATTTGCTGAACGTCAAGAAGCTAAGCCCTTTCTCTTACAGTTCATTAAATTCTTGAGATTAGACTATTTTGCCAAAGGAGCTATATTCTATATATATATATATATATATATATATACATAATCCCTCTCTTCGAGATTTCCTTAAAAACTTAATCGCAATGTAATTTTAAAGAAAATCTAGTTTAATTGAAAATTCCTAAAATTACATTACTGATATATATATATTACATAATATTTCTATTCCGCTGAATTTCCGAGAGAGAAAAGATACATATATTATAAAGTTAAATTTACTGGAGCAAAAAATGAGGTAAATTGAACCCTCCGGAATGATCGTTTGACCGCTATAAGCCTCTATTCAGAAAAGTAATGAATCAAATAATCCAGGTGGAATAGCTTTGCATCGTTTCGTAGGTTTTCCCGAGAGCGGAGAGGAGGGAGAGAGCAGTGAAAATTAGGCGGCACTTCGGGTGAGACATCAAAGAGGCACGGAGGCAGCAGCAAAGAAGGCTTCCTGCCTCTTTTCATCCCTTAAATCCCACCGGCCGGTATTTGCTGGGCGACCCAACCTTCAAGTCTCCGAGCAAGCCTGATCCTCGCCAGGCAGGGAAGGTGAAGAGGCAGAGAGAGAGAGAGAGAGAGAGAGAGAGACAGCCCTAAGCACAGCCTGAAAAGCTCCCGTCGCCACCCCACCCAACCCCACACCACCCACGACACCCACCGAGCTCCGCCACCTCCACCACCGTTGCCGGTTCTGGGTTCGCGCAAATATCGCCTTTCATATTCCTTCGAAGGAGCAGAAAATCGTTACGGCGCCTTTTGCGCGCGCGCTACAGAAATAACTATGGCTAGCCTCGTCTCACTCATTGAATTTCCCTCGAGCTCGTCCTTTCTAGCTTGCGCGAGTCATGGTGGGGGTGTAAGTAAGTAAAGTCTCTGCCCCTCCGCGCGCAGAACCGCTCCTCTTTCTCCATGCACCTTCCTTCTCGAGCCTGCCTTCGAATTTCCCTCTCCCTCTCTCTTTCCTTCCTTCCACTTTTCCACACAGCCCCTCTTTGCCTCTCTTTTCTATCTCTGTCCCACCCCCACCCCCCTCTCGCAATTCTGGCCAGTCCGCCGATTTGCCGAAGCAACGACCTCTCTCTTTTCCCACCCCATCCCCACTAGCTTCCTTCTTCTCGGCCCCCACCCCCGCAAGAACCACGTCGAGCCACTGCTCAGCCACCCCCTCCTCCGCCTCTTTCTATTTTCCCACTCCCCTCTATACGTCGCCTCTCTTTCTCTTTCACCGCTCGCCCGAGAAACTCTCCTGGCGTTCCTGCCTGCAGAACCGCCGGCGCCCGCTATTAACCCACCGTCATACCCCTCCCCCCGCTCCCCGCGTCTAAGCGCGAACAAAGATGGCGGAAAACTAAACAACTAAGCGAGGGTGCAAGGAACTCGCCCTTTTATCGCTGCGAAATTGACCCCCGAGCGGGTGGACCCTTCCGTGCCTCTGATATTTCGGGGATGGGCTGTGGCAATAGGAGGGGGGAGGGGGGAGATGCCTAGAAAGGGTAGAGCGACGCGAAACTTGCTCGGCCGACGCGTAGCGTCGCGCCGCGCCACGTGAAAAAGGACGCCAGACTCGATAGGTGGCCTCCTAGGCCAAGCTAGACTACCGAGGGGGGGGACACCGCTAAATATTTAACGAGCGGCAGATTTTCGCTCTGCTCGTGGTCGCGCGAGATGATACCTAATTGGACTTTGGACTTTGGCGCGGAACCGCCAATTTTTCACCGAACAACATTTTGTGGCGGGAAAACGTTTAAGACTGGTTAACCCTGTTGAAAAGTTGGGTTATGTGGGGCCGGAGGGGGAGGGGGGGGGGGAGGCGAGGGGATCCTAACCTCGACGGCCTCGTCAAGAAGGGCCCGTTGGGCTTTTCTGAATAAATGATGTTTAATCTTCATATCAGAAAACCGGATGAACCGACGAGCTCGAGAGAGAGAGAGAGGACATGTATATATATATATATATATATGTATATACGTACGTACGTGCATATATTGGGAGCGAGAGGGATGTGCCAGCGGTTCTAGGATGTAGAGGGGGAGGGGGCGAATGAGAAAGGAGAGGAAAAGAGAGGGAGAGAAGTAGCGCGCGGTGGAAGTGAGGTTAGGGGCACCCAGGAAATTTCTAGAAACTTCAGGTTTAGCAATTAACGTCAGAAATTAACGACGCCCGCCTGCCTCGAGCGCAAAGCGCCGGAGAAATTAGTCTCGGAAATTCTCGTAAAATTTCTCGCTCGCTCGCGGGAATCCCCCTCCACCCACCCACTAGTACCGCTCTAGGAAGGTAACATGGCGCCACCAGTCGAGGCGAGCGGTAACTTTCCGGAAATTTTCATTAAGCCTGACAGTAATGACGTCATCAGTCAGTCGAGGCGACCTCATTTGGACTCGTTCATTTCGAAGCTCGCTCACTCGCTTTTCTAACCCCCAAACAAACGCCGAGTCCGTCCTTTCGTCAATTTTGTTCGAGGATCGCTCGGCTGCTCCAAGTTTTCGCCCCCACTTCACTCCTCGTCTTACGTTTCGCACTTTCTCTCGATTCTTTCCCTCTTCTCCTCGCCGAATCCACCCTCGGAAGGTGCCAACTCCGCCAAGTAAACTACTGGAAGCTATATACATATATATATATATATATAATAGAACACTGTGGAGATTAGAGCCAATCAATCGTTGAATTGGTGTCCGCCTAATCCTCGATCGGCCTCCTGCGATACTTGGGCAAAACAGTAGCATCGAGGTCAATCTGTCAGTGCACACCCAAATCCCTGTTTTTCGTTCCTAGTTCACCTTATCCGTTTCTACTCGACGTTAATCTCTCTTAAATCCAACAGTCCTTCACGAGCTCGTATTTACGATCGACAAATTGCACGCTAGCTAAATTAATACCGACAATTCTGCAAATGCAATCTGCACAACATTTACCCTGATCGTCCTGAGGAAACAGCGTCCAAGTGTCTTACCGTTAATGCAGCGTCGAGCGTTCATTCTCCAAAGTAGAAAATCCGCAAATAGCGAGGAACAACCGGAAGTTGACCACTCGGACCAGAGACGAGTCTAAAAATCTTTTACCTCTCGTTCTGCTTTTCTATTTTGTTTTGTTTGTTCTTTTTTTTTTTGCTTTTTCTTCTCGAATATAATATAGGCAATCGCTCAAACTCGACGAAGAATAGTCGTTGATCCAAACAATTTAGCCAACCCATTCCATGCAGATTTACAGGACACGTTTGGCGTTATCCTAGAGCTGACCGGATAAACGCGCGCACCTGGCCCTATCGTAAAATCGATCGTTTCCCTTCAAATCCGTTAATATCCTCCAGCTATACCCCCGTGTCGTTCACTTTTATGGTAAACAGTCGGATTTCAAGCTTAACACACTCGTCTGACCAGATACGTGACTAACTACTTTTTTTCCCTCGAAAACCAGTAAATTTATGTTTATGTATTTACAAATTTTGGACTTTAAACAGCAAGGATTCTAGAAACTGGTAGAAAGAACGAAATTCTACTATTGCAAGATTTTGACATCGATTGGACACCGCGAAGATCCTTTCCTTTGTCGTTGAATTTACGTTCGCTTTTATGAAAAATAGTCTTATTTGAAGCTCGACACGATCGTCCGACCAAATACGTGACTAACTACTCGTTCCCCTCTAAATCCAGTAAATTAACGTATACATAAATCAGAATACAATTTCAAATGTCTCAAGCATTCTATAGAAATAGCTACAAAGAACAAGAAAGTAACGTTACAAGATTTTCAACTCAATCAAGTAGCTTTAGTGATCGTTTTTTCCGTCGTTGGACTTGCGTTCATTTTAAAATAAAATAAAGCTCAATTTGAAACTTTTTACACGCTCGTCTAACCAAACACACCACTGACTGCTGTCATCCCCTAAAATCTAGTCAATCAACGTATATACATTACTTTCATCAGCATATAATTTCGAAAATCGAGAATCGTTGAAATGCACGGAAAGAAGGAGCCGAGCGTGTAGGGTATGAAGATTTGGAAATCGATCGGGCCTCCCGAGGGTCCTTTTCCCGGTCGCTGGACTTATCTCGCGAGACGGTGGCGAACGGCATATCCGTTTTCCCAAGTAATCTCGCGGCGCTTCGGGCGATTCTCAAACAATTCTACACATCTCGAGCGTCGTAGGTGGTTACTTGGTTAGGGGGTGTACGGTGTGCATCGGTGGTGGTGGAGTCGTTTGGTATACTCTCCTTCTCTTTCGGGTTGCGAGCCGCGATTGTACGCGAGTTTGTGGAAAAGGAGAGGAGGGGTGGGGGGGGGGGGGTGGTTGGAGGAGAATAGTGGGAAAGGAGGGTAGGCGAAACAGACAATACACATTCGCGGTGGGTGGCTTATCTAAGAGTCCATGGCGTAGCCCCGGGGGTGCAGTAATAACCGGGAGGGCGGGCTGATACAGGGCTAAGAAATGATAACGGCACTCGCAAGCCAGCCACCATTTTCGAGTTATATTGCCTTGAAAGCCGGCGCCCGAGGAGGGCTGCCTTCCTCGAAGCTGCCACCTACGTTGCTCCCGGACCCCCTACCCACACCACTACACTCAATAACCCCAACCACCCCCCAGTGGCACCTATGCAAGCCGCCGTACTCTCTTACTCGCACTCTCCTCTATCCCCCTCCCCCTTTCAACCCTCTGTGTGTACCTTGCCTGCCTCTTATACTCCTATATCTATTACCTTCCATAATCTTATCTGCGGTCTTCTTGCAGCTCTTTTAGACCCGTCTATATATATATATATATATACGTTTTAGCCAGTTTCCCTCCTTTGTCCGACCAAACTCGACCGTGTTTAACGTTAAATTCTGGAATAACCTCTGAATCTTCTCTTTTATTCAATTTATAGTCAATGTAATTTGTTTATTAAATATATTTATAAATTTTTACGCTTTTCTTTATACATTATACCGCGAGAGAGGGGATTGTACATACGTGCAATAGATATCATAGGAAGGGACTGGTTGATTCTCGTTGAGAAATCGTGGCTCCGATCGGAGAGAAAGGTGGGAAAATTCATGGGTATATAAGTACGAGGGGGGAGTACGAGTCGAGAAGGACGCGTCGAACCCGATGCGTCTACCCGATGCCCACGGGAACCGTAACGGCGACGATCTTTGCTGGAAGGCGAAATGTGTTGTGATACGCGCGTATATCTGGCCACTCTATCCAAGCCCAGATAGCGCAGCAACTATACAACGACTGTGCGTTATAACCGAAGCCTTGCCTCCGGTCTTTATGCACACACAACCAGATACGTAAATTGTCCAATATTTTCCTAAAAATACACACCCTGCGAGACCAGATAAGATTCGATAAGAACCCGATTGTCAATTATTTATAGGTTCGTACGTATTTTTGACTCCTCGCGTGGTACACGTTTCACTCGAATTTTCTCATTTATGCAATTACGTTGCGAAACCTCCGTTTCCAAGCTTGACAGGAAAGGGGGAAGGGTGAGTTGAAGATATCCACGTGGGATGTCGCCGTAGAAATAATTAAATTTGAAATCTATCTAAATTGTTTAAGTTGATATATGTATATAGTACTCGGGAGCGTAAATCTATGAAGCCAATTTTGAAAATTGCGTGCTATTTGTGCAGGCTTCTGGAAAATTCTCCCGATTTCTCGGAAGAGAGACTGGAAGGGGGCATTTTTTCTCATATTATTCGTAAAATCTCGATACAACGATGCATCAAGCAATTAAATAACGATATATAATTAATATCAGCCAGAAGCTGGAATATTCCTCCATGACACAGTAGTATTCAGCTGTATACGATACCCTTGGGATAGGCACTAGTTTCGAACCAACGTTCAATTACGAATTCTCCATAAATTTATAGATTCGCTTTCAATTTATTTACGCAACATTTTCAGTACTTGTAAATCGATGCGAAAAAAACTATCGAGAATATAAAAGTAGGAGGATCCTTTGCTGGATCAAACAGTTTTATCAAGGACAAACGATACTGATAATTATCCAGTGGGAATATTGGAAAATTAAAAATTCTATTGATATCCGGTGATAATTGGATGAAGCCAGAATGTCATAGCAAACCCTATATTCCTCCTCGACACTTTCTACAGATAAAGCGAAAACTTTGACCAATCCGCACAGTGTTGAATTGTGGTTCGAACGAATGTTCTGCATTTTACTCCCATAGGCTAATTTATGTGGGAGACAACGCTATACCCTCGTTTTACACTCTCTTGCCCGGTTGGTCGAGCGTTTTATTTTCACTCGACCCATGCGCCAAAGATCCCCCAAATCAGACATCATACCCGTGTCTTCCTCCTTCGCAAGATTCAAATGGACCATCGTTCGCTCGAAAGAAATAAATGCTTAAAACATCGACCAAATAAAAATCTCGTCGATCAAACGACCGAGCGAAGAGCGAATAAAAATTTCAGCACACTCACAATCATCGTGAATGATAATGCGAAAAGGAGGAGCGTGCGACGAACTAAAGAGTATAAGCGAGTGGTTAATTAGCCCGAAGAGCTGGTTAGAGAGCGGAGGTGCATCGAGTTAAAAAAGTATCTCGTTGAGAGATTAAAAAGAGTGTCAGCTCTGAATTTGTAGTGGGTAGATTCACGCCGGTGAAATTAATATGAGATTCGGTGCGCCGGTGGTTGGAGCGAAGAGTGCGGGCCGGAATGGAAGAGGGCACCGGGTTGGGTATATTTAGCACAAAAAGCCTCTAATTTCCAGGAAGGGTGTAAAAGCGGAGGAGGAGGAGTGGGGGGGGGGGGGAGGGATGGGGGTTGGCGCCCGATGGGTACACCGGGGAAGCTTGTTGGGTCTATAAAACGCCGCTTAGCTTTTTTAGCTCCTGCCCGTGGGTGGTTTTAACCCCGTTAAGCTGTTTCCCGTCTTTTCCACCGTTCCTTTTCTCCTTTTCTCCACTGCCATTAAATTGAGCGCCGCCCACCGCACACCATTCCACTTTCCCGCCGAGCTGTGGCTCGTTACACCACTAAAACTCACTTTTCCTCTTTTTTCCCTACCCTTCCTATCTCCCCACGATACATTCTACCCAATTGCAGCTTCTCGTTTCCTTCTTTTTCTTCTTCCCGCTGGCCACCCCCTTATCCATCGTTCAGCCCGAATTGCTCGACCCAGATTCGTGCTCGCAGTGATTTCTTTGCCCCCCTCCCCCGCCCTCCTACACAACGACTCGCTTCACCACCGCACATTCTCGTTTTCTCATTTCCACCGCTATCCTGCAATTTCCCCTCGGGACTACGCTCCTCCTTTTTCCCCGCCATAATTATGACGTTACTCTATGACTCTGATAAATATTTTTCTTCCAACAACTTCTTCCCCACGATTCTATATATATTCGTATAATATAATTCGATATTTCACTCGTTTGCATTATTATATTTATCTGTTCTACTTACTTCCGTATATATTATTATAGAGGTAGAATAACCAGTTTGGAACGAATGTTTTTTTTCTCACCGATCCCTTTAATCCGGTTGCAGCTAGGTTACTTCCGGTCAGTCAAGGTTGTAGAAGGTGAAAGAGGGTGTAGAATGCGGTAACCCCCTCAGTCCGGTAAGTGTGGAGGAGCTAGTGGAATGGAGAGTGGGTAGGGGGCAGAGAGGTGGCAAAGGGTGGGGGAGGGGGGGGGGGAGGGGAGAGATCGGCTCGAATCTGTCCCTAACGTAGTTTCCAGTTGAAACGCAGATCTGGTGTTGCCCTAACTCGGGCGGGAAACTCAGAAATCTAATGCTAGGAGGACACACGGGCCGCACCAAGCCCGCCGTTAACTTTTAATGCACGGGATTAGTGCCGCGGGTACACGCGGCCGGGCAAACTTTGCGCTAATTTGTTCGTCTATTAATCTTCTACTTGCTCGGCCGCCGCGGAAACCAAAAGAACCCTGCTCCAACCAGCACCAAGAAAGCACACTCCCTGATAAATTGCTACTGCTCTTATCAAACAAACCACCAATTTTCCGGAGAAATTATCGTTGCTTCGCCTTTGTCCCGCTTTCTTTGCAAAAACAAATAAAGTCTGCGTGTATGTGTATATATACATATATATGTAGAGTTTGCGGAAGATATAAATTTCACCTGCAAAGGCATACATTAACGCAGCAACGAAATCTTCTCGCCATTTTGTATCGAACGTGCTCAGACAGCACCGAAAGCGATTTTAAGGACGTGGAATATAAAGAGGGTTGGACGTCCTATGCGATATTAATTCTCCGCGTTATCTTAGGCAGAGCTCCGCCATTGTAACCAAATATTCCGAAGGGAGTGGGTAAGAAACTACCCCCAACATTAATCAACCGTCATCTTTCCCTGAATCAACCCTCTTTGAGCAGAAACACCCTTAATGTTTTTCACCTTCTCGGTTGTTTCTACCCCTTTAATTATATGAACCTTTGTTAACCCTTCGAAACCTTGAGCAAAATGTTACCGCACAATTCCTGCCCATATTGAACGACGCTTTTCATAAACAGCTTTCTGTATATATCGCCCTGAAATTTCCTTATTCGATATAGCGAATATCATTCTAACAAATATTTAACTTATTGTTGCATATAATAAAGTGTATATATATATATATATAAATAAAAAAAGTTACTATTGTTTGTTGCAGAAGTAGCCGTAAGATTGATGTAAGAGGCTGTAAGTTATTGGAAGGTAAGATTGGAGGTCAGAAGACAGGGAGGAAGGGTCATTTTCCAAAGTGATACCGGGTATCGGATAGACAGACAGAGTGGCGTAAGGACAGGTTGAATAATGACTCGGTGTAGGACGAGGTGCTGCGGAGCGCCATCTTGGCTTGGCTCTCTACTTATAATTATTGATGCGGCCCGAACTTTATATAAACTCGAAACTCGTCTCCCTCGCTCCGTCGGTTCGCCACCACCATCCAGCAGTGGAGCAGTATAGCGGAGGAACAGCAACGGCACCACACCACTACACTACTACTGCTACTACTACTACTACTACTACTACTACTACTACTACTACTACTAGTACTAGTACTACTACTACTACCAAGAGAGAAGCAGCAGCATCAGCCGGTTGGAACCAACTCGACGGAGCCCCGGAGCCCGGCCGCCACCCCTCGGCTCTCCAACCAGGCGGCAGGAGGAAATTGTTGGAGTTTTCAAAGTCTGACGTGCAGGATATTATGAACGAGGGTATGGCGTCGTTGAGAAGAGGTGGAGGAGCTAGAGGGGAAGCTAAAGGTGGAGGATGAGAAAGAGAGGGAGAGAGAGAGAGAGGAGGAGGGGGAGGAGGACCCTAAGAGGAGAAGGCACTGCGAGCTTCAAGGAGGGGATGCTGGCTTTGGTGGTAGTAAGCAAGGATCCTCATATGACTCTCTGTATGTATTCGAACCACTAAGGTGACTAAAACAGCATCTCTCAGAGTCCTCGAGGCATCAGCGACCAAGTCCTGCATCCTTCCCTCGTTCCTTCCACTCTCATATACATTCCAATCTTTATTAAATCTTATAACCAAACTTAGATGTGTCTTTTCCTTAAATTTTGCATCTCTTTCTTACAGACTTTAACGAAAGATATTCAAACATATCTGTAAAACGTTCACTAATTAGCCATTGGACGATAAAATTGACCTTCTCGCTTTTATGGACAGACCTCAATAATTCTAATGTTATTGCAAACTACGTGCAATATTGATGGAACGATGAAAGTATCATGAAGCAACTATAAAGTCGAGTCTCTGTTGAAAAATTCATGGGTTTAAATTTTCATTCAAATTTTCCTCCACGACCGTAAATTTTCTTATTGTTTCGTTGAATATTTCAAGCATCTCCATCGTATGGGCGGAGTAGTGTTTTTCACAGTCAAGCAGGTGTTTGTTTTCTTTTTATACAGCGATTAGGGTCGAGACGAGGATGGTAAATGGGAAAAACTCTCGGGGGGGTAGTTTACATTGGGAAATTCATCGGCTGATCAGGAATTCTCTGTGATCCTTGGACATGGGCTTTGAGGGACGTTGGTAAAAGGTATATAATAGTGGTGCTCGGCAAGGTAAGTGTCTTGTTAGTATCGAGAGGGGCACGTGTCTTGGGGTAGACGTATAGTTGCATCGAAAGAGAGAGAGAGAGAGAGAGAGACTGTGACGTTGGCAATGATGGTAGTGGTAGTGGTGAAGGTAGCGGCGGTACCCAGGCAAAACTACCCACCTCGGCTCACTCTTCTGCCTCCAACCCACCCACTAGCCCATTCGTCTAGCTTAAACTATATTCCGACCTAACCTCGCTGCTTTCCTTCCCGTTCCCGGATCCCACACCAGTCTGACAGCCAGGCAATACTTGTTCCAAGGCGCTGTTCAACCACCAAATTCCTTTCTTTCTCCTCCCTTTTTCCCACCAGCAAATCCATTTCGCTTCTTACACGCTCCATAACTATTTCCGCCCCTCGAACCATTTTCGAGACTCAGAAGCGCGCGTTAAAGCCATTAAAAAATTGAATAAACGGCAAAGCTGACGATTTAGCATTGTAATGCTCTAGCGAGGAGGGATTGTTTCGGAGAATAAACTTTGCTGGAAGCTCGAGTGCTTTAAAATATGCGTGTCACGGGGTCTCTCTTGACCCAGGAGTCTTTTCCTCGCTTAATTCGCGTAACAACGAGTGATGAAGAGTGTGTAGTAGGTGAACACGTGCAAGAGTATATCATAAGGAGATGCGAGTAGGTGAGCGCGCACCTATGTACGCCAGGGTAGTGCCTACAGGGGCTAGAAGTATAAGCTTTCCTCTCGCAAATGAGGTAATATATATACAAAAGCTAATACGACCGAAAGTTGCCAACTTGGATGAGTCTCTACGCTGCCTCAGCCAGCCAACCCTTCCTCCCCTGCACAGATACCCTCCTCGCCATCTCACTGGACTACCTGGTCTAAATATTTTAAAGGATCGGCACTCTGCGAACTAGCGGAAACCACAGGGTAGCTCGGATTCGAAGATCAATTCCATTGCTAGTCGAACGATCCTCGAGGTGAATGCTCCACGAAGGAACAAAATTGGTTTCTCGGCAGGACAAAAAATTTCTTTACTCTATTCTCTGTTATTGTAATCGATAGATTACGTAATCATAGAAAATTGTAAGAATTGTGATGTAAAAAAAAACTAAAATATAGTTATACTTTGCGGAGTATTAGAGGAAAGAACCAAAACAACTCCTGTTTTAGGAATAATTAATTCATTAATCAATAATACCTACATGATAATCGACTAATTGCACGATTATAAGAGTTTTTAAGAATTGCATCGTAGGAAAATGCTAGAACAGGTGCTTTGCACATTGTTTTTAAATAAGCATGTACCACATTCCGATTCGTGGCTACATTTGAATTAATTGTGGTATCTCTATTTCTATTTACTGTCGCAGGATATTGCTTTATCTAATTGCTGGATAGAAGGTAGGAGATGAACCGAAGTGGCTGCGGATTGATTGCCGATTACAGCAAACCCTGAACCAATATATATATATATACACATATACATAGTACGTGGTCTACGAAACTTTGAGCATCGTTTATATAACATTAGAAAAAATCTGAAAAGAATCGAGCGCGCGACAGTAGTAATGAAGCTCTCGTACCAAAGAGAATTTTTCGCGTAAAATAAAACAGAGGTACAAATACGTGGATACGTCGAATCTCCATTGGTATTTTACGTGGCATGATTTTCATCCAGGCCATAATTGACGAAGGTAGGTTTACATTTCGAGGGTAGGAACGAGCTGGTATAATTTCTGCAAAATAAGCACGAGCTGCAAGACAAGCGAATCGAAGACTACAATCATCCGGAACGTCTGTCTGAGAGATGTATTTCAGCGACGGGATCCCTATTTCTATTTACAGTGCGCGAGATATTATTTTATCCAATTGAAGGGAAGGGGGGGGGGGGTGAGAGGTAAAGAGAGTTTCAGAACTGAGGAGATGGAAAAGGAAGGAGGGAAGAAGGAAGGGGCGAGGGGTGAATCCAAGGGGGATCCTGGGGGGTTGGTTGGCTGGTAGGACGTTTCCAGAGTACACTGGGAGTTTGTTCTAACTTGCAGTCGGTGCCAGTTCTCCTCAAACAGGCTAGATTATATTCCACGTCTCTCCATCTCGTATAGCGACTCGTTCGCGATTCGCGCTACCGACTGCTCTCTCCTGTTTGTTCAATCCGCCTCCCGCCATTTCCTCTGATTATAAAAAACACCCACGGAATAACCTACAAACCTCCAACAACTATATATATGAATTCCAGGAAAAATCTTCCTCCCCTAGGTTCGTTTCGGTGAAAAAACCTTGGAAAGGATCTTGGAATTTTGTATGCCTATAATCCCCACGCAGGCACTATGGCGAAGAATAAATTAAATACGATAATCGCCGGAAGCTAATACAATGCAGAGGCGAGCATTTAGTTCCACGCTTGAGTTACAGAGGCAGTTTACGATCAAAGCGAATTATATCGCCAAGGGAGCTAATTTGTAGCTTTTAAACATTGCAATTGCTCGGTAAAAACTGTTGAGGGATAACGCGTGGAAGATACAGGAGCCAATTGAAATCGTCGTGGGAGAAAAGTGGACGGATGTTTGAAAGGGGATGAGAGCTAGGTGGAGTAGGGGAGCGAGAGGAGAGCTAAGGGTGAAGTATGTCTTGCAGAGAGAAATCCTTGCTTCGGAATGGCGCGGAATGGCTGCAATAAAACCGATGCTAGGTTGTATTTTATCGGATACGTTAACAGCTTCGTAAATCAGGATTCCAGCCATTTCGGTTTTACGCTCGCTATTGTCTGACAATTTAAGACACGGCTACTCCCTTCGATTCAGGTAGAGTCGCTACTTCCATCATTTCGTCCGCAACCTTCGAGTTTCAATTAAAGCCCTCCGCTGTGAAAAATGATCCGTCACATTTTCATATTCTTAAGAGGCGTTAATTATATCGTTGATGTATATTTTGTGGAATTAGTATGCGGGGGTAAGCATTGGTACCGTTTGCTGGGGTGTGCGAAAAAGCTTTAAGGGGTGTTCCAGTGGAACTTAATAATTAAAGGAAGGGAGGCTTTTTTTGCTCGAGGGAGGTTTGGCTTGAATCAAGAGGTGCTTGCGAAGCCGGTGGCTCATGAATATTCATTTCTTGCTGGTTTCTTACAGGAGATCGAGGCGGGGGTGAATAGGGGTAGGAGCAGCCAGGGTTGTACTTTTAAGCTCGGTAGTGGGGGTTCTGGATCAATGCCGAGGCCACGCCTCCTTCATCTTACATCCTACTCCCTGCGCCTTCCTTTCCTTTTGCTTTTCCAACCCTCTCCGCTTACGTCCTACCATCACCCCCTCCCACCCTCCTTGCTCTCCTACTCTTCATCTCACGGAAAATCCGTCGAGAAAGTGTATCCAAGCTTCCTTCCTTTCGTCCGTCCTTCCTTCCTTCCTTCCTACCACGTCCTCGTAATATTAAATTCAATGTAAAATTGTATGAAAAAAAAACTTGTTTATTTTTTTTAACGTTTTACAACATTTATTTTCCGAACATTGTTCAGAAATTTTTGTGGTAGCCGTTTTGCTGATTTTTGGACACGTTTGTTCCCTGATTAAAATATAAGAAAAAATATAGTTTCGGTGTACCGATATTCTCGTAATATATGTAATATGTGTTAGTATTTTTCAGATATATATATATATATACGTAAGTTGAACGCAAAACTAACTCGCAGGGTTATAAATTTAAGGCATGGTCTCTATTAGGTAACTGCCATGAGTAAGACTCATACGCGAAATTCTACCGGCTTGCATTAAACTTCGATCTACCCGAACTATAAGTAAGTTCAATTCGTAATATCTATATGAGGATGTACCCCTTTGTTATCAGTTATATAGTCTAATTTATCAATGAATTATATATGCAATATTGTAAATGCAGAAAAATATCAATAAAAATGATCGACATACCCTCTCCCATATTTTTGCAGAATTCTGCCAAGATTTTCATAATTAGAAATGGCAGTGGCTGGTGGTAATTAGTTGCGGTATTTGGTTTAGATGGAATATATGCGAGTGCGATTAGATTCGGTTGGAAAGAAGCGCCTGGAGGCGTCTTTGTCGAGTTGTCAAGTTCGAATGGGACGAGAAAGCGAAGAGGGTAGACGATGACTAGAGATATTTGAAGAAGGAATGAAACGAGGATTGTCGAGGTATTCGCAAATGAAATTGGAGTTATTAACGACAGGTACCTCAATTTCATCGTATCTATCAAATTATTTGCATGTCTGCAAAAACTCGTTTTGTACCACTTGATTCATAGAAATAGTAAACTACACAAAATCAACGATTCTGCAATAAATTATTTTTCTAAATATTTGCAGCGTCTCGTTTGTAGTACCACATTATTGATGGTATAGTATATAACGCATACATTGTATATACAGAGTGCACGATTATATTTATAATGAATCACTGCGTTATTAAGGGTATATAGTTATGACCTAGAAACACGCGTGTAAGTCAGGGGAAAAATTTATTTCGAGTGGCCCGAGACGATAAATGGATCCGTGGTGATCGAAGATAAGGATGGGGATGGTGGGTGCAATAACGAAGAATTTGATGGTAAACAACGGTAATAGTGCGAGGTGTACGATTGGCGCGTGGATCGGTTCGTGGGATCATCAAAGAGAGTCATGACAGCTGCTCATTGAGGGCATTACGCTAACCGAAGGCTTCCATTAGTCGTAAATGGCGTACTTGGTCGAAGCTACCCCGTGATTTGATTCAGCATCAATGTAGATTCCTTCGGACAATGATTCGCCAGGGTCCCTCGGGATTATCCCAGGGAAATAGCCCTTTTCCTTCTTCCTGTAGTTATTGAATTACCATTGATACCTCTACACCACTAGACAACAATTCGTGAAAGGCTAACCAGCTTTCGACCCAAGATCTACTCCAGGTTCTCCAGTGCAGAAAAAATACTACTCCATGCTTGTACACCTCTGCTGTACCCTGACACAACCACCAATGCTCGCTGTAAATCTCTGAACCTGACGAAACTATAGTTCCCTTCTTTTCTGCAACAGTGTTAAAACACAATTTATAATTTTAAGGCTTAGAATTATTGTCCAACCTTGTGCAAAAATTGCGAATTAATTCAAGCGCAATAAAAAATAAATCAGAAGGAATAATGTGGAGGTTATTGTGATTTTATAAAAGGAATACCAAAGCTGCAATTCCACACTGATACGATGGATGCTAATTGAGTAAATATTAATAAAGAACGGATAAAGTAGTCTAGACTTATATATAGCGAGCAGCTGGTTTGTTTGGGAAAGCTGTCGCAGCGTGGCAGCACTGCCTGTTAATCCTTAAGGACCTCCAGGATCCCGGCACAGTCGCGCCTCTACCGGCCTTTCGACCAACACACTGCATTATTTTACCTTCCGGGGAGTTGCAGGTCTCTGCGGATAAAGTGGAGCTCCTTCTCCAAACATTCCCAGCCAAGGAAAGCATGATCACTCAGCAGTGCCACAGTAGTATTCCCACCGCAAAATTACCCGCAGTCTCGATAAATTGACCCCCTTCAACTCCAGACGACCTATGGTTCGTTTCATTTTCACTTGGACCATACGGACAATCCATATGCTACAAAAAATTGTTACATCATTTTATCGAGCGAATTCTTAAATTTTTATTTATAAACGAATCCTTTGTTATTCATTTGATATATATATATATGACTATTTCAATTAAATAAATATTGTATTATATTTACACACAGGGGCAAAAGGATCTCTCCAAAAAAGCGTGTTTCAGGGTAATAATTAATTTGACGAATAAAATAGAGGATAAATTGTGCATACGTTGGGT
Organism: Prorops nasuta; assembly: GCF_024137725.1. NCBI lineage: Eukaryota > Metazoa > Arthropoda > Insecta > Hymenoptera > Bethylidae > Prorops > Prorops nasuta. Next base: position 99,305 of record NW_027116857.1, on the reverse strand, counting down.
GAAACGTAACAAGCTCGATAAATTGACCCCTCGTGAAACGCCGCTGGCAAATTGCAGGTCGACTTAATTGCTGACGTGTAATACTTGCCGAAAGCGACAAAAGCGCAGTTGCGCATATCATCGGATTATTGGGATAAAACTGATTTAACCGAAAATGCGTTTCGCGAACAAAACTTATTAATGTATCAACGTGTTCTTAGAGAGGACGGTGGATGGGGTGCAAAACGGCGACTCGACGAATTCAATCTCGGTTGGTTATATTTTTCATCGACGAGCATAAACGAACAATTTTACAAAGGATTTGTCGAGAATGATACACCATAGGCGAGAGGGAGTGCAATAAAAAGAAGAGATTGGAGCGCGCGAGGGAAGAGTTGCTGGAGATTTTATTCCCACGGGATCTCTGCCTACGTTAAATTGATTCGCCTTATTAAAAGCGGTCTGGCGTTGGGCAGAAAAGTTTTTCAATTTCCCAGCCACCGTCTCCGGCGTTAAATTGCACCGATAAATTGCACAATGGCACAGTGTTCGTGGAAAATCACATTGGCCAGCGCAGACGCGGCCGTCTCTCGCCACACGCGCTCCACTTTCCTCTCCAATTTCATTTTCCACCGAAGCCCGATACGAACGCGCGCCACGCTCACCGATGTGTTTTATACCAATTCTATCGATACTTACGTATCTTTGTCAATCCACCGTCCCCGATGCATTCATGGCGAACCGAGCGCTCGATTCCCCGAAAAGAGCTAAAGAGAAATTTCGCTCAACAAAACTGCGCCTCGCCAATATTCTAATATCAACGATCAATCGTCCAACCAATTATTATATATATATGTATATGTATCTACGGATATTCGAGTCGAATGACGTATCTCTGCCACCCTCTTTGCGTTCGTATATAGCAAATACGTTTGTGGTTCCTAACAAATTGTTGAATAACAATCTCATTCGATACAACACATATATATATATATATATATATATATATATATGCTTACGTGATATCAATGAGATGCAATTTGAAAGTGTTGGAGTAAGGTGCAGCACGTGAGTGTAATGCATACAGCACGAGTGTGGCACTAAGGTAAGGGGCAAGAAACTCGGGGGCGTTCTTATCTAATTGTTGGAGTCTAAAGAAAAATGGCGGACAGGCTGGCATGATTAATTAAGAAAGCTATTAGCCAGCTCCAAGTTTCTACGAAATTCCCGCAGTTATGTTGGGAGTTGCACGTATTTCAGTGCCGATCTCCGATAATCGATAAGAAGTCGTGGTGGGTGCACGCGTGTTGAGAATCCGCGAGGAATAGAAGGGGGTGCGCGAGGGGTGGGGGGGACGTGCGGAGGATAGAGGAGTCTTAGGATTGGGATCGAAGGTAAGAGGGCACACGAAGGGGGTGGAGATACGAGACGAGGCGAGGCGAGGTGGAATCGTGCGGGGAAGTATAACGGTTCGTAGCCGCAGGCAACCCTTAGGAACGTAATTAATATTTATCCCACCCCCGACTCTAACGCGACCGAACCACCCCCGGCCCCCGAACGTCTCCTTCCCGTGACCCCTCTAAAATCCCAGCACGCTCCTTGTAAAATCTAATATCTGAGGAAGCGGCTCCGTGGTCCTAGTCGAGTTGGAGCCTGCCCTCCCCCTCATCAACCTTCTCTCTATCCCATAGTCGATTCCCCACCTTCCCATTTTCCCAACGTTCTACGCCCACGTGCTCCTCTCTTTCCCTTTTCCCCACTCGTACCGGAGGAGAGCTCGGCTAGCAACTGGCAAGACGAAACTGGGGGGTGGGATTGGGCGACGCGAGGAAAGCAAAACGCAACTCGAGCTGCCAAAGCACTCCTATGTCTATGTATGTGTGTGTGTGTGTGTGTGTGTGTGTGCGTGTGTTTGCATATACGAGTCCAATTGAAACAAACCAGCGAGGGAAATTCTCGTCGCGAAGAAACGAATGATTGATGATTCGTGCAGCGGCCACGCCACTCGAAGAAGCATCGCTCGCTGGAATGAAAAGTTGAAAAATGATGAAATGACGGTTAATTCGGAGAGGACGGCGCGTTACGAGGGATATTAATGGTTCGAAATGTTGCTCGAGAAGAAAGGCATCTGTAGTATCGTGTTTCAATGGAAGAACTTCTCTATAGACTGGTATGTGTACTGCCTCTATAGAAGCACTGTAGCAGCCAATAAGATGAGGATGAAAGAGGATCGAGGGTCGTGAGGATTGGGGATCCTGATTGGGCAGGCTACGAGATATGAGTTCTAGATGTATCAAGGAGAAGAGGGTTCTAAGCATCCAATGAAAACCAATATGGGGTAGACGTAATACTGTGGAAATACTTTGGGATGAATATTGACTATATTATTATTATGTGGGAATTCTCTCGCGCTCCAACATTCCGACGTAAAATAAAATTTGACATTATCCGAGCAATAATTTCGGTCCCGAAGCCAAACTTGCGGAGAATTCGGTAGAATAACGTGGATGGATCGAAAAAACGATCGAGATTGTGGAGTAAATAATCATTCGTAGCCTGAGTTCTATGAAATCTGCGATAAAATTTATGTAATTGGTTTACGTTTGAAATTTACGAAAATGGGAGAAGGGTAGAATGTGGGAAAAAATGTCGATCGATAGAAAATTATTCGATAATTCGATAGGTTGTAAACAGCAATGCGTAACGAGCGAAGAATTATTATCATTATTGGTTGATATTGGAAAAAAGTTATAATAATAAATTTGAAAGTAGTTGGAATATAGGAGAGATCGAAGGACGCGAGAGCGTGGAGAGAAATATGACAGTCGGGCTCGTATAAGCAGGAAGGTAGGGTGGGTGGTGAAGGAAGATGGGTGGAACAGGGAGACGCGGGAAGGTTAGGAGGGGGTGGGGGGGGGTGGAAAACTAGTCTGGAGTCGTAGGAGGTTTCGAGGGAGAGAAAAGAGGCGGCTGGAGGAAGTGCGCGCTTTGGAGGGAAGAGGGGGAGGGAGGGGGGGGGGGGCTGCCTGCGCTGCTTCAGAAACGGGAAAATCCAGGAACGAGAGTGGGAAACGCAACGTACGAGCCCTGTTTTCCCGGGATTTCTCGAGGGGCGGCGTCAAGACGCTGCCGGGCGGCCAATGGTAGAGCGTCGCGACGCTTGCGCGTCTCTGCGATTCGTCGATCCGCCAGCTTTCTTAGAAGCGCCGCAACGCGGCAGCGCGAAAAATCCAGGAAAAACCCGCCGAGGCCGCGCCGAGCCTGGCCATTGGCCCGCATCGCACTTTTCTTCGCTTTTCCGAACCTTTAAAGGGCCAATGGCGCGCTGCGACCACCAAGCCCAAACCTGAGAAATCGATAAGTTAGCGCCGGTCTTTCTGAAAACCCAACGTTCTGCACTACTACGCGTCTACGTGCACCCGATAGATGTATATGCGTCTGTAGTTTCTCATCGCTCCTTCCTTATTACGGACCACCCCTGCCCCCTCTTAATATACCTTACAAACGCTATATACTCAGCTCCTATATTTTATCTTCCACTCGACTCTTTATATACGAACAAACAAAATCCTCTACATTTTTATCTTTATATACAAAAAACTTCTCAACGCGGATTCGTACAATGAATCTTCGAAGATCGTGTGATTCAAGCGTAATTTAATTATTCCCTACTGGATTAATTTTTTTTTTATTGATTGTAACAGTGATTTTTATGGTTTGAACCGTGTTCCGGTAATGTATAATTAAAGATTTTGAATTTATGAATACCGTACTTGGAACGAGTTAATTCGATGTATCTTATAGCTGAGATAATAATAATCAATTCAACGATCTTAACAAAACGTTATCAAAGAAGCTCGTTACTGTAGCAATCGCTTGGGGCATAGCTCGACCCTGCACAAAGAATCTCTGGCCAGTTTCTTGGGCCGGTCATATACGTTAACGAGGTGCGGTATGGAAATTTCGTCATTACCAAGTTGGACGCTTTACAGATTCTCGGGTAGTTTGAGTGATTATGGCGTAGGTGGTGCTAGAAATAGATATTGGCACTGTTCGTTGTGTATTTCTGGTAAGATCTTGGGTACTCTGGTCCATGGATCGCGACACTTTGCAACTATATATATATATATGCACCGGTTGATCAAACCTTAAAATTATGCGAGAAAAGTATCAACGCTTGAAACTCATGGAAATAGAAACAAAGTTCAATCTTCGCGACTGTATACAGACACACCAGCCAAGCAAATCTTAAGTATACGCGCGTTGAGGGACCTCGAAGAATAAATGAGAAACAAGCGTTTGACGATGATCATAAATAAGGGTGTTATTCGAGCAGGATGAAATTATTGGGAAAAGGGAGGGGAGGGGGGGGGGGGGTGAGAGTATAGCGTTATCCGCGGAACGGGTAGGAGAGACGGTACTTCGAGCGTGGCACAGGGGTGGTTGGGGGTGTTGAGGAACGTCTCCCAAACAATTAGCGCGTCGAAAGGAGTGCGGGCGTTGTGCGAGATTGGGGAGTTGGCCCGTCAGTTTCTCTTCGGCTCTGTTTCCCTACTTAGCGTTTCTCGCAACGCGCGACTGGCGCCTTCTCCCGAGGAGCTCATTCCCCCCCCCCCCCCCTTCAACCCCTTCCACAACGTCCTTGCCGCTGCTCCATCGCGCGTTCAGCACTCATGTGTCTCGTAACATTAATAATGCGGGAGAAGACCGCGAGGCGCTTCTATGCAGACTCTGCGGGCTTAGCGAGCCCTAGGAACTTGGACTGGAAGTAAGTTCTCGAGAGTCTGGATGGAAATTGACGTTAATGTGGCCCGAAAGCAGCGAGAACACCCCTAACCCCCTCTCTTCCTTCCTTGCCTCGAGCCAGCTACCCCCACCCCCCACCCACCACAATCCAACTCGCTTCAAGCCGACGGTGATTATCGGCCCGAAAGAAGCCAACCCTCAACCACCATCACCATCCATCCACGAACGGGATGTAGGAGGTTAGATGGTGCACACCCTCACCCCCACCTCCACCCCCACCTCCTCCTGACGTCGGTTGACGCTCTCAGGTACTTTCAGCTTAACTTCCTTCCTCCCTTGCGTCGGGCCAACTGGGAACCTCCAGAATTCCGAGCATCAGCTTGTTTACGTATGATTCAATTTTACTTCATCAATATCGAGCCTCGTACGCTGCACCAACCATCCACGCCTCGATGAATATTCTTATTAGGAAGCCCGAATCCTCTCGGGTTATTCAGGGACATTATATATCCTTCGTGCTTCCACGAAACTTCCATTCTAATTATTCGCTGATTCAATTTTTTATCAATTATTACACAATTTCTTCAAGTGGAAGATCATTATTTATATATATATATATATATATATATGTGTGTGTGTAGAATTAATGCGAGGCTCTGGTCAGCAACACACCTGTGCATATACAGCCTGTGTGTAAAAGGACTGGAACACGATGGAACGAGAAACAGAGGGAAACAAAAGAGCTGGCGGAAGTGTAGAACATGCCACGTAGATACGTGGGACGTTATACTCCGGTAGTCCCACTAATTGTTTCGGAAACGTTATACTCGGTCCCGCAAAATTTCATCCATCGCGTCCCGGAGGATCAAGATTTTTTCAGCCATTTGGAAAGGAACGATATGGCGAGATGAGTGCTTCGAAAGAGTGGGACGATTTTTCCGAGTCGGCATCGCGGGTTTGGATGATATAGAAAGAGGGACAAATATTTGACTTGGTAAGCCGAATGGCGTAAGGGCATATGCAGCAACGATAAGGGGCAGCCGCACGGTTGTTGTTGGTCTCCGACTCGGAGCTAAAGTAGCAGACAGTGTCACTAATTGTCTCAGGGACGTTACTGGACATTGCGTGCCGCGGGAATCGCCTTGTCCAGGAAAAATCCGATTTGCCGAGTTAACCCGGATTAATTACGGTGATTAAAGTTTGTTGTTTGCCATTCCGGAGTTGCTGATGTTCAAATAGGATTTTCCTTGTCAACTGCGCTGAAAGGTCAGCATCCTATTGCGCATCGGGCAAAGGTCGAAATTTACAAGGAATCTCGCTCGAGTTAACAAGATTCCTCCCTCCTCCTCCTCGTCATTTTTCTCCTCTCGCGAGGATTTGCCAAACGATAAGCCCGGAGCGCGAAACTTTGCCGCATTGACGAAGCCTTATCCAATCCGGAATATATATATATATATATATATCCATAGGGTTGGAAAACAAGCAAAAACTGTTACCCACTGTATCATGGAAGGCTTTAGTTCGGCTACAGGAATCTAATTGAAGAGAAGCGGGGTATTGTTCCAAAAAGTTTCACTTAACTTTGGCAATAAGCTTTAACCGATGGACTTTGCCAAACTATGTCCATTATTCGATTAGTCGATGTGGGGGTGGGGGTAGAAAGAAAGAGGAAAAAGGGCAAAACGGGCAGGCAGGCAGGCAACGTATGGGAATAGTCGATATGCGCGAGCGTTTTAAAAGTATAGTGTCTAGCAGGAGGAAAACCAGTTGGGGCCGGAGGAATGGAGAACTGCGGGCAAAGGAGTTTCCTGAAGCAGGCGGCATTTTCCCACCGCTGACCAGTGGTCAAGCAAGCTCTAAGACCCTTTAACTGGCACGTACTGACCGATAGCCAGCGAGAGAATAGGGAGAAACAGTTGCCAAGGTATATCTTCAGCACTGAGGGGACATCGACGTTTTCCCAAGTAGCTGCTTCGTCAAGCAACTTCCCATCGGTAATTTTAACTTCTTACCTTCGCTTACCGGACTAACGAGTTGCATTAACTTCACCCCTTCGCAAACGCTCCTCTCTATATGTCTATACCGAGTAATTCAATCACTTGCGTACATAGAAGCTAAAACTTCGTTATTATTGGCGACAAAAATAACTTTAACGTTATGATAGTGGGAATATTGTGTTTGTTCCAAAAATATTTTATTCTAATTTATTATATATATATATATATATATATATGAATTTAGTTCATTTGGGTCCTCTTATGATTTGCATCTCTCGAGTGGTGTATTCTCATGATTCATTCAATAGTCCAGTTTTTATGACGTCATTGTGTATAGAGACAAGAGTAAATGTATTCTTTAAATCTTGATAAACTAGTCCACTTTATTCGATGACCTTCCCATGTATCTGATCGAATCGCAAAGTTTCTCACGAAACCACGCGAATCAGGTATATTGCTCAATCCAGTTTTAATTTGCTACCGCCTAGCCGGATCGAGGGATCTCATCTTAGATCCAGATATACTTGTTTTGCACACCTTTCACAGTGATTTCTGGCTCGAATGAGGAAGGTACTAAAACAGGTTTCTCCATCGTATGCACGGTGGTCTAGAAACGTCCTATAAAAATAGTCTACTGCACGTTGACCATGTTTTTAGAAATTTCAATAAAATGTTTGATATGTTTGAACATCTAAAAATACGATAGCGAACAAACGGTACATTAGCTATGTTGATGGACAGAGACAGCTCAATTCACTTATTCGTCCGTCTTTGTCTATTAACAAACCAATCGTATTTGGATTTTGTCGGCCATCGCATTTTTCGATGCTTTCTTCTCTCGATCCACTTTATCTGACGGTCCCTGTACATATAGATTAATTTTTGCATTCATTATTAGTATCGCATAGTTGCAAGTTTTAATTGTTCGTAGATATATGTGTTTAAAAAGAGCAAACCTGCAGCTTTATCGCGAAAGCACACATATACGGTGAAATCTGTTTATGACACAGAAGCTTTCGAGTGATTTTAGCGAAACATCCGGAAGTTTTGTTTTCGCAGATGAATGTAAATTTAATGGATACATAACTTTAGTATACGATGCTCATGTTATACGTATACAACACTGTTGTGCCAACACGACAATCAGTTCTTGCAGAATAGCACTGCTAAATGATAATTCGTATGACAAAATTATTACCGGTATATAAGCTTTGCTAATTAGTTAACGTTATTTAATATTATTTTATCTTCGTCTCTAGCGCGTTTGCTATTAAAACTAGAAATTCATTTTCGCAGAACAGGAAGATACACTCTCTGGCAAATTTATGTAAAATATTATTTTATTGAAGAAATGTCAAATAAGATTGTAAAATTAGAATAAAAAAATAGAGTATAGTGATAGAAAAATCATAAGAGGTTATATTCAATAACGACTCTGTTTATAATCAAAGTTTCCATTAATTTTTCATAGAAAAATATAGAACCATATGTTCGCATATAAATTGTATATACTATAAACTACCATCTGTCCGAGATAATAACGAAAATATTCCCTCAAAGTTTGGGGCTCTCGGGATACATCCGACACTATGATCCCTTTCGCGGCCAAGCTCTATATACGTTTGGAATCCTTATCTCGAAAGTATTATCCAGGGAGAGGGTCCAGCGTGATTATTTAAGCCCGTCAAGGTCGCGCGGGTTGAAGGCATCTCATCCGTTCTCCAATCGACCGGAGAACGCGCGCTAATGAGTCGTGAAATTGACATAAGGGCTCGATATCATTGAAATGGTATTTCTGGTAGAAACAAGGTGCAAGAAGCGAGTCATCTTTTCACGAGTCATCGGGAAGTCTGGAAAGGAACCTTTGGCAGTATGCTAATAAAACGGATCTTATGTGGCGAAGACGCCATTTTGAATAATGTCGACCAATCAGAGACCTTGCTGGGGCGTCTTGAAGGGTGCGAGGGACTGTGCCGCGCACTAGTCTCTCCTTGCTCCAAGACAAACTACCCTTATATTATGCTGTACTGTAAACCCAGCCACATCACCTCCCCTCTCCCTCCCGCCTCTCTCTCTCTCTCTCTCCTCTCTTCATGGTTTTCTGCCTCCCTCTCCCCGAAGCCCCTCGGTATACCGGCGTGCTCCTTCGACTCGCACCAACCATCCCATATCTTCCCTTACTACTCGAATCTCTCCCTCTCACACTCTTTACCCTCCTCGCACACCCCCTACTCCAACCCCATCTCCAGCACCCTTGAAGAGCTACCGAGAATCGCTGGAAACATTTTCCATTAACGAGACGCCGCAGCTGCGATGCCCGGAAAAGGATTTCCGAGGTGGCTGCCGGATTTCTAAGTTGGAGAACGTAATAAGTTTCCAGATTTCCCTCCCAGACCTATAGCTGCGTCCGTAATTGCAAGGGTGGATCCTGAAAATAGTCATTAATTATCGGTAGTTTCGACAGTAATGCTCTTTCCAGCCATCGGTATAACTTGATGAGATACCTCGTACCTCTTTCGTTCCAATTTGCAGGCTTAGCAATAATCCTTATCTCTCTCGCTTCTTCCAAATATTTCATATCGATTTTTCCAGCTTTCAAGAAGTGTCTTTTACACACACACACACACACACAGTCGAAAATGTCCTAATATATATTTATCTATATATACATCTCGTCGAAAGTTCGATCAGGCACAATGGAAAACTGAGCTTCATTGTGCGATGAAAGTTATTCGTTGAAAATTTGATTTACGAATTGAATTGGTATATAGAATAGGTAAGGTAATTCCAATTCACATGCCAGTTTAAATGCAGACTATGTGTAATCAGATGCAAATATGAGGGAGGATCGAGGAAGCCATTTTGAAGGAAACGAAGCGGCCGTTCCCAAGACAGAGGGTGGTTTTAACGAAGATGCCTTGAGAGTGAGAGAGAGGGGGGGGGGGGGGGGAGAGTACACCGAAGTGCTAAAGGGAGCGCAGAGAAGACTAGCTCTCCCTTTCCCAGGCAGTGTCTTAAGTCTTACAGGATGGTTCGGTACGCCTGACAAGCGACGTTAATGTATGTATGAGATCCAACAGCGGAGGAACCACCCACTTCACGTTTCATCCCCTTTTCTCCCAACCACCCACCTTACTCTTTGGGGTGAACACCCCGGCACCAAAACAGCTATGCGCATACGTGAATCTTTGCCTCGGCAAGGAGTTCCTCTGCTCTTGCAAACTGCTACCCCATCAAACAATATATTGCACCCCCTAGAAAAATGAGAAAATTTAGTAAGTTATATAAAGCAAAATTAATCTCGAGAATTGATAAAATAGGGAAAATAATGGAGTTTCCTAAATATTATTACGAGTCGTGAAACTTGCCAAGGGAGATAAGCTTATCGAGAATGTTGGGACGCAGTCTTGCGGAGAGAAAGATTGTGTTTTCTCAGACCGTATCTTAAGTGTTGCAATGGCGGGCACACGTCTGACGAGCGACGTTAATGTATGCATGAGAACTCGTAGCGAGAAACCACCCCCTCTGCGAGCAGTTTCAACCCCTTCTCATAGCATCTACCTCACTCGTGGGGACTGTGTGGATGCCGGCCCCCTGCTTCCACCCACCCATCCGCGTACGAGCCTTTGGGTTTCTAAGGGAGACTGCACAATGAAATGAGAAACATGAGAGACCAAGCTAGTCGACCTGCGTCTTCGTTTCTCACCCCAGCTCCACCCCCGATCCACGAACACCACCTTCCGAGGTCCCCGTTAAATGTGCCAAGACCGAATACCCGCGTTTCCAAGGAACCTTCCAGTTTAACAGGGTGGCAACACCACCCACGAGGCTCGTCTCGTGTAATCAACGAAGACGTGCCTTCTGCTTTTCCTAGAAATTCTCTCAACTTCCCCCTCCCCCCCCCCTCCCTCTCCCTCCACCCTCCTTTACTCTCTCTTAGCCTCGAATCTCTTCTTCCTCGGAATAGACGTCCCTTTTAGCCAACGTCAATCCCCGAGGATTCCCTTACAGCTTTGCCAATATTACCCAACGACTCTTTGCCGCACGTATATAATAATCTATCATATTCTTGTTCAAAATTCTATACCACTTACTCGTCTCCTCTCGAGTCTATATATCTCTGGAATTGTTTAAACTACGAAACTTTCTATATCATTATTATTATTGAATATTCAGGTCATCATTCGTTTAGACACGTGTTATATATTATACGTACACTGTACATGGTACTGTCGAAGCTTAATTTATCTTCCTCTTAGGATGGTTCACGTGTCTGATGACATTTGGCTTTATGCCGTATTTCCTTTCTCGGTGCACTGCTCGTCTTTCCGCTCCAGATCCCCCCGGCTAAAGCCGCAGCTCCACGAAAAGGATGAGCGGAGAGGATGGAGAACACACGCATCAGCGGTGACGTGCCTATGTATTTACGTGGCACTACCCTCGTTCGCAAGCTGCAAGCTCGAGACACCAGCTAGGATTATACCCTGCCTACCCCCTAGCCCCGCTCCTTTTACCATACAACACGCGTGCACAGGCAGTCACAGACACATACACACCTACTTTGACACCCGCCAGCCAGGATTCTCCTTCCCCGATGCTCGATGCCTCCAGAGCATAGTCGCGAGCTTCACCAGCAGCCAAGGACACATACATTTGCTTGGCTTTTCCCTCGCCTATCGCTCTCCCTTTATTTCATCCAAATTATCCTATTATTCTGATAACTAAACGGCCATACCATCTCTCTTTGAAATATTAAGGAGCATACGACTTTCTCTTAACACGAATATTGTCTCAGGTTATTGGTACGTTATGATTTTTGCTGTCTCGTGTTGTAACAATGTTAATGGTGTAACGATTGAGTCTGTATTATCATTTTGTGCCACTGATCGAATAATCGTACCTTTTGTGAAGTATTGACAAAGTTTTTGAACCGTTGCTGTAGTACTATGTAACGTAAGATGTTCCAAATTTCCAAGAATAAAATGACAAAATGTTGAAAATGCCTTTTTTAATCGGAATAATCAGCTGAGAGAGAGAGAGAGAGAGGCGAATAGAAAAGGGTGAAATATGCGAGAAAGGTTTTAAGCAAGTTAAAAGAATGTTCTTGCACCCAGCATCGATGTCTCCGCATCGCGGTGGGTGTGACTTTTCATTTTCCACCGGCGAATCGCCGTTTTTTCCTCACCTTCCACCCTCCTATTATCCCAGCGCAGATAACGCTACCGAGTGCGCGGAACGCGAGGATGGGGATGGAGAACGCAAACTCGGATTGCCAGGCCGTTTATATCACTTTGCTTTACGACTATTTTACGGCTTCTACTCGCTTTATACGACGTATGGATGAATCGAAAAGAAAAAAAGTTCCGTATACACCGCGCCTACGCTTTATATATCCATTAGTGGATAGTTTTATTGGGAATAAAACTAGAGATTATGGAGGATTTGCGAGGACGAGCTGGAGGAATTTCTAAAAGCTTAACATTTCTTAGATTTTCAGAGCACTTTCGTAATGAATCTTGCAGGATGACGTAGGTTAATCCGATTTCCTTCCGCTTCATCCCCTTGCTCGTGGAAGGGGGCGGGGGGGGGGGGGGGGTAGGTGGTGGGAAAGGGACGAGGGTGCTCCAAGGGTACGCCGGAATCGGGGTAAGATGGAGGAAAATCGTTACTCACTAGTCGCGGTGAGTCGAAGTTTGAGGGTGAGACGGGAGGAAAGAGAGGGAGTTACTCGCCAACGAGAAAGAGGGAGGTTCGCGCACACCCATACACACACACGCGCGCGAGCACACACATTCTCGCCAACTCCGACTCTACCCTCTACACATCTAGGATCCGACAAGACTATCCCGTGGAAAACGCCTAAAATACGTCGATATGAGACAACTTCGGACGGTCCCCGCCAACATTCTCCACCCTTACTCCAAAACAACCCCTATTTTCGAGCTTTCTCTCTCTCTCTCTCTCTCTCTCTCTATTTTTCTGCTTTTTGCCATGGCAATCTGGAAAACTTCAACTTTGACGAACAGAGTTTTTCGTAAGATTCGTGAATATATGTCTGGAATACGTCGATAGGAGACAATTTTTTATGTTCTCCATCCTTACCAGAATCTCCTTTTTCTTATACCCATGTCCATTTCTCTGGGTTTTGCCACGACAATCTGCAAAATTTCAACTTTAACCAAAGTCTCCATCAATCCTGTGGAAAATAACTATAAAATACATCGATATGAGAAAACTCCAGATGTTCGCCACCATCATTTTCCAGCCTTACTGGAAAACCCCGTCTTTCCACCCCTGACTATTTCTTCATTCTGCCATGACAATGTGGAAAATTCCAACTGCAGCTGAAATTTATCAATAGTAACGCGCAAACTATAATATACTGATCAATATAAACCGTCATCGTTATAAATAAATTCCTCGAGGATTTCTCTGTTCGGAATGATAACTACGAGAGGAGGAAATGTGCTGAAAATGATATTATCAACGTGGATAAAACGTAGCGCAGATATATATATATATATATATATATATCTGACTATACGAGGTGCGTTCCCTGGTAGAAGGCAAGTTGTGGAGAAACTTGAGGATCGAAAGGGTGGGACTAGGTGGATAGGGAGGTTTGGGCTCGAGGGTCGTAGGGTTGGGTTTGGAGACGAGGAAAACAGTTTTCCACCAGGTCTTACCATACCAACCAAACCTAACCTACGTCGTATCATTAGTTATCTAAATTGAACCTGTAATAGCGGCTTGGAGTCGGTGTCTTAAGTTGAAATTCTCAAAGGAACCACCTTTACCCTTCTGGCGCCCACATTTCTACCCCACAGCATCCTACCTACCTGCTTCCTGCCTTCCTTCCTTCGCTCGCTCTTCCGCGTCTCTTATGCGTGTATACCAGTGGGAAAATGGCGGATACCCCCCACCCCCACACACGCAATCACGAACCTTCCATGCTCTTCATTACTTCTGATCCTGCTGCTGCTCTTCGCAAGGAATGTCCTTTGATCCATGCGAGGGTGAATAATTTTCCGAAATTTAAAGAATCCTAACAAGTTGATTCGTTTTGCTTCATGCATAATCCTAAAATAATTATTGTACCTATATACACGAGTTCTTTCGCGTTTATTATTATGCTTCGATTGAACAGTAATTTAGAAAATTCTCGAATCATGTTAATGATTGTTGATCTCGAACGCGAAAAGAGTTTGTCGTCAGAGCGAAGATATTGTTTATACTTTTACGAGGAATAATATTCTCGAGACGCATGTACGACTTTGGAAGGTGTGCGTGCGTGTGATATATTGAAGTCGGATTTGTGGGGGGTGGGAAAGGGTCGGTAAGGTTCGTTTTATCGATGTGGGGGTTGCTTTTCAATAGTCTGCGATTCTCGACTCTATATATATATACGAACGGCTACGTGGGAGAAGCTGCTAGGAAATTGAATTCAATCTTCAGATGAATATCGAATCGAACGAACTCTACCCCCTTCCCACCCCCAACAAGCATCCTACCCCTCCCCTTCAATTCCCACCTTTCCTTATTCTCCACCACGAGCATTCGAGCAACTTTGCTTTGTCCACGAATGGTCCGCTAGACGATTGGCACAAAGATAACACGATTTCTTCGATTTTTTCTTAAACTACACGAGAGAGTTTTTATATACGAATTCCCAATCTCATTATTATCGAATCATCGTTATAACTCGATCTCTCGCTTTGACGCGAGACAGTAATTCCGATCAACGAGAAATTCCAACGTTACGATGATTTTATGCATTTAGATTACGTGTTCAGGACTCGCACGAGTCAACCGTACCTCCAAAATCAATCAATTAAGCGAGCACAATGAGAGTAATTATGATTCCTGGCAATTTCTTGGTAACTGGGTCCAATATGCGCTCGAAGCAAAATTAATTAAGCGAAAATGACGATTTAGACAGCATTCGTGCTAGAGGGAACTACGTAAGACGATATTAGTATTCCGAGCCCGATCAACCAAATGTTTACTATCGTTTTCGTCAAGCTGAAATTGCAAATTGAAACTCCCTCGAATAACTCTGCTTTTTTGTTTACGTGACATTATAGTTGGACGAAAGCTTATAGACGGAGGTGCTCGGCTTGATTATTAATTGAAAATTATAGTTGTGAATTACGAAAAAAAAAGTTTTCTACTGAAAGAGACACAGTCTATACATATATATATATATATATATATATATATATACAGTCGATGAAAACTGTTTCTCCGGGTGTCGTTGGAGGGAAATAGAGAGACGCGAACATGGAGAAATTGCAATTTGCCAAGCGTTAAACGGCCGGTTAGGTCCATTCTCGCGCGAAAACTTGTACGGTCCAAGTTTCCGGAAGTCCTCCTAACGACTTAATTGTACACTTGTCGCCTTTGAAGACTTAAGTTGGCTCCTATGGTCTGTGACAATGAGCATTGTCGCCTGTTATACACGGCCCAGGCTCCTTGAAAGGATGTATAAGGAGGCGAATAAGTGAGAGGAAAAAAAAAAGCGTGCCAACAATGTGCACGCCAGGTACAATGTCCTTGATTAATTGTTTCTTTTAAAATCACGAGGAGCCCGGAAGGACCTCGTTGCTGACCTTGGCATAAATTATTCATCGAACTGCGTCGATGGAGCACAACGACTCGATATTTCACTCTCCATCGATTTTTACATTTTATTTCATCGCGAATAGAAGGGTATATGTCGCAAAGAGACCAGGTGGGATTTGCTAGATGTAACAATTTCTGCAGAGCTCGAAGAAGCGACTGGTTGACTACTGGTCAGCAACTGTCAGTAAGGAAACGGGCTAGCAGGCAGACAAGCAGGAGCAGCAGGTTGCGAGTACCAGTCCTGTGGGAATCCCATCATCCTGCATTTACGAGGCACCGAAAGCTGCCTGCCCTCTTCCACCAACTCATCCCTCCTCATTGACTGACCATTCCGAATCTCACGCGACCAGTCGTACACCAACTTCAACAGGTTCCTCCTCGTCCGAATCATCGAAACGTTAAATATTTTGCGGCAAAATTTCATCTGGTCATTGAAAAATTGCTCAACTAATTTTTACAAATTCACATATACATATATATAAGCTGTAAATAATTATCGATTAAGCAATTTTTATTGCAAATATATTTTTACAGTTTTCTCCTTCACTCTTCTCTCGTATACATATGTATACGCAAAACGGGAATTTATCGTTGGGTCAATGTTGGTCGGAGGTAAATGTATAAAACAATATCGCGAGGATACAGAGATCGATAAGATGCAAATGAATTAATAGGAGAGGACAAGCGGTTTTGCGAGGCGCTGACCCAGCATTGCAATTCTCACGCGACTTGACCGGTCACGTGAGATTGGCCATACCGGGTCACCACTCCTTCCCAGTGCCAAGGCGTCCAACAGGTTTTTCTCCAAAATGATCGAAACACGCTCGACCAAGATAGCACTCCTCAGATACGAATCTCGTTAGTTCGAAAGTGTTTCTCGTCGACGAAACATCGCGACCTTGCAACATTTTTTCGAATTCATCGGTCCGAAGCGCGGAGACTGTCGACGAGTGAGTCGAGTACCGATCGATCGTCGCGCGAAGAACGATCGACGCTCGATCAATATTCTAGAAACTTTGTCATTCGTTCAACATGTGAAAGAGTGTTTGTTAAAAAGGCAAAGACCATTGAAATATCTACGTGACAATCTTTACGAATGCGAGGAGGATCCTCGCGAGGAAAGTTGCAAGATTTAATTAAAAAATTCGTGGACGCTCGAGATAAGGACGATTGCGTAACAATAGATTTGGTTTTAAACTCAAATACATATGTACGGGAGAGAGGGACGCGGAATAAAAGGGTAGGTGCGCGAACGTTCGAAGGATTTTCCCACAAAAGAGGGAAATTAGCAATTGAATTTGGACAAAAGACGGTGTACGACGAGGGGGAATGAAAGGAGGGGGTGGAGGAAGAAAAGATAGGAAAGTGCGAGAGAGGGAAGGAGGAAAAATGAAGGAAGAGAGAGGGGTGATTTTTTGAGTGAATGGGAGATTATACGAGCGAGCAGCGGGGGTGGAACGAGGGTGTGAAAACTGGTTTCGCCAGACACTCGGACCCTCGTTTCAACGTTTTAATTGTTTCGTGTTCACCGGCCAGTTTGGGATAGCGCGAGAACATGGTCGAGATGTGGGTGTACGTATATAGGGGGAGGGGGGAGGGTGGAGGCATAAATATACGGGGCGTTTAAAAAGTGCTTAAGCTCGTAGCCGGCCACCTAGTCGGAACCGTTGCGGTAACGAGGGTGAGAGAGATCTGCTAAAATTTAGCGTAAAAAGCCGGAGAGCTTGAGCGAGAATTAAGGACCGACACGCTCAGCTGCTTCGAGTGAATCAAGCGTTAATTCAATTTTCGATCTTGAAACCGCAATTAGCCGGCGAGTCGAATTCTTCCGAACCGCCGTATATTATTCTTCGATGATTGGACCAGCTTTGCGGGGACGAGATGGAATTTTCCTGCAAAGTCCAGCATTGATTGGGATAGTTTTGGAACAAGACGGTGGAGAACTAATCTTTTGGCAGGAATAGATAAGCCTTGATTCTCTCTCTCTCTCTCTCTCTCTCTGTCACATATCTTCATTAGGGAGGTAGTTCATGGTTGGCCATGTTGGCTTCGGTAGCAAGGAGAAAATGGCAATGGGGTGCGGGTTCGCGGGGGTAGGTGGAGGGGGAGGGAGGGGGGGGGGGGGGGTTAGCTAATCGCGACGTTACTAAAGGAGGGTAGCAAGGAGATAGTTACTAACGGTGAGGAACGGAGGAGAACCAGGATGCAGAGTTTCTCCAAGTTTGTTGTGTGAGAAAACAGGGACTGATTTGAATTTATATTACTTGGCCTCCCCTCTGAATACGCTTCCTAGCTCTGCGAATTTCCATATATCTGAGAAAGCAACGACGCTGCGTTCGAATCCGCGAAATGAATGTCTCGGAGCTCAGCTCGAATTTCGGACGATGGCACAACTTGAGAAACCCACCCCCACCTCCCCCTTATCCTTTGTCCCTCTCCCAGTCCCTTCACCTTTATTCCACCTATCCCCTTTCTTCCCATTAGCGATTCTTAGCCAATCGGAACTCGACGGTGCTCTCACTCGTTGCACACTGCGCTCGCTCGCTCGCTCGCTCGTCACCTCGTCTCGTCTCTACCTCGATATACCTTATTCTTGCCCTCAAATTTTCCAATCTCTTCGAGATTTCGCCAAAACTCCTGTCGATCTTTGCGCACCTAGAATAGTCCGTTATAAATTATTAACTCTACGTACCTTCCATGTGCCCGTGTAAAATTTGGCGTTTCCATTATTGGAAAGAAGTAATAATTGTATTATACGCGTATATATATATGGCTGCTATATAATGATAGTTCGTAAATAATTTAATGCTATAGCTCGGCATGTAATACTGGCACGTTTATTAACATTTTATTGAATAAGTTGTCGACTCGTTACATTTTCCAAAATTAACCGAACAAACTTTAACGAAAAGCCAATTTAATAAAACTAAAAGTTTACGCGAATATAGCCGCAAAATTAATATTGAATAGCTTATAACCTTCGAAAGGATCCTTTATGAAGGGAAATATAAAACTGTTGGTATATACATATAACACGTAGTTGAGTCTAACAGAGTTATGTGTATTTCGTTGTACGAAGTTTTCATTTTTAAACATTTTCCGTTCTCCCTTGGAGATTGCGCGTGTTAGTGGCAAACAATGGGAGAGCGAACTTTGACAGCGATGTATCGTTGCTATGCTCCCAAACACACACACACACACACACACAACAGAGTAATTTATTAATTGTTCGTTGGAACAATAAATTCGAAACTATTCGAGGAATTCGGGGGTGGTTCGGAGAGTTGTGGCATGTCTTAAGAAGTCTAAGGATGGCGTCACGTAATCAATTTACCGGTCCAATCTGAAGGAAGCTCGAGTCGGGGTGTAAGAGTGTGTGGGTGGGGGTGGGAAGTGGCAGAGAAGACGTCAGGGGATTATGTAGCTGGGGGTGTTTCGCGTTCCTTTCCACCCTCCCCACTCCCAACTGTCGAGCCAGCCGTAATACCCGTCGCGATTTCCATAATCTTGGGAGGTGCTTCCTTATAATATAATAATATACGCTAGAGAAGGTTCGCTTATACGCGCTCGGAGAGCTCGCAAAATGGCCGACCACGTTAATGCTCTCTTAATATTTAGGGATCTTGCACATCTAACCGCCTCCCGGCCGAATTACCCTCGCAAGCCCCTCTTAAAATCCACTTTACTGCCCCATTACTGTAAAATATTCCAGCGCGCGAGGCCTTTGCGCTTCTTGGATCTCTGCTTATTTTCCTACTGCCCGTTCTTCAAGCCTTGTTACCTTCGAAAAGCTTCGCGCTCCCTATAAACCGCAGCCTTCGCTTACCAACCAACGACCCCTCGCCTGCTAAAATATTTTGCAAAAACTCACCCTCCTCTTCCAGATAGATACTCTTTTAAATTCATCGGTAACATTAAAAATGTCCCGTCCAACGAAAATCACTGTGGCGCTCGATGAATATTGCGCTACTACTCTATATAAATAGAGAACCAGTACTATATATATATATATATATATACGTGTATATCCAAAGTCGTCATTTTCTACATGCGAAAGCGAAAGCAAAAGGGGGAATGTGTTGACCGGTCGAGGGTTGAGGGGTGCGGATCAGAGGGCGGGCAACGTGATGTATGCTCGAGTATGGCGGACGTCCACTCTCCCCCCCCCCCCTCTTTCTCCTCTCTCTCTATAATGAGGAATCATTATGGCGAATAAATAATATTTTTGAATCTGCGGAATCGAGTAGATTGGCAAAATTAATGGGAAAAAGTTGCGTGCGTTTCGATAGTATACGTTTCACCTAAATATATAGAAAGGTTGCGAAAAAACGTGGAGATGACTCTCTCCGGGGTGGAGGATTACGTCGAGGAGGTTGGAGAATTGCAGGAAGCTGAAAGGTGTGCACGAGGAGCATAGCACCGAGATGAAAATGCAGCTCGGCTAGGTTGGTGCAGCAGCAGCAGCAGGAGAAGAGAGGAGGAGAGAGGAGAGAGGAAGCGAATAGGCAGGGAGGCAGCTCAAAAGTGAAAATTCGAGGTGCAACGCCCAGGAAGTTAGGAAGGGTGGATGGTGGTTAGAGTACGAGGGGGTGGTGGTGGGCGATTCCCGAGGGAAGGTGCCCTCTTAGGTGTGCCATCGCGCGACGGTTAGAAACGTGTAGGTATTGCGAGAGTTCGCCGGAGTCTGCGGAGGATGGTTCGCGAGAAGGGAACTGGAGAGAGAGAGAGAGAGAGAGGGTGGACGGGGGAGGGGAGTGCGCGGGGGTTGAAGGAAGTAAGGGTGGTGGCTGGGAAGAGTAGTTGCAAAGAGGAGGACGATGATGAGAAGGACGAGGGGGAGGGGTGTGTGCTTGAAGGCAGCCACCCCGGGGCGGCCCCACTCCTTGAGGGTTGCGAGGGGGATTTCCAACCCTCTTTCAGCCCCCACCCACCCTTCCCAGTGTGCCCGGTTCGGCGGCAGTAGGGGCGCGGGGCGAGAGGGATGGGGGAAAGCCTGGAAGGCAAGAGAGAGAGTCTAAGGTAGATTATATTATTTCTCCGCCCCTGCCGGGGACTCACCCGCCATTTTGTGAATGCTAAATCATTTATTGATCCAAGAAGGTGGCGACCCAACCCCTCTCTGGCCCCGAGTCGACCTGCCACCCCCTCGACGCGTTCTACTACTACTCTAGCCGCTATATATATAGAGCGCGCTCTGAAAGGGGCCGAGCCTTATTCCGCGAGGCGAATTTATATGGCCACCCTGTGTAACGGTGTATACATGCGTACACACACACGAACGCACAAAGGCGGTTACACGACGAGCCAACTATACTGCGTTTATTGGAGAGAGAGAGAGAGAGAGAGAGAGAGTGAAGCTATACTCGTTATATCCCAGGCAAGATAGTGTGTCTACCTATGCCTATCCAACGTAAGGGTCGACGGGGGTGTATGTGCGAGAGGGTTGCAAAACGCGCAAAGGAAAGAGACCGAAGCGAGGAGAGAGAATTTCGAAACGAAGAGCGAATTTATGGCCTCGCGGGGATTCAACTACCCTCGTCTCGCGTCTCCGAGTCGCTTCGCCAACCCCCACCCCTCCTACTCCTATCCTAGCACATCCACCCTTAAACCCTCTTCCACCTTCTTCCTCCGATACGAGAGCAAAGCGCGTCAGCATCTCCAAAGGAAATCCTTCCAGCACAGGAATCCCTTTCTCTATAACGCCGTACCCCATCTTGAAACCTCCAATTACGCTTCTTGCATCTGCTCACCTATACCTTTCTTATTACGTCAAACCCACCCACACCGAATTCTCCCCATTATTCATTCATATTCCACCCTTATTTCGCATTCGTTTCCACCAACAGTCCCGTACAATTTTATCATTCTGTTTCTGTATGCACATGACATTGTTCGATTCTTCTCGTTTACCAATTTTATTCCTTTTGCCAATGCTTACGTCACGTGGCTTTCGTATGGAATATTATTTTCTTCGATCCGCTGTTTATTCTCACTTCTTTCTGTATCGGAGCTTTTCTCCCAATGCACGTTTTTTGAATTAGGGGAGTTTTCTATATATGGCTGTAAATTTTTGTGTACGAGTGCAAATTAATAAGCATATAATTAATGCTGCTTAATTGCGAAGCTTTTTTTGGTCATTAAGAGGTAATTTGCGATATTTAGAGGGCGAGAGCTTTTATCAAGTACTTTTAACAGCTTGTAATGCAGACGTAATTGAGCCATCAATGTGGTTTACGCTCTCTTTGTACGATTTTCCCCATATCAATTAGCGCCTAATGTAAAGGTCGTTAATACTTGCCTTTCGGACGACTGAATGTTTGGTCAAAACTGTTTATAATATTTGGCCGAAGATTTTGCTTTTGCTCTTATTTTTGTGGTGGAGAAGTTTGGTTTGTTTTTGGGGGTCTTTCGGGATAAAAGTGCTCGAGATTCGAAGGAGTGCGTAATGAAAATGCGCAGGCTCGCTATGGAAGCTGGAAAAAGGTGATTTTTCCACGCGCAGAATCGTAAAAATCGTAACGAGGAACCGGGAACTGGAGAGGTAAGGGGGGTAAGTGGCGAGGGCTAAAGAGGGATGAAAAATAAGGGCGAGGTCAGTTTGAGTTTGTCAGTGGAAAAATTCGTGCGTGACTCTTGAATCGATTATTGTGTTTTGTTTATACTATCTGTGTTTTCCAATTTATTTATTTATTTTTTTTTTTTTTTAATTTTCTTCCTTGAAATTAATTACGCAAACCCCTATAAAAACATTTCGTTTTAATTTTCATATTACGATCGAGCTGTAGCACCATTTGGAATAACCAGAGGGAGTATTTTCATAGGATATATAATTCTCTACGTCATGGATTAGGTGATTATTTTGCATTCTCATTTAAATTCCTGTTTCACTGGAATATGATTATTTTCCAAAAAAAATTAAAGTCTTTTTAATTTAAATTGTATAATTGTAACAACTTTCTGGGTACATATATTTTTTTATAAAACATATTTGGCAGAAATTTTGACACTATCCCTCTTTACTAAATAAGAATTGCAGATGGAGTAGTTCAAAAAACTTCTCGAGTAACTTGGTTTTATTTTAATTCTATGCAGTAGTTTGCAAAATATATTTTTTTTAAAACCTAAACCTATAACCGAATAATATAATTCTAGCATTATACAGAAAAATCGATGAAGAGGGAGGATTGTGACGAATATTATGAAAATTCTAACGATATCAGAGAGTAGAGCGATAGCACGTATGCATGGATGTCTCTCGGTGTGTTGGTGTGCAGGGGATTTGGTTAATTTTTATAGACTATGATTGCTGACGAATTGTTGCATTTTGGAGGTGGTTTGGAAGGGCGCGTGAGGACGGAATGTGGATCGAAGGTGGTAATGTCGCGAAATCTGGATAATTGTTGAATCTGGCGCGATCGTGAAGGGGTGGAGGAGAAAAGAGGCGAAGAAAAGGGAAAGTTTAGCAGCCGCAAGTGTCCTAACTATCTCGAACAGGTATTCGGAGCACGGTGATTATATGGACCGGACACGAAATCTCTGCCCGTCGAAATTTGCGGGATGGACGCGCGACCCCCTCGATGTCCGAAATCGCATTCCAACACCCTCGCCAACAACCTGTCTCTCCCTCTTCCTCTTCGGAACCTTCCCTCGATCCCCCAAACTCGCCAACCACCCCCAACATCTCCTCCATTCTTCCCTTCCTCGCCAATCGCCCTCGCGCAAACAAGTAAATTCTCGATAACCCATATATTCACCTTTTTATATGTATATGTATATATACATATATATATATATACCTGAAGAAAAAAGAAGAAACATCAAGTGTCAAAACTTTGCAATATTAGCAAAGAAAAAATCCAGCAAATTTATTTATTTTCTTTAAATTATTTCTCTATATACGTTCGCTCATATAGTCGCGTGCGGTAAATGATGTGTTCGCCTGATATTTATTTTGCATTAATTATATTGCTGCATGGAGGAAACCTTTGATGCATTTTTCTCGATTCGGATTATACGATTTCGACTGTATAAAACCGCAAGTCGATGCGAAGCCCCTGTTCGTCCGAGACGGCTCGGGTTTCACGGAAAATACGGGATTTCAATTTGTTGAAGTTTCTGAAACGATGCAACTCTAGGACGCCATAGTTCGGAGGCCCCACCCTTGCTAGGGGATAGCGAGTGATATAGGGGTGGCGCCGCCATTTTGAATTAGCTGTGTTTAGAGGGTGAGCTACGAGGGATAAAGAGAATGAAAGGAAAGCCAAAGAAAATCCTGGAAAATTCAATTTAACGTTTTTAAAGCTGTATACCGATACAAATTAGAATAGAGTTCATTTTTTTCAATGAAACGCGCGAACAGAGATAAAAATTCAATTTTAATTTATCTAAAGTGATTTATGTATAAATCGATAGTTGAACATTGTCGAAATGAACTTGCTGTCGTTAAATTCCATACTCTATTAAATTCATCAAAGTCGTTCGAATCGCTGATACCTCATTGTTACAAAATCATCTGTAATTCTAATTTTAAAGCTCCATTTGGCAGGACTGGTTTGACAGTTCTAACTTCACAACGTGTTATTTTTGTCTGTAACGAATTCGTGTCGCGTAATAGTTATGATTTATCTTCGCCATAGGATTGCTCTTAAAATTGGTGATCATCATTTCATTGGGAATAATTAAAAGCTAAATACGCTAATTTTCTTTAGTTACATTTGAATACAAGAAACTTTCGTCTCTCTCTCTCTCTCTCTCTCTCTCTCTCTACAGTTTATATGTAACGAATGCACGAGAGTTTAATATCGAACACAGAAACGTTAGAAATCCCTTCTATTGCCTACTGTGATAAGTGGATTCCTATTTACCACTTTAAGTCACTCTTAAATCCTTTTTTCCGAAGCTTCGGCTCTTATTACGCTAGATGGCACAACTTTTAACTTTCTCGAGTTGATAAGGTAGAAATCTGTTGGATAATTTTTTAAACGCGCTCCTTCTTAAAAAAAAAAAAAGTATTTATCAATCGCGTGCAAAATATTAAAAATTCTTATTATCGTTATAACTATGTATGAGAATTATCTTAAAAATTGATATTTATATCGTGAATATTTGTCTCGTGCAATAAATGCTGAATTATAGTAACTGAGAGAACTTGGTTAATCGAGCTGTGGTAAAAAGAGGACAAAAGCCATGTTACTAGGAAATCAGGGGCATGTATCAAGCGTCTACAAAGTACCTCTAAATTTTCAGCTTTAAGCAGGGTAGCTCCACGGAAAAATCTACGACCTAGCTTAAACTGGCGTTTCTAATTGCTCGTAACGCTCGTTACACGGTCTTTGGTGTTGTAGCTTCTGTAAAAAACAAATAAACGAACGGAAGATCCTTCCTGGAGTATTATAACGATTCAATTCTCTTGGTAGAGATGCAGGAGTTTTACGATAAACAGCAGGTAAAATTAGCAGATAAATAACGTTAAAGGAGAGCTAACTGATAAAGATACGATAAAGAGAGAAAGTCAAGAAAAAGTGGTGGAAGAAAAAAAAGTGCATATTTATCGAGTAAAACAAAGTGGGCTCGATGACATTTATAATTTACCATGCAAAGTTCCTTCGCGATATAGGCGATAATGGGATCCAAGCTGCTTTCTACCTAGCTTCGTTCCTTTTTGACTTTTAAGTAGTTTTGCAAAGAGTTTTAATTAGGAAATTCATCCAGCCACCCTGCGATTCACCACTATTGCACTCGACCAGTCGAATAACGATGGGACGGTCGAGCAGAATCAGGATAAACGAATAAGCGCCAAGACAAATTTTTTATTACTATAGCTATATAGATTTGAAAATTCGAAAAATTCCAAATTATGACAAAAGCTTCGGGTCTATACCGTTAAATTAATATGGAACGAACAAAAAATTAAATTTCTACACACAGAGGAGAGTAAATTATATTTTGCACGAGTTTTAAAGTTGCAATGTGGCTTTTTCGCGTTGGGTGAGAAAAAGATTGGCTCGAATAATGCGAGGGAGTAGGTGTGTATGTGTTATAGAGGTAAATTGTTTGGGTGGTTCTAGGTGGGGGTGCACAGTATATATTATACATACAATAAAAATAAGTAGTCGCTTCATTGTATTCCGGTGGCCGGTAGCATCGATCGTACTTTTTGCATCCCCTCTTCGCTTTGATACTGGCTACAAAAGCTTTTCAACCCCCTCCCAGCCCCTTGCTCCAGCCCCTTTCGCCGTTTACTTTATTCTTATCTGAAATACAAGCAGCACCGGTAGGAGGGAATGGTAAATGGGGGGGGGGGGTGGAGGGGGAGGTAGAGATTCTCTCGCTTTTCCTTTTCCATCCCCAACCCTTGACCCTGCGTCTTTCTTCTCTAGACTGCTGGCGAGGGTGGGCCACCCCACTACTGGCTGCGAGCCATCGAGAACCAAGCAGGGGTGGAAAAAGCATGAAAGAAGAAGGGTGGGGCCCCCGCTCGCCGCGATGGTTTCTTCTTAGTTGTGCTTTTATCGTTCCACTTGTATTCACTGAGATATTTCCACGCTATTTGTTGCAGCTTTGCACCAACCTTTCCTCGATGCTCGCATGCTTTGCTTGGGACTACCCCCGTAATTTTCTCAAGTACGCCATACATGAATATCTTGGTGGAATAACGAAAGATAAATTGAGTGGATTCGACAGCCAAATATCCCACGTGGTATAGGAAATTTGTCATTTTTGGACGCTTCGAGAGAACGTTTAATCCTGCTTAATATGTTTCTTAACTGTCACTCGTTTCTATGATTATAAAAAAAATCCCCTTTGATACGTTGCTGCAGCAGGGTTTCGAGGGAAATTTTGCAATGCAACGTTTTTATGGCTTAAGGATTTTTTAAAGAGCATTTTCTATCCTTTTACTACTGTAGTGTCGTTCCTGGGGAGCATGGCCAGTAAGCTACGGTTCTTTGACTTTACGAGGGCAGCCTTGGGCTACTCTTTATCGTCCGCTCCACTTTTTAGAAGGACGTAAAGAGCCAACGACACTTAAAATCACCGAGCCTGCCCCGGTCTTCAGTTTTTAGTGTCCTGCAACCTTCCCTTTTCAAAACGGTTATTGCTCCAGAGGGTGCTAAATTCACACGAATGCAAGCTTAATTAAAAATCTCCTATTTTACTGTCCAAATTTATTACCAATGCTTTTGCACGATACCCCATTTTCTTCTTCTAATAAAAACTGCAGTCTCTGATATCGTATGAAAAATAATAAGTTTAGCCTGGTAGAATTGAGCAGAATCAGAGATTCTAAGGTTCGTGTGGCTAACGATCTGCTGGTTACTTTTGTTGCACGAGTTTATGGGCCACAACTGCTTTGGAGAGGGTAGCTCTTTGTACAACCCTTACAGGAGGGAGCTCTCGGAGCATAAATACAAGAAAAAAGCTGACCATAGGATTTCCTGTCCGAGGAGCGAAAACCCGTTTGGCCAACCATGAGAGTTTTCAACCCCTTTTTGCTCCCCCCCCCCCCCCCCCCCCTCCCTCTCCCTCTCCTTTGGTCCTTCAGCAGGCGATCGCACTGCTGCCCCACTAACCTTTGCAGATTTAACCAAATGCCAAGGAATATTTTATCGCAAGCATCATCGATATATCACCTCCTATATTTTCCTACTAAAAATTACCATATTCATCATTCGTAATTTAACATCAATAATAAGCTTCCTGCTTTATTTTACAACCCTATCGTTCCACTGTCTACATTAACGCGCGCACCATCAAGTTTTATTTACAGAGGAAATAATCTTTTAATTAACAATATTATAACGTCCATTTTACCCTTCTGCAAAGCAAATACAATGTGTCTGATTTATGTTTTTTCTGGCAATTTTTCCAAAGTTATAATTAAAAGTGTTTAACAAAGAAAAAGATAAGCCGCGGGCAGAAAGTTTGCAACGGGCGGAGTAACTTAAAAACAATGACCCTTAAATTTATGGTATAATCAAAAAGTCCTCTTTATTGTTTTCACGGGGAAACCGAGCAGCCATCTTTTGTTTTTGCCCCTGGCTGCCCTATGACGCAATAATTTATCCGCCTTCACAACTATTATCCTTTTCAGGGGATTATCAGATGAGACACCTTCGGCCAATCTTCACTTTAATTCAACCGAAACTTTCGGAGCTTTAATTACCCTTTGTCAATTACCGAGCAATATTGACAACGAGTCTAAAAAAAATTATTCTTTTCCTTTCAGGATTCTTTGAATATTTTTTTGCAGATAAAAAATATTAGAAATCAATCGAGCCAAAATGACATATTTGCCGTGTACAATACGTGTTCGGTTGACTGTGTATACGAATACAGCAAAGATGGAGAAATGTTTTACGAGAAAGAGTATCGTTGATACGCTAAATTTCAATATATAAGGTAAACAATATAAATTCTATTATAATAAGATTAGTTTGCAAGTGGAGAAGAACAATTTTTCTTTTTGTCCAGCTTCAGCAGCAACACGTCGATAGGATTCCATAGAGGTCGATGCGATGGTTGGATAATCGAGAAGCTAAGCGACAGGAAAATTGCGATCAGGGCCCGCCCAATCGTCCGTGAAAATTGAAAAACTATTTTGATCGGATACTACCGCGGAATAAGCACGATCGATCTGGCTCGGACTACAAATTGCAATACCCTCGAATTAACTACATTATCATGAGAAATCTACGCAATTAACTTCGTATACCGTTAGAAACAAATTGTAACAATTCCTATCGCATTGTATTTATAAGGAAATTTAACGTTCCACTGATTATAAATATTTGTATTTGCCAAACCAATTCTAGAAAGAGATTGTCGCCTGCGACTCGAGACAAGAACATAATTATACTTTACTAAATTATCAGTTTAATCAGTAAAATATTATTTCTGTAAATAAAACTTGCATAAACGTGCAAATTTAGCAAAATTATAGTTTGTCCAAATTTCTCTGATGTTGTAAAAACATACCTAATTTTACCGTGGTATATTATGTGAACTGTGTTATTTCAGTGCAAACAAAAAAAAAATAAATGAAAAGGTTCGGAGAAAATGGAGTAATTTAATAAAAGTGTTAAAGTTATTCTGCTGCGAAGAAACACCAATTAGTCGAGTGAATGAGAAGGTAGAAAAATCCGAGTGTAATAAAGGATCAACGGGCACACATTCATTAAGATGAAATTCTAAAGAACATCTGCCGACCGGAGAGGAGGTACCCTCTCGGTATAGGCTATTTTTATTTTCCTTTTCCTGGTTGGTCAGGCGATTTGCATACTGGTCGGACCAGTCGACGCACGTGGTCAGGTATTTTTTGGCTCACCTTTGCATGGTCGATACGCAAATAATGTCTCCTATAGCAGTGTTAAAGCTCGCTCAGTTTTCATTCGACTCTTCTCCCCGAAGGTTCTTGGTTCAACCTTCCAACGTGCCAAAAATTATTAAAGTGATAGGAAAACGTATTGTAATGAAAAAAAAAAAAAAAAAAAAGAAACAAGTGCATAATTATTATCCATCCTAGAACGAGACGTGTCTCTTTAACCACAATATAGCAAGCTAATTTTGAAGTTGAAAAATATTAATTACATTAATTACTTAGAGGGACTGCGGTAAAACATGGGATACACTTTAAAATTACAAGACATAAGCAACAAGGTCAATTCAGTGTACTGTGAAATTCATACTTCGCATTTGTAAACAAAGGCTAGGTAGAAACGTGCCGCAGCTATCGTGTTATTATCAGAACGCAATATTTACATTCAACTATTTCATTCAAGAAAACGTAGCGCCGTTATAAATAGAGATCACACTGCGCAAATTGCTCGCTAATATTTTTTTTATTCACCAAAAAAAGTTTTACAATTATAATCTTTCGAATTGTTTAAAAAATGTTGTAATTTCTTTTTTATTTCAGGCCCCCTGCAATAGTGAAAGCTTATACCGTGATTTAGTGAAGTGGCTATAAAATTAAAACAACAGTTTTAATCCGTGATATATTTGCTTGGAGAGTAAAATACTAATCAATTGGAATCCTAATTTACGATATCCGATAATTTTAGGGATACGTTTTGCCTTATATTGCAGTTAACCGTGCGCTAAACATGGTGTGTACCGACGCGTAGTAAATGGTCGCTTGTTTTAATAGCAATTGAAACTGTGGGGATTGATGGAATTCAATAGGACCTTCTATTTACGTCGACTACATGCATTTGTTATTTAGCAAATAAACAAACACTTGAAACGTACACTCTATACATTTTATAACAACTTTCTTTTTCGATTTAGGATAAATTTGCTGGTACACCCAACGTAAGCTAATGGAAAGAGAAATAAAATTTGTATGTGTGTTTCCATACACGGGTTCTATCTCACTCGACTAGCTTTAATTAATTTTAATCAATAAATATTGTCTTGTGTTGTAGCAGCACTGTTATCGAAAACCTTATCGTCATTCGATACTCCCTCGATTGCTATCACACGATCCAACAATCCAGTGTGAATTAATTAAATTCCAGAGCGTCGGAAAGCCTACGGCTCGCTTTCGTGTAATCACACGTCTCGTCTCATTAGCTGGATTGGTAAATTACCTAAACAAGAATGAGAGCCAGCTGACCAAGGACCAATTAACTTACCATATGTTTCGCGTTGCTTTTTTTCTAACCACAGATTTTTTCCTGTATCAAGTTTAAACGTTTAAATGGATGGATGAGGCTTTTAATATAGTTTTTGAGCCATTCTATATCTATATGTATAGCGTGTATAGTTATTCGTGCATTTCTAATGAAAGGAGATAAAGTTATTTAGGCTGCGCCATTTAGACTGCAGCATTAAAAGTTCTCTAGGAAAAGAGAAAATAAGCAAACCTTGTACGATTCCTTACATACCTTTCGCATTACTGCCCCTACCCCTATAGCTACCCTTCCCGAAAGCCTCATTTGCTTTTTCAACCCTTGCCTTCTCCTCTTCTTCCTATCTCTCTTTCCTTCGATTCAAAAGTGGCTACTTTCCTCCTCCGACAATAATAACAAAGTGGAAGGTTTTCATGATTTTCTTTTAACATCCGAGTCAAAATGCAAATCGATAAATTAATTAATCTTTTTGTTTTAATTGCAAATTTATATGCATTTATCAATGGGTTATGCGCAACATTCTCTATAATTAAATTATTAACGAGGATTTTATTTTTAGTGTGAAAATAATAATTTTGTAGTATATCTTTGTGATACAATGTCAGTGTATTTTCATATTTATACAGGAGAAAAAGATGAAGAATATATTCGGCCATCTTATTGACCCTTCTAGATCAGTAACACCCACTTCGAGCTCAAGAAACCGAGGGGGTCGATGGTAAATCTTAGGGGATGCTCATAATGGAAAAAGTATCACCATCTTTAATCTTATACCCCATGAATTTTAAAATGGATCGATACACAACTTTGTGTTTCAGATTTATTCACCGAAGCCTTTTTCTTTGCAATTAAATTACAAATACACAGAGAAACATCGTATTGATTTAATTTTTCGTTAAAAAAAAAGTTTATTTTATTATAAGAGCAGTTGTGCTTTATTATTAAGTATCGAGGCTCAATTGTAATATTTGTTTATCAAATAAATGTCTCAAGTGTTACATCAATTTTCCATTTATTTGATTATTCGAATGCTAAACAAAACTGTGCGTTTCTCGGTATTGCAGCGTCATCTATCGTAAGAAAGTCAAATTATTTTAACTCTGTAGATAAATGTACAACTACGATTCTATCGTATCGCTGGTATGGAAGATCACGTTAAAAAAATGTCACGTGGCCAAAAATTATTATAACCGAAAAGTATTTTGACCGAAAATATTTCGAACGAAAGAAATTATGGCCATACAAGGGTTTATGTTCACATCAATGACAATCTGCCCCCGACTGCCACATGCTTTTTACCGGCAGAACATTTCTGTACGTTAATTACTAGACAGCTAGGATTAAGTTAGCCAAATAAGTGTTTAATACAGGGCATTGAAAAATCGTGTATATTCTTAAGTATACTTCCTATATAGCACACTTGACTAAAAGTCGTCTTATAGACATTTTTCAGTCACCTTTCAGCCTTATGGGATTTTACCGTAATCTTCCATACAACCGATACGATGGAAATGTATAGGTTGTACATTCATCTACGGAGTTAAAATAATTGGACTTCCTTACGATAGATGACGCTGAAATACCGTCGAGAAACGCACAATTTTGTTCGATATTCGAAAAATCGAATAAATGGCTATTGCAACTCAAATGTAACACTTGAGACATTTATTTGTAAAATCGTATTACAATTGAGGCTTAATACTTAATGAAGTAACTGTCCTTATTAACAAAATAATACCTATTTCGTTACTTTTCTATTTGTTTGAAAAATATGTTTCTACTAAAACCTTATCCTGTATATATAATTACTCGCTATACCCGTATGTCTCTCTGCCATCTGAACCTGAATTACTCAGTGGTTGAAGCAGATCGCTTGCTTTCCAGCAGTAAGCAAAGAGAAACCGTATAATTAAACAAAAAATTAGGAGTAACAATTTTTCTAAAAATCATTGAGAGACGCGAGCAAAACTTTATTGAAACGCTTTTATCACAGATTTATTTTATATTCAACTTTTTCCAAAATACTCTCTATTACCCGTAGCTACCATAAGTACCTTTTTATATAATTAGGTTTTATTTTCAATAGATGACGCTACGAACAGAAACTATATTTATTAAAAATAAAGTTTGTATCGATGAATGAGTTATTTCTTGTAACTTTGTATCGACGCATCGCAGGGTGTTCCTGTAAATAAACCATGAAACAATGGCTCGTACGTTGGAAAATCCAAGAACTTTGACAATAAAACAAAACATTCCGATAAACTTGTTATGCAGACGATTGTTCGGTACACGAGACGATAACAAACAAAAT
Organism: Prorops nasuta; assembly: GCF_024137725.1. NCBI lineage: Eukaryota > Metazoa > Arthropoda > Insecta > Hymenoptera > Bethylidae > Prorops > Prorops nasuta. The sequence continues at coordinate 67,017 of NW_027116857.1, read as the reverse complement.
ATTTATATAAACAAAAACTGTGATTATCTCGCAAACACGTCAAATTTGTATTAATAATATTAGAAAAAAAGTCTATTTCTCAAAATATTCTGCTATTTATTAATTCTTACGAAAAAAAAAATTCACCGCGTAAGATTCAAATCAATTAAATCGAGTAATTGTCGTTTATATATATATGACTAACGAGTGTTTTCACTGGGAAATATTATACGTAGAGGTCAGCGTAAAAGCATGGACTACTGATAAATAATTGTCTTTTCGAAGATTTCTTTGAAAAAAAAAAGCGGAGATCATCCTTGCGTGCCGTTCTTTCTCTCAATACCATTATCTCTTTCGGATAGCAGCTTTATTTTTTATAACAAGAAAGAGGTTACGTCAAGACGGTCGATGAGCGTAGTGCATTTTCACAATCATGCACTCACGAATGGCGTCGACATCGGCCAGACGCCCCCGTGGAAACATCGTCGATAACCTCAAACTTAACCCAGATTAAACGTTAGACGTTCGAACAGTCAGCCACAGTCAATAGGTCGCGCGATGATCGTACTATCGATTTGTTCCAATAGAACGGATCAGTCCCAATTTCAATGATAACATTGACACACTTGATTCTCCTCGTATCTCTATACGTCTCTCTCTCTCTCTCTCTCTCTCTCTCTCTCTCACACATTGCCATGAACTAGATAGAACATGTATATAGGTGTACTCCCAAATTACTCGAGTAAATAGCGAAACATTTTACCTATACCAACACTCATATACGTTCAGGTATAATTTCTTGAAACTGCACAATGACTCATATTCTTCCTGACTCATGATTATAAATGTAAACAGTTTGAATTTCTCGCACAGACGATTGGAAATTAATTTCAGTTATTTTTAAACATTTTACACACGGAGCAATGGCGAGTGTGGTTTAAGAAAAAATAATTTTTAATCGATCTTTACCGGAGCGTAAAAATTAAGCATCGATCGATATTTCGACTAGAGATTTATCTTCTTTCGGGGTAACTCGATGCAAATATTTTTGATGAAGTTAATCCGATTTGATTGCTGGTCTTGGTTGCGATACAGAGGTCAATGACTCTTTGCAACTTGGCAATGGTCTGCTTTTGCACTCGCTACGTTGGATCGCTCTGTAGTACCGCGTTGCCTCAAGTTTTCCTCTAAATGTGCCTAAACGTTTCTTCTATATACGCAATACATTTACGGTAAAGACCGAGTTTAACGCGATGCACGACCGTAAAGTATGATTTACGCTTAAACCGGTACAATTATGAAAATTGCATTGACATCGATAAATCCGTCGACAATAATTACACGCGTCTTTGCAGGTTAGAAAAAGTCTATATATATATATATATATATATTCCGGAAGTTTTCTTATTTTCTTCTTTTAGGAAAAACTTTCACCGTCCGTCTATTCCGATTGTAGCAACGCGCGTAACTCGAGGAACCTCCGATCCTTTGTCATGTTAAAAGGTGAAAGATTTTAATAAGTCTCGTGGTGGATTACGAGCGTTACAAAATGTCGCGTTAAGATTTCGAATCTCGAGTCTCTCGTAGGAGAGTTGAAGTGGAGCGAAAAAATCGTTAATTAAATAGCAGAAAGTCACGAGATGGCTGCGACACTTTATGAAAGATTTTAACTTTGTTTATCTTTTGTTACTTCTCAAGGATCGTCCTGTCATTAGCATATACGAATCTCCCACGCTGCAAGATGGAATTATAATTTTACTCGCGGTGCGGCCGAAGGACTCGAACACGCATCTCTGTGCCATTGCGTAAACTAGGTACTACTATATGACTATATATATATATATATATATAAATTTACCAGAAATTTTAATAATAAACTATACCTGGTGGTGATCTTGACCAAGGAGAACCATGTGCTTAAAAACATTTGTATTCATACTCGCTTCTACAAAATTCACGCGATTCTCTTACTTAATGGGACAAGAAACTTTATGACAATGTTCGTGCAGAAAACAACTGCTTAATCAGACTTGAATAACATTTCGACTCGCTCGTGATGATAAATTTCAACAAATTTTTATCCATGTCAAATTCGTACTATACATGCCCAGTACGAGTATTTTGTGTTATCAGAGCTCTGTTCGAGCGAAACTTGTGTGCAATAATTGATTTTTCGTATATACATAACCTTAACGTTATCCCACTGCGGAGATTTGGAGAACGGGCCGATTAATATTATACAGGTTGTTTCTTAATTAGGAAATTAGTATAATTGTTAAGCAGATTTGGAAGTTTTGGCGAAAAGTTTAAATATGTATAAGGCGAGTGTCCCGAGTAATTGAATTGACAAAATGCGGTATTTGACTTCTAGGCCAGCGCGCGTAACATTCTTTTCATATTGCTCAAATCATTCGTAAAACTCAAGTATAATGGAAGTAATGATTTTTTGTTTCGTTCAATTAAGGCACCGCGAGCGAGCCTATTGATTCAATCACTGCGATTCATTTCAGAGTCGAGTGTTCTTTTATTTTATTTGTATATATTTTATGTTAATTTTTGCAGAAAGATCCTTCGGACTGACGTCACTATGGGAGATTCTTAAAAATGTTTGCCATGTTTTTCTGCCGTATCAAAGGCAAAAAAATATATTGATAATAGTGATTATCGCGGAGAGGTAACACGCTATATAGAAAATGAATGAGAAGATAGGTTTTTCATCAGTGTGAAAGCCAGACTCTGCTCGCAACTAGAAGAGTGGTTTTTGCACGAAACAAGAAAGAGAGACAAATTTTAACTATATAGACAAGGCAAAAACAGTAGACATAATTCCCCGAGGCAAAACTCGTGCTGGAAAACATGTCATTTACTTTGTTGCGGAAAGTTTATTGATATATCTCACGATCAATCTCTTCCTTTACACGAGGCTTTTCTTGTACAATAATTCTACGGGATAAAAAACGAATTTGTATTAACGCTACACTGAAATTGAAATATTTCAAGTTCAGGGACGTTTTTTCAATGGTAATAACACTTATATACCCATCATTAATTTTTTATTTGATCACTGCCAATTACCATGTGAATCATTAAGACAAATATACATTTTACTGCTGGAAGAAATAAAATTCTTCGTGTATACTTTATTCCATCGTCCAGGCAGAAGTAGACAATAAAATTAATGGATCTCAACCAATCGAATCGCTAATCCACCTATGTTATACGATTCGTCTTAAAAGAGAAACGATCCAGAATACACCAAGCTAATTTTTTAGCTCGAGATCTATCCCAAGATATCACGAGAAAAATCCTTTCTGCGTTTTGGCTGTTTTGCTCAGACTGCAGGTAGATTGTAGTTTTGGAGGGGAAAAAAATGTTATGAGGTCACTGAGGTGGTTTTGTTTGGAGGAGAGGGAGAGCGGCTCTCTCGTGGTGCTTTTAGAAACTTTTTGTCAGTTCTGCAGGCCTAACCAGTCAATGGCGAATGCCCGTTTGGAAACGTTGAAACCACCAGCCGCACCACTCGATAATTTCCTTTTCAACACAAAAAGTAATAAGAGCCACGCACCGAGGCTCGCTCGAAGATTAAGTGCGTTTGAACGTACGTAGAAGAACGAATGAAGCGAGCGAGCGAGTCCCTCTCCTGCCAAGAGGTGCTTCAAATCGTTTCTCAATGTGAGTTATCAATTCTTTTGTCATTTCTGCAAACGGTTCTCATGCGTAATCGGGGTATATATACTCGTAAAACGAATTCGTGCTTATCATTGCTCGAATTTGACACGTAACTACTGGTGCATTGAGTTACGTTGGCAAACAAAAAATAATGATTGACGAAGGTCTCGAAAGAATGAACTAAAACTCCGCTGCATTGCGACGAAAATTTTTGTACCACTCGAATTATTCGTAGATTCTTGCACAATCTCTCTGGTGAAATAATTTTGATTCTTTTCTTATATTTGAGAAATTGCAAGGTGACTCTAACGACGAGAGGAAGTTGAAAATTGAGCATGAAAATTTCAAGCTCGATGGAACTAATAAGGTATGTTAGGCAATGGTAGCGCAATTGCAAATCGTTGTCATTTCCTGCATAATTTGACAACAATGATTATTTCTAACGTCGTAAATAAATCTTTTTCTGCAAAGTGATATAACACCGGTCTGTTCCCAACAACTATAAAATCTTCAACTTTGGACACTAGACCAGCAGCGAAACGATAAATTAACTTTTCAACTACCGCGTATTTAATTTTATCTTTCTCTTTGCACCCGATAAGTTTTCTTTATTATATCCACGATTGCGTTGTTCGAGTTCTCTAAAGTTTCACCGCAGAAAGATTAAATATTTCACACCGAAAGAGTTAAAAATTTTTGGATCAATCCTACTACACTCTCGAAACATTGCAATTCTTTCAACACCGACCATCCTCGAGGTATTTCAGGGTTTTGCGGTGGAATTAAATCATTGTGAAAACAAAAAAAGGATGGAACAAAGAAAAGGAGAAGCGTGTGCAGGTTCAAGAACGGTTTGTTTCAACAAACATAAAATTCAAATGGGTTTTTCAGCGTGTACATTGCAAAACAAGTGACGAAAAGAAAAATGCCTAAGCTTGGAATTGCATCGCTGCAATATTGACTCCATCGAGGAACACGCGTGGCAAGCGCATAGTAAATTTGTTTATACTGCCTGCCTCATCGGTTCGAGTGTCACGAAAGCATTTGTAATTAATGGTACGGCCCGAGTCGATCGCTATACCTCTCTGCGCAAGAAACTTGATCTGTTTGTTAAAAAAACAATCTATTTCAGGACGAATAAGGAAAACGTCGTGAGGAGCGCGAGTCCCTTTGGACGCCTCGACTAATTTTAGCCAGAAAGCGGATAAAAGAGGACTCGAGCAAAAAGGTGGAAAGAAGGTAAAAAAAAAAAAAACGCTCGTTACCCGCTGCATCCTTTTCAAACCCCATGAACTAAACCGGTTATAGAGATACGCGTAAAAACATTCCTTCGTATCAAACCTTTATGTTTATCCTCCAGATATTTTACATATAAGTAACGACTGAGGAAAATGACTGCCAAAAGCTTGAATTTATTTCGAGCGTTACTATATATATATATATATATATACGTTTGGATAGAACGTAACAAATTTTTCGCGCAAATTGAATTTGGATTTTGGGAATATATTTTGGGAGGGGGAGGAAAAATCTAGGAGTGGTCTCTGGTAAGGTAAAAGAAAATTTTTTTAAAAGAGAAAGGAGGGGGGGGGGGTAGGATGATTAGCGATAATAGGAAATGAACTTGAAGAGTTCCTCTCCTCGAAAGACGAGGTAAAAAGCAACAAGGTACGCGTTCGAGTAGAGCAAGGAAATATCGGATCAAACTCGAAACAGGTTATTAGCTTGAGTCAAGGAGGAAAACTTGGTACGAGGGGGAAAGGGGGGAGGGGGGGGGGGGTGGGGCAGGAAGAATCGTGTCCCTGTAGCTTGCACGGTCTTCTCTCCCCCCTCACGATAGTTTACCCCTACCTCGAGATGTGCCACTGGACTCGTCGGCCGGCACAGCGAGCGAAGCTCCTCGCCTTCTCGACTTCGCAGCGACTCGACTCGCGCTCGTTCGCGTTCGTTTCAAAACTCGCTGACTCGCACATCGCATCGACTCGTTCGTGCACGATCCACGAAAGAAACGCGATTCGAACTCGAGGATCTCGAGCGCACGTCGAAAATTTCTCGTGCGATTCGTCTCCTCGGAGAAACATCCGTTTTTCTCACTGGGTGAAAAAGAAAAAAGCTTCTTTGTTCGAGTGCGCGACTCAACGATCGATTTACGACGACCCTTCGTTATCTTTTTTCCGATCTCAAAGTTTTTCTCCGCAACGAAGAGTGATCCGCGTATTTTCCAGTGCAACGGCACTCGATAGTCGTATTTCTCTCCTTTTCACTCGACTCGACTCCTGGTAAGTTTCGAATAATCATTTTTTTTCTTTTTTCTTCTAATTGATCAACAATAATTTTGCGATAGTTCGTGGACAATTTATATTCATTATTGATCCTTGCATTGTTTTATTAGAGAATTGAACGAACGTTCGTTGCTACTTTTAAAAAATCCTATTCGAATTAACCGTGTAAGAAAATATATATATATATATACAGACTCGGGATAGAGAGGTCTGTTTGATTTCTTTTCGAGGGCACGATTCGAGCAATGTTCCTGTGAAAAAAGTTCAAATGTCATCTCTGCATCGACTTATTGCGCGATTCGAGGGGAAAACCCTGCAGTCCGCAATTCTGACAGTCAGAATTGAAAGCAGAGTTTCTTGGGAAAAAAAATCAGTGGTATCCGCGTGAATGAATTACGATGATATTGGACTGAAGTTGTATGCTCGTAATTTCTCCACGATTGATCGCAGTCACACACAGTAGTAGCTTTATCAATTTTCGTTTTGTGTCGAAAAGATCAGAGAGGGACGTGTTGATAACAAGTGCGTGCATGTAACATTGCCTATCTTGCAAAAAATTATTCAAACGATATGAATCGTTCGGGAAGAATGACGGATGCTTGCCACTCTGCTTGGTAGATTCTCTCGTCTGGATTCCCTCCTTCGTCATATCATAATAAATCGTAAAGCAATCACTGGCGCATGGTCACGTGACTGACCGTGACATTGCCACTGCACAGTTTGCAACGTTTGAGCATTTTTCACGTATTTTTGCTTAATCGTCGTTTATTCAAATTGCATAAGTTTATCGAGCAAAGCGTCGTTCGTTGGAGAACACGTGGACGTATTTTCCATGGATAATCATCGAACAAAGCACTAATAGCCTTATAAGACGTCGAAATGTTGATTAAAATTGCAGTTTCAATATCTTGATCGATAAAAACTTGAAACGATAATCGAGAGAACGATAAATTTTTATGGAGTGACGAGGATGATTTGCTGAAAGGAATTCATTGGGCTCACTGAATCATTATGAAAAAGAATCTAGCTGGAATGACGACACGCGCTTAACGGTGGGTCGTGGCTCATTAAGCTCATAAATTCGACTTACGTAATTGAGTTTACTACACTATTTTTTTTTTTTTTTTTTTTTTTTTCATGCTTCGTAAACAATTATTTCGTCGATGCATCTGGGTGGTATAGAACAGATAAGGCTCGTGTCTGTTTTACTCGCTATCACGGAATTTATTCCAAATACGTTGGAAATTTCATGAAATCAGTATCAAGTGCGCGTGACCTTGACCGACTGCTTTTCAAGGACAAGCCGCAAAAATTATTTTTCCTTTATTAACACTCGCTTGTTTTACTTTTGGTTTCTTGTAAAAAAAAAAAAAAAAAAAAAAAAAAACCAACAGAAAATTCGTTCGTTGACACCAAATGCATTTTTTTTCAGCCTAGCATGCCTGAGAAATATTTACAATGGGAATTTATTAGATATATGACATTGAAAAAGTGATAACGCGCACGTGTGTTTGTAAAATTATACAAATTGAAGGATTACAGTGATATTAATTAAAATCTCTACACATTTCTCGTAAGATTTATTTTACAGTGCAGCGAATATTTCTTCGTCGTAATATTTCCACACAAGTGTACATACGTAGGCTCTCTATAACTTTTGATTCTATCTATGGTAATCCCAAGATATTTATTATGTCAGACTAATGTTGTGCGAATTATGTAGAAATTACATTTGTTTATATTGTGCTCTCTATACCTTTATTAACCGTGATTCACCTTTTTCCCTCCGTTTGAGGTTACATAAAACCTGAGAGTTTGTTATTATTCCATTGTTTCCCATATATTTTCTTTGTTCGAATGGTCTCCCTCTTTGCATTCAATTTTATACAAATACATTGTCAACGATAAACCTGTATAATTTAATTGCAATTAAAATGTTAGTGTTTAGCGTTGCCCTTCTCGTTGAACAGTTTAGCATTGTTATTGAAAAAAAAAAGAGGTATAATCTTTATATTTTTTTTCTTGTTAATAAGAGAAGGCTCTTTGCGGTCCGCTTTGACGGGAGACGCGCATAAAATTTTCTTTAATCTGTCACGTTCCAAATCAGCATAATTCTTCTAAAAAGAATACATATACATTCGTTCGTACGTCGCGCGACCTCGAAAATATCATTTCCGTAAATCAACGTAATCATCAACACAGACTCCCCACGAAATTGTTTGATAAATTCACTTTACAAAACGACTCGTCGTCTAAAGATCATTAAAGTGTCACGTTACCGCATTGCCACGTTAAATAAATGCACAAAATCAACCAAAAATTTCATTAAGACAATATTTATATTCCTTTTCGCTGATCGGAAATCATAGTCGAGTATGAAGATAAAAATACGGGGAAAAAGGAGTCCCTCGTTAATTTATTCATTTCATCCTAAGATTTTATGTACCAGCTGGAATAAATCCGCAAGTATGGATTAGGTCATCCCGGAATATCTGCACGGTTCATGCAACTTGCCACATTTGGCTTTGTTCCGCAAATGGCCCCTTCGGGCAAGGTTTCACGATATTTTTAAATTTCTCGAAATTTCAGTGCTTCGCGCTCTACCTACCCACATTTTTTTCTACCACTTTTTGACAGATTACGAGGTGTGCGCGCAGGCTCGTATTTTCGTATTTATTTCAACGTTCCCTCGAAAAATGCGCATTTAATAAACGCGTTGACTCACTCGCAGCCTTCAAACTCGAAGTCTATTGTATTCCTCGCGGCACAAAACACAGTACAATTATCTAAAATTTCTTAGCAACCATCGCAGCGTTTGAAATTATGGGCAATCGAGATAAAGAACGATGGATTATGCAAACGCTTGCTAGTTATTAAAGAAAATCCTTCGTTGTAGTCACACGGAGTGCGAGCAATTGTTCTATAATCTAATACGAATCTGGAACAGGTTTTCCTCACCACACGTGGCTTCCAAGTTTGCTAATAACGCAAGCTGGCAAAACGGTTTTCCTGTGGATGAAAAAGTGCATTTTCTTTCGATAGCGTCTCGCATAAGGTGGAAAGCGTGATAAAACTTTGGTACCTCGCTTGCGAATCTCGCGCGCAGCAAACTTGGCAAATAATTAAATGAATCATCAGAAGCAATTGGAAGATCGTAAACACGTCGAGATCAAGATTGAAATATAGTTGCCTATAAAACTATATAGGTTGATATAAAAACTCATTTACACTCTTACACCAGGCACATTTAATTGATCGAATCTACGTCCATTTCTATGCAGCTGTACAACAACGCGGTGATTCAGCGAAGGTTCCAAATGCTATTCCTCGATTTATGTATGCTGGCTTTGATGACGAAACGCCGAATAAAAAAAAAGCTCCCGGATCTTATTTATTCAGTCGCACTTTTCGATCTCATTAATCACTTTTGCAAATTATTACAATGTTTCATGGCGCACCCCTCCCCCCCCCCCCTCCCCCACCAGTCTTAGGATTACGAGTGATCCATTAACTTTTCTTATCAGTGGTCTTCGTCTAGGTTTTTAGATTCTTCCTGTTGCAGCTTCGCCTACTACAACTGGATGTAAAGCTATACTCTCGAGGAATGTGAATTATAGTCCAACATATATAGACATTATTTGCCATTAAAATGTAATTTTTATGCAATCAATCAGCGCTGCAACAGCCAGAGCCGATATCACTTTTTGCACATATATATTCTTGACAGAATAAAGAGTATACGAGTGCTGGTTATTTATGACATTCTGCCAAGCTTCATTGAGCTGGGGAAATACACACTGATGGATAGTTCTCTCTTTCGACATTCCAGTCTCACTTTTTTTCTCCAGAATTTAGCCTTTAATTATCTTTTATCAGAAATTAATGTACGTTATCACAATTTTTTTGCAATGATCGCTTGTGAAATAAATACGAAAAACTTTCCTTCCTCCGAATAAACAGTGTTCCAAAAGACTTTGTTAACTTTTCGTCTAGAATCACCCAACGAATTCGTTTCGAGACTCTATTACTATTTTGAAAAATAAACAAAATACAGCTGATGAGTCGAAAACGAAATCAAAGATTCACTTCCGCTTCGTCCAATAATCATTGAAATATAAAAAGGTCCCTTTCGAACTTTTTATCGATAAACATCGAGTAAAACTATTTTTAGCAATTATAACCAATTTTTGTACGATGAGGCAAGTTCTATTTGATATATACAACAGCTAATATTGCACATTTATACAAGACACTTTTAATATATTCATTTTTGAAAATTAATCTATGTAACGAAACAAAGTTTATGTTCATTAAATTTAGCTTTCTTTCTTTTTTTACCGAAATTCGCAGACGAGTTATCCTTGGAAATACAAGATTGGTAAATTTGGGTAATAAACATTTATTGCATAAAAAATATTGTTTTTGTAATGTGGATGCATGGCGTGTGCAAGGGAGCACGAATAATGGCACTCCGAGTGGGCCGGTTTTGTCATTTTTCTCGTTATTTTTGAAGAAAGTATACGACGAGGAGAGATAAACCAATAAAAAGGAAACACGCGAATGAGGAAGAAGAAGAAGAAGAAGAAGAAGAAGAAGTTTCTGCGCCAATTTTTTCTTTACGTATTTGCGCGATAAGGCGCGATCATCGCTGACCCAAATGTCTGCGTGGAATAAAATTATGCTGATGACCGTCGAAACAAACTTCTTTTTTCTCCCTCTCTTTTTCTCTCAGCTTCTAATCTTCCTTGTTATTTAGTTTACTGATCCACATGTGTGTCAGCCTCCACTTCTAATCTCTTTGTCCGTAGACCGGCTCTTGCGCAACCAAATATGATGCTATATATATGTGTGTGTATATATATATATATATATATATATATATATATATATATACACAGTAACTATATGAAACTGGTTCAACCAAAAGATCCGGCATTGTGGAATGGAATCGCCTTGTCTATCGTAAAAACTTTTGAAAAATAACATCATTGCGCCACTATACCTCAGCTAATAACAAGCGTGTAATGACTTTTTTGGAGAAAACTATGTAACCCGTTTTCCTTGTGCTATCGCTCGTTACAATTCTTGTTTTATCTACGATCTAAAAAGAGAAACGTCCTCAAAAATTATTCTACGTCATATCGTTAGGAGCGATTGACGACAATTGCTGAAAAACTAAGCATTATTTTTCCATTTTTTTTTTTAATTAGTCTCATTTGTTTTGCTAAGAGCACAAAGAATACAATATACAATTTGTATCAATCATATACACCGCGTATTCTCGCGAACGTCTGTAAAACTTGTTTTATGAATGAGGAAGCGAGAGAGCGAAAATTAACTATTTATTTTTAATTCCTGCAGCGAAGCTTCGAAAATAAACTAGGCTTACAGTTATTTCGTAAAGAATATTCTCCTAATTGACACGAGGCATTTTTGGGGTATCAGAATATATTTCTCCCATTCATCTTTAGCGTATATCTTCGATGTGCTAATGCTAATGAATATTGATGCGATAAGAAGCCAAGCAAAGTACCGTAGTTCTTTTATGAATTTAGTTATATTCAATCAGGCAAAATGAATACATATATACTGCACGTCTACTATATCGTGGATGAAAGAATACGAATTTTGCAGCAATTGTACGTTTCAAAATGTGCTTATCAATTAATGTTCCTCGTTTTGTTCATTGGTAGCATTATTTTTTTTTTCACTCGATCAAAGCTATATACGCAGCTAAACAGGAACTCTACATTATCAGTGTTAGAGTGTGCGCTTCTATTTGATCAAAATCACGCGTGTACTTGCATCGCAAATCTACGTTGCAAAATACAAATGAATTAATGTTCCTCATTCTCTTCTCTGGTAGCCATTTTCTTTGTTTTCTCCACTCGATCAAAGCAATATAAAGCCAAACATGAACTCTATTATCAGCGATTGTGTGGCGTTGCTATGCTTTATCAAATGCTTGGTTGGCAATAAAAAAAAAACTGCGTTTACCGCAAGATTATCAATTGGGATTGCGTGCTAATGATCGGTCGAAGCGTAGTCCCGTTATCGACACGCCAATAGTTTTGCATAGGTTGCAGTTAGCTGGAAAACAGCCTCTGGCCGAAGTTCGCTGTTGATTTTTCGACTTTGCTGGACTTGCCCCACCCCCTCCTCCCCATGCAACTCCTTTATCGCACTCGACTTCTGGCTAGAGACGGGTCAAGATCAAGTTGCAGTCCCTCGCAAAAACAGTCGAGTGAACGAGGCACCCAAGACTCGACGACCTTGAAGACGAGAGTTCATTGCCCCTTTACTGCACGGGGGGCTCTCACCTTTGCAAAGAGTCATCGAATTTAGCTTCCTTCTTCGTTCATTTTCACTTTCCAGCAGCAGCAGCAGCAGCCAATCACTATCGCGTATAATTTATGACTAATTCCCCGAAATATTCCAATGCAAAAGCGTTTCCTTATTGACGAATTTTATGATCATCTCTCAAATAGCGTCTTATATTCTTCTAATAACTGTATACAAATTTACGCGGGTCTTAATTCTTTTATATTATTCCTATCGGGCCATTGTGCAGGTTACGACACCTGACACGATTTAGCGGACACGCTGTATAACCGAGAAGCTCGCACCGTCACTGACTAATCTTATCAATAAAACATTCTCATAAATAACACGCTGAACTTTTGACACAACATCAATATGCATAGGTATATTGTTCCACCAACGGTTGTTCTCGTATCAAAAAGCATCCTTGTAATCTTAAATCATGTGTGTGCGATAATAATGTGCAGTTGTCGTTATCGCGATCGAATATATAGTATATATATATATATATATATATATATATATATGTTCGAGAGACTCTGCGATTGCTCCCTTCTGCAGAATCAACGATTAAAATTCCGATAGACGCTTTTTCAAGGGAGAAAGAAAATTTTCCATGTGATAAAATTATCGACGAGTTTTCTCTCTTTGCGTTACGAAGATCGACGAATCTCATTCCTGTTGTTGCAAGATTCGGTGAAAAAGTGCATATGTAGTGTATATAAGACACGCACAGTGCGGAGGCTCGATGGCTATTGGAAACAACAGGCTCTCGTAATGCAACAAAACAAGACATCAAGCGCATTCTTCGAGGCATTAAATTCCAATGACTACCTCGCTTAAATAATAACTTTCCTTTTGTTGCTCGCTGCTCATGACCTACCACTACTGAAAACATCTTTCGAAAGCAAAACCAACCATAAAACTAAGCGCGTTTTTCTACTCCTCGCTTCTTATATTCCATTTTCTCAGCGAATCAAACGTGTAACGGGACAATTGCAATATCTTCTTCTTCTTTTATTTTGAAAAACTCACGATGGTTTAACCATCAATCTCGTCTTGACAATCGAGATTAGACAAATAATGACCCTGCATTGGGATGCCAGCTTTTGTTAAGAAATGTGAATTTTAAGAATAAGTCAATGGTGCACAATCGTTGCGTTGGAATAAATGTGAAATTTGGAAATGTTTCGCCAGTCTGAGATTTTGAACCTGTGTATGCAATGCGTGACGAGAGTTTACCGAGATTAGCTGTACGATATTTTAACGCGATCATCAAACACAATTTTCATGATTAGTCGAATCTTTGCATCACCTATACTTTTGGTTTACATGCAACAACTTCTTACAATAAGATACTCGATAATCCACTAAAAGTTTTTTCCTAGCGAAGGCTTTCAACGTTCCTGTCTCAGGTTATGGTCGGTAAAAAAACACTCGAATAACTGTTTGCTCATACCTCCTCATTCATTTCTAGAACCAAGAAACCCATCATCCTTTCAATCATGACTAAAGTAGAATCCTTTTTTTCTCTTTTTTTTTTTGTTAAATATGAATGCACGAAGAGAGGGATGTTCGTTCGTGGAAAGGTTCCACCACAAAGAGAATGAACCAAATGGTATAAATAATTTTTTTTTTAACAGAACCTTTAGGATGATCTCATATGTAACACACGAAGATACGTTTGCTGCATAGTCTGTGGCTTTGGACACCTTTTCACAATAGTGAAAACGATTTCACAAGTCTTAATGGTTCCTTTCTGGGCTCGAGCCTTCGTTTCAAGTTTCAAATAATGGTGTGGAAAAATGTGTACGAGTCTTTGAGTTTTGATACTGCATTGTTGGTTCATTTTCGTATAATTTCATCAGCATGTGTTTAGTCACAAAAGATATACGAAGAAATCATTGTAGAAAATTTAACATGCACAGTCGCTCCAAAGGACCTTGCTTCTTCGAATTTTCAAATGAACGCGTTTACGCTATACGTTGAGAATTGAAACCTGAAGACTATTTTTAACCTTCTTAAGTGGTATAAAAACAACGGTATCAATGACAAATCATAGCAATCAGGAAGCTCCAACGCTGTCGATTATCGTAACTAGCAGTGCACTCGGCCTTTTTTTTTTTTTTTGTTGTAAAAGCATAACCTTTTTTCACGCGAAAAACAAAGAAAAAACGGAGCAACACCAATGAAATATATGCCTCCCAGAAGCGGGAATTCAATTGGCAAGGACAAAATAGTGTAATTTATTCGATGTTCCGCGATAAAGTCGTGCTAACTGCTCAATGATCTATCGAACGAGTCGTTAAATCCAAAGCCAAGGGCAATAATTAGATAGGATTGCGATAAAAAAACGTGGATAAAAATGGATGTTTTCGAACGTATCGTTGATAACAACCGAACAAATTGTTCGCTCGTTTTTCCCTCAAAACATGCGAGATAAAACACGTGTATATAGGGTAATCTTGAAGAAACTTTCAATTGCATCACGAATGTTTGGGTGAATTGGAAGAAAGCAAAAATCTCTTATCTTTTTCTGCGAAAAAGGTTATGCCAAACAAATAACACAAAATGCAAAGCTTGCATTAGATTTTTCTCGAGAAAAATCCAATGAATTTGATGCGTGTAAAAAGCTATAAGCGATAAGGCTCTACGTGAAGAAATGTCAAGGATCGACGAATTTTAATAGCCAAGTGCGGAGGCTTCGCGAAGCAAAGTTAGGCAGGAAGTGTAATATGAATTGGACCCGAAGGTCCTACGAGTGATTTAATGAAAATGTTTCAATGATCGATCCGGTCAAGACCGGTTAGCCTTGTGGGAAGGTTCGCTGTACACCACGAGGGACGAAGAAAAGTCAAGAGTACGATGAGACGTGGAGAACGTTCTCGAAGAAAACCAGTCTGCGAGTGCTGGAAAAGCACTTTTGTCCAACTCTGTCCAAAACCTGTTTGCTAAAAACTTTATCGAGAAAAATCACGGTACCCGTGCAACACTTATACTTCTGGTATAATCGTTTACTCTCTTGTGTAAAAGAACAAAGAAGAACGGATTAAAGCTTCAGAAAAAATCTACCAAATTTAACAGCGACAAGGAGAATCTTGGAAGAAATAAATGCTGAGGAGAGGACGAAGGTCCCCCTTTTCTTCGGGATAACCTTGGAACGCAGGACAGATTTGGTCTTACGACATGCACGAGCAAAATGGGGGATCTGATTAATGTTTGATTTTTATCTAGCAAGATTGTCGTGGTTCTTAGGGAAGAAGAAGCAAATGTTTTTTTTTTCAAACGCAGCTTTGCATTCTGGTTTCCCTTCGGCTTCTATCTGCTCGACTCTAGACGGTTCGTTCAATGAGGAAACGCACGGTAACTGATCTCTTCGTGATAAATCCGTAAGAAGAATTTATATTATCGAAGGAGAAACTCGCAGTGGTTTCCTTCGTCGATCGAGATCCATGAATTTTTTTCACTCTTCGACAACCACTCGCGCTCCTCCATCTCTTCGCTCAGAGTCGTCGAGGCTCGTAAAAAATGTTCTTCGATCTACTTGGCTTACGCGCGAAACATTGCGAATTATTGGCAAAAGCTTGGATCGAAGAATACAAGCTCTGCTAGTGTAATGATATATAACGATGGTGTTGGAAAAATATAAATGAGATATTTTTTTTACGAATTGCGAAGAATCAAATTTGCCGATTCGAACGGATCCCTTCCTCGCGTATGAGATATACTCTTGTTGCACAATAATCGGACGCCGTTCAGGCATTTCCTATGAAAAAAAAAAAAAAAAAAAAAAAAAAAAAACAGAGAAAAAGAAAACAAGATTTTCAGACAGCGGAAATTTATCGACGACTTTGTAAATATATACAGTGCGTAAACGCGGACGTAGATTCATCGGATGATTAATGAAACATGTTAAACCAGAAATTACGTCGAAACGAAAGCAATATATGGAGGGAGCCTTCCAGCAGGCGACATTTGACAAATCAAACAAAAAATCTACCCGAAACACGAGTTTAGGCTGTCTTTTTTTTTTTCTTCTAAAATTACGTGCTGAATTTTTTGCAACTCGTTTGCAAAAAAAAGGACTCGCGTGAATATTGACATTTTTTGCAATAAATTGTTGTAACTATACATATATATATATATATGTAGCATATCCGTTCGTTAATAACGTGTGGAATATTGCAGATTTTTAGCACGTGTACAGTAAAGAGTTGGAATAATGTCTTGTATATGTGTAATTTCACTGTAAATGTGTGGAGGTTAATTGAGACAACAAGACGGGAAAATTAGTGGATGTATGTACTTTGTAGACACGATCCATGCTCTTTGCTGCATGTTAAACTATTAAATAGGTATCAGGCAATTAGAGATGAAAGAACAGGAAGGAATACGTAAATGGTTTAACGTTCCACGTGTAACTTGACGATCGCGCGATTTCTAATGGAATTTTTGTTGGGAACAACGAGGAAACTATATCGGGGAAAATTGATGTAAGAATTATTTCGGCTGGTTTTATCATTGCATTATTGGATTAAACGTGTTGAGCTGAAACGACGAGAAGAACGAATTGCAGCAATGGTAATGTAGGAGCTCTATTTAAAGAGAACTAGGGGAAAAAATTGAAGCTATTATTAAAATATCGTTGGAAGAAACTCTCCATAAAGAGAACATCTATAAGGTATTGTCACCACCTCATTATCTTAAACGACAGTTAAAGAGCACAATTATGTAAAACTATCGAGCCTCGTGTTTCACTCTGCAGCTTTTACTTGGAAATCGATAAACAATTAAAGCCACATGTTATTTTTTTATAAATAGAAACTATTTCGTGCGAATTAAATATATATAGTTATTTTAAAAAAAAACATTGACTAATGCAAGAAAATTAGGTCAGACATAACGCACGAGCAACTTCATTATCGAAGCTAAGAGTACATTTGCGCAAAGATTTATGTATAACTGCAGCTATATAATTATTTAAAGAATGTACCGCGCGCGAGTATCGGACAAAGATTTATTTTTGCATTGCAAAACCCTTCTGTCAATTTCACTCGTATCGAAGAAATATTGAAACTATTAAAAAGAGCGAAACACGTGGATGAATGGAGCGAATCGAATTGAGAAAATTGCCGAGCATTAAATCGCTCAGCTCATAGAGATAATAAATCAAAGCACAGATTGACAGTGCGCGTGCTTAATTGATGCATCAACGTTAAAGAATTAACGTTTTTACAAGATTTCTTTTTTAGACTCGTGAACGTGTGGGGCAGTGTGTATAGTTTTCTCATAGGATTTAATGAATTTTCTCCGTGCACTTTGTAAGAGTGAGAGAGAGAGGGAGAACTGTGATGACTATATTAAATTTAATCAATTCCAAGCAAAGCGTTTGCCCTCTCCCTTGCTCAACTATATATATATATATATATATATACACATATATTAGCGAATTTTTCTTTCCAGGTCGCTGACTTTAAGATCGAATTAACAGCATTATTACGAAAAGTCTCGTTATTTCTCGCTACAATGTCCGTAAACACTGGATTATATGTAATCGAATGAAAGATTTATGCCTCGCGAGAGGCGCTACTCGAGAATATTTTTTTCACTTACGAAGCGCACTAGCGTATCTCTCCAATTGAATTTTAAATTTGTATACGTGCTCCTTTTCAACTATTGCAATCGTTGCGCACTTTTCTCGCAAAATAAAATCCAACACTCGACGCGAGTGATAATCGATCGAAACTCGTCATTTGCCAGGTTTCTACCGCCAGGGAGAATAAATTCAATAATTGCAGTGCACTGCAACTATATATCTCTTGAACGAACAATTTTGCATAAAAAAAACTTATATAGCTGTATGTTGTTTGTTGAAACGATAAACGACGACCCTTGGCACTCGCACGAATTACTTAATAAAGAGCAGGGGCAAGCAAAATCTTATTCATCGTTAAATTCAGATAGGAAAGTTCAACGTGGATGAGAAATCGATCAACAAAATTCTGAATCATAATATGCCAGCTAAATCGCTGAATTTCTTTCATATTAAATGTAACATCCTTGTTGTTTCAGACTCATCCAACTTTTCGTGTAGTCAGCGCCGCCGAAAGGTCAGAGACACTTGGGAAGTTGCGATCAAATATGTCGGGAAGCAGCAGCAGCCAATGCTTATAACACGAAGGATCGTCCATGTTCTGTGCGAGTATAATTACTGAGATTGCATAAACACACCAGTAATCCTACGATAATCGTAACAGCTTTGATATTGGAAATCAGTGACGTGTTACGATGAAAGCGTACAATTTCATCTTGCAGTTTTGATCAGCGCGCGCGAAACATTTTTTTTTTTCCTCGACCGTTTATAATCTTTGCGAAGCGCAGTCTGTTGGCCAATTCGATCAAATTCCTCGAGATAGCTCAACATTCGTCGCAGGAGAAGCCGGTCCAGCTTTATTTCCATCGGAAATTATCGTAGATCGTGAGTATTCCACAAACTTGACTCATTTTCGTTTCTTGTGCCACGCAGATGTATATAGTCAACGATTCTAAAAAAATTGAAAATTTTTCTATATACGAGTGTCCATAAAACACTAACGACGTTAAAGTATATATACGAATGATATACGGTTTATATATTTACATAACTCTTTTAGACTATGCTCTTTTTTCATTCTCCGCAATAATTAATCGTTCGCGTAATTATTATTGCAATTGCCTTGATTTGAATAAATTTATTAGATTGCTCCTCTCTCCTTTTATCTTTCGTATGAATTATCAATGTAATGGATTGTGACTCAAGTTTCTAAAAAAGAAAAAAAGAAAAAAAAAAAAAAAACAACATTGCTAAATGAATATTATTTATAGCGATGTGTTTATATTTCTAAGAGATGTTGAATTTTTCAGGATTTCGAGGGAAGGACGAGAGTACCACAAGAGTGCAAGAGGAATTACACGCAAGAAGACACATATCGGTTGCATCTACGAGCACAGTGGCTAGCCGATGTGGTTGATCGAAATTTCGAAAGAGCAGAGTCATCCGAGAATAAGAAAGATCGAGTGTGAAATTAAAAGCGCACGCAGATATAGGATCGAGGAGGGACGCGTAGAGATAGAGAGAAACCGTGGAAAGTCGGCAGCGTGAGTTGGCAAGTCCGGTGACCCAATTAGGGAAGAACCAAAGGGAGCTGTGGCGACGAAGCGAGCGAAGGCCTGACACAGCTCGTTTAGATAAGAGAGTGAGTGGAGGGAACGGTTGATATCGGCGAGGATTTACATAGTACCAGTGGTCTCTTTAAGTGGGTCAGTCGCGCGAGAAGAAGCCGTCATGTATCAACGAGCAGTGCTGCTGAATCTGCCAAAGGCCCAGTCTTTGGACATCGAGTTCGCCAATGTCACCTACGACGTTCGGGTTGGCTTTCGAGGGCGCAAGAAGCAGATTCTCAAGGGCGTCAGCGGACGTTTCAAATCCGGCGAACTCACCGCGATAATGGGCCCGTCCGGAGCCGGCAAATCCTCGCTCTTGAACATCCTCACGGGATTCAACAAACACAACCTATCGGGTAGGATAGAGTACGTGGGGAACGAGGGGAAGCAAGCCTGGAGCTCCTATCGCAAAGAGTCCTGCTACATCCAGCAGGACGACCAGCTTCATCCACTGTTCACGGTCAACGAGGTCATGACCATGGCCGCGGATTTGAAACTGGGTAACAGCTTGAACAGAAAGGCCAAGCAAATGCTGATAGACGATATCTTGGATACCCTGGATCTGACCAAGACCAAAGAGACTCGTTGCGATCGTTTGAGCGGTGGACAGAAGAAGCGACTCAGCATCGCTCTGGAACTGCTGGACAACCCGCCTGTAATGTTCCTCGACGAACCTACCACCGGCCTCGACTCCTCCTCCTCGTTACAGTGCATAGCCATGCTGCAGAGTCTGGCCAGGGGTGGGAGGACCATAATCTGTACCATCCATCAGCCCAGCGCTGCGATTTACGAGATGTTCGACCATGTTTACTTGGTGGCCGAAGGCCGTTGCATGTATCAGGGAGCTGCCAAGAACACAGTGGCCTATTTCAACAGCGTGGGTCTTCAGTGTCCCAAATACCATAATCCAGCTGATTACATGATAGAAGTGGTCAGCAAGGAATATGGCAACTTCAACGATCAGCTGGCACTCGTAGCGAGTAGCAACGAGTGGACCTGGAGGGCAGCTAGCACGGTCAAATCGCCAATCTTCAGCAACGACGTGGTGAGGCGTTACAGTGACGAGGGCAAGACGACCGTGCTCATAAATACTCCGTCGGAAATCATGAGATTCTGGGTCCTGTTCAATCGTTGCTTGATTCAACTGTACCGAGACTGGACGGTGACTCATCTGAAGCTGGTCCTTCATTTCTTGGTAGGCATAATACTGGGCTTGCTGTTCGTCGATGCTGGGGAGGATGGCAGTAAAACCATCAGCAACGTGGGATTCCTCCTGGTCACCGTGGTTTATCTTTGTTACACCAGCATGATGCCAGCTGTGTTGAAATTCCCATCAGAGTTACCAGTACTGAGGAAGGAGAGGTTCAACAATTGGTACCAGCTCAAGACATATTACATTGCATTTTTGTTCGCCAATCTGCCTGTACAAATGCTATTCGCTGTGGTGTACTCTTCAGTGGCCTATTTCCTCAGCAGTCAACCCTTGGACTGGGACAGATTCCTCATGTTCCTCGCTATGGCCATTCTAACGACCTTCATAGCCGAGAGTTTTGGCTTGGTACTTGGTACCACCGTCAATCCCATCAATGGGACTTTCTTGGGTGCCATCAGTACTTGCGGTATGCTGACGTTTGCTGGATTTTTGGTACTCTTCAACCACATGCCTTCGTTCTTGTACTACCTCAGCTATCTGAGCTATCTTCGTTATGCCTTGGATGGCCTTGTCCAGGCAGTCTACGGTTTCAACAGGGAGAAACTCACTTGTCCAAAGGACGTAATTTACTGTCACTATAGAGTGCCTGGAACCTTGCTGGAAGAACTGGCAATGACCGAAGGAAAATTCTGGCTAGACGTGGTCATCTTGCTGGTCAACTTTGTCTTCCTACGTGTTCTAGGCTACTGTACGTTGAAACGCAAATTATCCAGCGTTTGAACGGCTCTTTCCTTCCTCGTGGAAAATTGATAGATTGGACGGAGTCCCGAGTTTCTTCTAACTACCAATCAATGTGTAACTCTCTCGATCCTACAATTGCAAGAGTAGGTGCAACGTGTTTATGTGCATTTGCACAGCAAGAGTTTAATAATCAATTTTAAGCACTTGAAAATCTTCAAATTGGCCCGGCTCGAGTGCAACTGTTATTGCCAGTAGCTTTAGTTTATTGCTCTTTTGCATGGAATAAATTGAAACGTTAATGGAGCTCTTGAAGGAAAACGCCGGTGTATATGTACGGTTCTCAAGCACTCAGTTGTACTCTTCATTCAACGAAATGGCTGTGCAGCAACTGAAGCTTCGCGACTGATAATCAGGATCAGAGTGTCCTTGTTAAGGAGCAACGAGTTTAAATGATAGACCCATGACGAATCTGATCTTACAGAATAGCTTGTGATTTTAGAGGATTCGAGTAAGTCCATTGCTGAAGAGAGGGAGCAAGTGTGGAGGTGAATTCATTATTTATTCGAGTTTTGATGCAATTTCACATGGATACTGTGATGATAGATTTGTTTATATCCCTGTAAAGGTTTCCATTAATGTAAAAATCAGTAAGATTTAGCGTTTAGAGATTCAGTACGAAATATCGACACAAGTGTTTTTTAGCATCTCTAATAACCAAAGCTCATAAATTCTCTCTACCGCGTAATTCATGTTATCAGGACTATTCATATATGAATAATGTAGCTTCGTAGACTTTTCTCATAGGTGAAAGAAAAGTATTGTAAATTTAACTCAAAAGTCTGAGCGCATCTTATAAAAAAACAAATGAGAAAAGTACAATATCACGACAAATCAAACGATATAGCAGTAAGATTGCAATCAGATTTCCCATGATCATTCTAGAAATGTATTATATCGCACTAAAAATTCATCGTTTCATTCACTTATACTATTTATAAGTCTTTCTATTTATATATGAACGAGGAGACGTACGAGAAACAATAAAGCACTCGTATTATCTTACGCATTGTGCCTCTTCAATTAATAACGTAGTCATTAAGTCATTAAATTAATAAACTACTTTTAAAACATATTTTTACAAAAATTTTCTTGCT
The DNA here is from genome assembly GCF_024137725.1 of Prorops nasuta. Lineage (NCBI taxonomy): Eukaryota > Metazoa > Arthropoda > Insecta > Hymenoptera > Bethylidae > Prorops > Prorops nasuta. The sequence goes on along the minus strand of NW_027116857.1, from coordinate 44,515 downwards.
CAAATATTGTTAAGTGTGCGGTAATTACGATATTTTACAAAATCAGTTGAAAATATAAAATCAGTCAGTATTTAATATTGTCATTGAATAGTTTTAACGATAATTGTATAATAAACACGGGTCTGGTTCTGCAAACTCTTAATAATAATCAATGGTAGAAAGACTTTCGTATACATGACTTATTTCAATGTTACAATGTATGTTTTATTGGTATCATTGCTTAGCGCGCAAGAACAATAATGTAATAATTAAATATTACCACTGTATATTCAAATTTCAATAAACCTGTCGTTTCCTAAGTCATGACAATAATATGTTAAACTAACTAACAGTGATTTGTGTTATTACTCTTGCATTCCACGTCCTTTTAATAAAATCCTTTCAGCAATTTTTCGATCGTCCTTGTTGCAATAGTTGTGTCAAAATAAATCGTACTCGGGACTTTTTTCTTTTTGCTTGACCTTTATTTCTTGGCTAATCTTGAGTAACAGAAGCGATTAAAAAAAAAACAAACAAAATATGGGAATTCCGCTTTATCGAGTTTTATTCACAGCTGCCGTCTCTTTATACCAGGGCTTGGAAATTTTTACACGCTTTAGCTGTTTACTGTAGTTACCAATAGGAAATCTCTATTAGTGAATATTGTAAACAGTTAAAATGTGCAAATAATTCCAAGCCCTGCTTTATACATTGCTTACCGAGAGTCGTCTTTAATGCCATTATCAAGATTAATTTAAACTCTCGAGTAATTTACATTACTTTTTTCATTTTTCTATCAATATAATCTGTGAATTATTAGCCAAACCGAACGTGTAAAGAAGAAGCAAAAAAGAAGCGAATGTAGAGGACTTTCAGAGTAAGACTGAATGTATCAGTTATACGATCGTAAAATTTCCTGACGAAACAGATTGTAATGGTACAGACAAGGGGTCATCGTGTTTAACCTACGAAACAATTTTATTAGTCGAGAGATTGGGACAAAAGTATCAAATCCATTGAATCATGTAAATGGAAATAACCGTGTACCATATTAGTAGTTAGATATAATAATGAAAATACACAGGGACCATCAGATAAAATAGATCAGACCGAAAAGCGTTTAAAAATGCGATGTTGAACAATCGTCAAGCGCTTGATTGTTAACAGAGAAAGAGGAAGAAGAATGAATGAATCTCTTTCTCTCTGCCTCCGTTCTTCCACCTCCCCCACACCTCAAATTCATCTATCTATTAAACAACTGGTGACAAGTGAGTGAGAAAAGTGTGCTGCTTTTCACTCACTCCCTCTTTTGCCATCAGCTATTTAACAGACAAATTAATTCGAGGTGAGGGAAAGGAGGAACAACCAGAGGCAAAGAGACAGAAATTCATTCATTCTTTTTCCTCTTTCCGCTAACGATCAATCACATGCCGATTGTTGGCCACCTCCTCATTTTTACAAGTTTTTCATCGTAATCTATTTTATCTATAGGAGTTCCCATGCAATGTGAAGAGCCTGAAAAAGAAAGTCTGCCTAACACCGAAAGCCATAAATGCCTAGCCGATACGCAAAACTAAACGGGCCTACCTATTTCGGAAAACTAAAGCTGAAAGAAAATACGCACGCAAAATATATACAGTCGGAATCGCGAACATGGAAAACATGTAAATAAAAAAATAACAAAATGATTTTAATCAAAAGAGGAGAGACTAGAACCTACTTGTAGGTTTTCTGTCATCCTTTGGTTAATGAACAAAATTTCCACAGTTTTACCCGTGGGACTCACTCGTTCGGCGAAATTCCACCGGTGATTCGTCTGTAGGATGACGATGGGGATGGCCATGATGCTGGAGACCAAGGCAGCGATGATCATGTTGAAAAAAATCACTCGCGAAAAATTCATTTTAAAATGGTACTTTCGAACGCGAAATTTAAAAACTACTATGTACCATATATATATATATATATATAGCACTAAGCGACGCGAATTTTGAAAGATACTGCGCGGCACGGGTATTCAAAATTTCACTACGCGGGGCGCGGATGTTTAAACTGTCACGGTTCAACGCGGATTTCCGGTGCGCGCACTAAAACCTCGAAGCGAGGTCACTCATCGCTAAAACAAGGGGAGAAAAAGGTCATGTTATTAAATAAATTCTAATTCAAGTAATTTCACCTTATTATCTCGCTTAAAAATGAAAACAATGTTACTTACAGAGCAGGTTATGAGAGTCCTTGGGGATTTTGTCCTCGACGCCCTTGACCGCTGCACCAGAACACTGCACAGACACAATACTCGCGTCGCGCACTTTGAATGCTTTTAAATTCTTCGGCAATTAGATGATTTTATTCGTGGGCAAACACTTTTAGCTTTATCGCACGATGCATTTCAATATTATATTTAATTTTAAAAAATGGAGAAATTATCAATTTAGAAAACTGTCAAATTCAGATAAAATTATTTTTATATAATATTGAAATTGCACGCGTGTGATAAAAGAACAGAACTAAATTATTATTAATCGCGGATAATTAAATTATTGTCAGTGATTGCGAAAAATTAAAAAACGCGACGCGCGATTCACTGACAACCCGTCCGCGGAATTTTGGAAACTGAACTGCTACTGGCGGAAGACAATGGGACCATCAGGCGCGGGGACCGCTGATTGGTCAGCTTATCGAACAATCGCATCTGATTGGTTGCAAATTAGGATTGCCTTAATTAAGCGCGCTGCGTAGCAAGCTGAGACCAATCAGCGTTCCCCGTTTCGAATGGTCCCATTGTCTATGTACCGTCAATGATAATTCAGGATTCGAAATTCCACGTGCGTTCAATCTTTTTAAATGAAACATTATATCAATTGGAATGCTCGTATGATAAAACTAAAGATATTTGCCTACGAATAAAATTGTCTAATTGTCGAAAAATTTTAAAACATTTTCACTGCGTGGCGAGTTTTTTTTGTTTTTATGCTTGCAGCGGTCAAGGACAACAGCCTCAAGGACTCTCGTAGTCTATATATGCTATACACTGTTTTTATTTTTAAGCCAGAATAAAAAGGATGAAATGAATTTGATAAAAATCCTCTTTCTTTCTTTGTTGTGATGAGCGACCTCGCTTTAAAGTGTAGTTGCGCGCATCGAAAATTCGCGTCGAGAACCAAGACATTTAAAAAACCCGCGTCGCGTACTGCCGTATCAGACTAAATTTTTCGCCAGTGATTCTCTTCGACATCTTCATCGCCGGCATCAAGGCGATCCCTCTATAAAATGATACAATATTGGCGAATGATTAAAAAAAAAAAAAATAGATTTCACGCGGGTGTAAAAAATATTTTAAAAAGCGCTTTATAATAAATACTTGGCTCAAGATTAAATTGTAAAATGTTTTAAATCTGCATAATTATTTGTCCTCACTGATAAAGAAGACACGCTATTGATAAAAATAGGCGTATCACGGACAAACTGCAACAAATATTGAACACGCATTTTTTCTGATAACTATGCCAAGATCGTTGAATTTAAATAGAAAATAAATCACCAGGTTCAAGGAAAGTGCTGGGCATAAGGAATCTGAAACACAAATCACTGCTGTGTTGAATAAATAATTATTAATTGAACTATGGAAAAAATGGCACATTTATTATATTATTGGTGATAATTATATTACTAGTGATAATTATACATATTTTTTACACATTCTTTCTTTTCGTATCTGTATAATTATATTCATCTCTCGCTTTCTCAATGTTAATCATAGCATCCTTTAAGACGTACGCAGGGTCGGAACGGTTGATCCAATGTAATGAAATGACTCTTGATTCGTATTATTGTTGTTAATCAACAAAACAACGTGTTTTTTCCGTAGACAAAATTTAACGTTTCGTTTCAAAATTGACCATTTCGAATAACTGAATAATATTTTACTTGCGATGAAACAGTGACAAAGAATCTCATTGAAATAGATTGGGAAAATATTGATACTGGAGGCTACAACTTTGATAGCACTGATGCGCATGATGTTAATTGATGATGAAATTAAATTATGTATTTTTGATCAGCCATTTTCAACTCTGTTTGCCCATTTAACCTTGATTTTGACTATCTAAAGACTATTGACAAGTGCCTAGCTTATGATAGACTGGCTTACAGGCTATTTATTGTCGTTATTATTTTACATGATTACCTTCGCGAGTACAAGTTGTGTGATTTCGTATGCTTAAGGGCTTGAATGTCAATTCTTTAATATTTCATATCTAAAACTATCAGGAACTGAGCTGATCAGCCTCACAAATTTTAATCAACTTTACACTCGAATAAATTATTAATGGGCTCTGCTCTCTCTCTCTCTCTCTCTCTCTCTCTCTCTCTCTTTCTTACTAGTAGTTTTACCGATGGAAAGCAATCTTTTAACTTTATATTTTTAACCCCTTACTTTACTAGAGTGTCTAAATGAGAAAACTTAAATTTATGAAATTGAGATAATGCTCCTCTATTATTTATAAAAAATTTGCAGTGAAACGTATTTGTACAATATTGTAATTGAAAAGTTCAAGTGCCTTTAAGGTAAGAAGCTGAGTGGAGTCGAGCTGACTTGACTCGTCGGTCTATAAATGGAGATGTATTTTGATATTAACAATTTTAATAATCATATTAAAATCATCGTTGTTTTTCCAAGAAACTCTGAAAATTTACAGTGTCTACATTTACAAGCATTACTTCGTATTTTCTCCCTCATTATGAACAATAGCAACATGTCGTTCGGGATATGATGTACGATTTACGTAATTACAGTAATTTTGTTTTAGTTGCAGATGTAGCGAGGTCACCCGAGTCCTTCTGACAAGATTTCTCCTTAATCCTGATTCGCAATAAGGAAAAATTTGAAACAAAAAAATTCTTTTTCATCTCGAGCGAGTCACGATTGAAAGTTCATTTGACTCGTATAAATCGTCTCATTTATCCGAAAAAATAGTTTTTTTTTTTTTAATCAATCAAGAATTCTTAAAATTAATTAATCACTACTCGTTATCAACTAAACAGCACCAATAGATAATTATCCGTCGATTAAAATATTTCGTGAGATTGAAGACTTAAAAAGGACTGAAATTGAGCAAACGTTGATATATCGTAATGTGGTAAACTTGTGGCTTTATATCCGGTTGCATAATTATTGTATTTGAGTACATCGTTGATCGGAACTCGATACACGTTAACGATAAGGTCAACCGGGGAGATGTGGCTCAAGACTCTATTAATCATTTTCAAGCATCTCAGAATTGATCGGTTGAATTTTTGTTGCATTAATTAAGAATCATATTAGGGCACTTCTGATATGATTAAGAAATTGCCTTTAGTTGAATCTTTATCTGCAGATCGACGTAAATAATTATACACACTATGTATTACAACTTGAGATTGGTTCAAGAGCGGTTAAGAATAAATATATACATATAAAAATTTAGATTTTCGCTTTGCACACGTGTCGTTTATGAAAATTAATATCGAGAGAAATCTGGCCACGCAATTTGGAAATAAACTTCGTAGATGCGACATTGGCACTGAACTGATTCACGATTTAGTAGTATAAGATAAAATCACTGAATATTTTTGCCTTTGCGATTTACCTCGGTTTTGCGCAGGCTTACGTGTCTTCCGACCATGCTCTCGAAGAACCCTCGGTATTCGCAAGCTCGTAAGTTTCTTATTGAATAAATGAGGAGGCACGCGTAGAGTGTGCATTAAATGTAAATACGTAATTACCATCGATCAACGATGCCTCGTATCAATAACAAATTATCGTACAATTCAATGATTTTAAATATTACGAAAATGCAAAGTTACTTGGTATTCCACTTGTAAAACTATCGCGAAAGATGAATCGTCGTACGACGTAATGTCATAATTTTATGTGATAAAATTGATAATATTAGAGAGGTCCGTAGAAAAAAAGAAACTTCAAGAACTTAGGATAGAATTAAAAAGTATATCTATTTAAAAATAAATCAATAAAAAATAATCACACTTTTCATTTATAGTTGCACTTTCGTCATAAACTATTATTCATTGCATAGTCAAAGTATAACGAGCATAAAGACTAATTGAAGTCTGCACGTAAAAATTTGTGCGCTGTCTCGGTGCTTTTGAAGAAAAATATAGCTATGTTTTTGTACGGGAAAGGGAATTATGGAAAATGAAAGAGAAGCGAAGAACGAAGAGTAAAGCAAAGACGAAAAGAGTTGAAAAGAATATAGAGCGAGTAGATAAAGAGAGTAAACACGAGCAATCAACTCGTTTCGTTGATTTTTTCAATAAAATTTATTTAAGAATCTAAATAAATTAAAATACATGGCAACTGGGTACACATTCGTTGAGCTATATTTTTGTTCAAAAACAAAAATGTCCCTTCTCTCACGAAAGATCTCCTCGGCGGTAATTAATTGGTAATAATAATTAATAATAATTAATAATAATAATTATGATCGTGACAATAATAATCATCGTAATGATAATAATAATAATCATTATAATTAGGTAATTGGTTAGGCATGCGTCATTGCTGTATATATACAATTATGCGCGAGATATGTTTGAACTTTTGTGTTCGATGGGTAGGTGATTTTATCTAGCCTTTTTTCTATAGCCTTTACTACCTCGCCCCTCTTTTTATTTCGTTTCTTCTCTCTGCTTAATTACTTATTATCATAAGCAATAAAAGAGTTTAGATCATGCCCTAGTTAAGAGCTAAATGAAATATTCCCTTCTTTCCCTTTGCGCAATGCAAATCGTTTTAGTTGTGTCCGAAGTAATTTAACAGCACATTGAAAGCTTCGTATTAGAATGCGGAAAAGAAAATTACATTTCTACCATCTTTACGTTTGTTCGGCCAACTAGTTCTTGCACATCTCCTCTCATTACGTGTTTTTACACTAACCGAATACATGGTTGCGCTTACGCTACATATAATCGTTTACATAGTACGTTGAGTGGTTGAACCAACTTTTGTATCAATAAGGACAAAACGTTAGAATCAGAGGTAACACACAAAAGCGACAGTTTTACTTGCAACAGATCTTGGTCAAATCGTTTATAACCGGCGTCAAAAAACATTGTCTCCATATATATTTAATATCAGACGATAGGAGCTTCGGAGAACCCGTTTAAAAGAGAGAACCAAAATATAAATAAAATAAACAAATAATGTCGCTTCAGAGCGTTTACCCGGATTGTTCTAATATTCGTATAAATGAGAAATATTGTTTACCAGAGCAGTCAAAACCGAACGATGTTATGTGTGCTTTATCACGAGAAGGAAACCTTGATCTTGCAGCTTTCTCTTCAGACTCCAATTTCATATAAATTTTACTTAAAACAATCTTACATTACATAAAACATTCATTAAAATATTCAATCTTAAAAATTTTATATACATTATACTCTATAATAATCATTGCATTTCAATAATATCCTATATACATATGAATACAATGCATATAGTAATATTATACGATTATGATTATATATTGCTTGTCATGATTATTATAGAATCATCTCTTAATTTCTAATATATACTCTTTTGGTCGGAACATAGAAAATTAAGTGTGTGGTCTTAATTTTATAATATAAAAATAATTCAAGAGAGATTCCATAATGAAATCTGAGAAAAAATATCTTAATAAATGAATTTAACTAAGTTTCAGTATACGCGTTAAGTTTTAAAACGATAGAGCTGAACAGCTGTGTACGTACATTTGTCACAAATGTTGTTTTTCGAACAACCTCGTGCAAGTTTAAAAGTAATTTCTTTCTTACACCTCCCGACAACAACTCACATTGCCTAAAATATCACCGTAATATATAAGAGAAAAGCATCCACAGGTGATTAGAATCTCTCATTCACCATTCTTAAATTTTTAGTGTCTCACTAATTAATGACGGAAACGTTAACATTAGAATTATAGAGAGTGAATGAAAAATGGTAAATTGATAGGTCTCTAAAAAGATTAGAAACAAAATCTACTATAATAGAAAGAGTCTCGAAAAAGGATCGTGAGAGTGAAACGTAAAACGATTCGTATTGTCATAAAAAAAATGTATATATTATTCAGCTAAGGAAGTAAAGCATGATCTAAAATCGATTATTTCAATGGCCTTTTAAGTAATTTAAATAAGTAATTAATAAGTAATGCAGTAAGAAGTTTTTTTTTAAGTAAATTTGGTTTGGCTAGTCTTTCGTTTTAAATATGAGTCAGGGGATTACTGGTAGCGGGGCTCGATCATTAATAATAAAACCTCGATCTACATTTTTATATCTCGAAAGAGAGGAACCATATTCCTTTGTCTTCTCGCTATTTATAAAAATAATTTGAAGCCGCCTTAATGGGGTAGATGCCTCTTAAAACCACCATCTGTGCTCTATCCATGGCTGCATTTACGTACATAAATATACATACACATTCAATAATCGTAAAGAAACGAAATGAATGTTCACCGTTGTGCAAGTCGAAGACTACGCATATGTGTTGTACGTAGAGAACTATCTTGGAACTCTCTTCACAGTTCTCATTAGTAGAATGAAACTAAACAATAGACGTGGGTAGTTTGAAATTTCTCTCGATGAATTTCTTCTTCTTCTTCTTCTTCTTCTTCTTCTTCTTCTTCCTCGCCGCATATGCTTCGTCGTCGCGTCCTCGAGTTACAGCTTTTGATATCTTATATCACATAATGGTTCCCGTGCCTTCAGAGCTACCTTAACTCATGAAAGTAGGAACGGAATTTCTTGTACGTGCATTTATGCGCGAGTCACTCGTGTGGACTTGTCAATTTTAAGACGTATCTACCCCTTAACACATGATGGCACCGCCGCTGAGCCTCTGCTACTGCGGTTGCGATGGATTGTGCTGAAGGGAAGGTGGCGGACCCTGAAAATAAATGACTCGCTTGTAATCCAAGTTTATCTTTCATCCGATCGCGTTCGATTTCTCCTCCCTCTCTTTCACACAATTCCTTTGTAATTATATATTAAAATAATAACTTACAGGCATTGCGGGGAAAGGTGGCTGTGAATGCGCGTGCGGATGAGAATGAGGATGAGTTATGTGTGCTGCTAGGTGACCAGGCAATTTGGGTCCGTCCTCCGCCTTTTCCTCTTCTCTCCTCTTTAAACACGCTGCCTTTGGATTAAGGTTTCGCTCTAAACAAAAATCAATCCAAATAACAAATATTGTCGGACAGAGTGAGATGGTAAAATTATGACGACGATTCGGATATCATTTTACGTACCTCTAACTTGCTGTTCCAGTGTCATGATGACTTCGACAGCCATATTAAGGATACCAAGCTTGGTTTGAGGTTTGTCCGTTTTTAAATGCGTCATGCACATCCTTCCCAGCTCCTTCAAAGCCTCATTGATGTCCCTAATACGTATCCTGAAGGAAAAGATTATTTTTTTAAATATTGAATAAAGAGGAAGAGTCTTTCATCACAAGCTTACAGTATTCTTCATATTGATAATGAAACTTTATCACTTATTTATTCACTTTTATCATTACGGAATATTAATTAGCACATTATACAAATTTTTAATATATAAAGCTACTATAAACCTGTGCGAAGAAGAACTACAATTGATCCATTTAAATTGCTGTTGAAAAAAAAAACAAGAGTTTTCGTAGAAACAAGTAGTCAATAGCATGCAAAACTTTTTTCAGCTTTAACATGGATCAAAACTATGAATAGAAGAATTTAGAACAATTTTTAAACTAAATTCAAACACAAATTAATGGATATTTTACAAAGTGTCTTCTGCGAAATAGATCTGTACGATTATGAGAACGAATTATGGTAAAGGAAAAGGATTGCTTAATTTATATACAAAAAAAAAAAAGAAAAAAGAATTAAGTCACTGAAAGATTCAAAGCTGGGCTATCTCACAGCACTACATAGAATACGGGCCCCGAATGATTTCTGCTGAATACCGAACCACATTTGAATCGGAAGATGAGAAGCTTTTTTTTATATGCTCATCTTACCTTTCCCTAGCATTATTGGCTTGCCGCCTCTCTTTTTCCCTCTGTGCCTTAACGTCAGGATCATCGTCTTCATCCTCGGCGCTCGAACAACAGTTACGCAAAAACAACACTTGATTAATCACCTGAGGTAAGTTGCACATTTTATCCTAATCTCTAATAAATACTTTCAGCTACTTGACACTAACGAGATCAAAATGTCTTTCCAATATTTAAGTGTATTATATATTTCAAGGATAGCCTCTTTTTTACAAACATTTGTTGTTCGAGCGAATTACATAGATCGAGCTATCATCGTTGAGTTCGAGTAAGCTTAAATACTTTAAAAAGCTGAATTTGGCTTTGATAATGAACACACGCAATATTTCCCCTTTTTATTGTGGTTATGGACAGAGATTAAAAATCAACTAGGCCCGTATTCTTTGTAGCAAAAACAATTTGTTTGAAACTCTAATGAGTATCGAGGAATAATTGCAGTTTTACTAATGCTGATACCTAGAAAATTAAGAATTCACATAATTTTGTCCTTGCGAAGCTTTGAGCATCAACGTTTAAAGAAAATAAAGAAAAGACGAGAAGAGAAGAGAAGAGGAAAGAAAATTCACATATACATATAGGAAAGAGAATAATAAATTAAAACCGATTCTTTTTTGGTTGGAAAATGTTTTTTTCTATTTTCTCCTAAAAAAGAAATTAAATTTTGCAAGGATCAGACGTTAAAAATTATTTGAAAAATAATAAAATAATAAATAAATAAAGTGATAGAGATAGAGATAGAGAGAGAGAGAGAGAGAGAAAAGAAAATACTAAGCTTCCAAAAATCATTTAAGAGATCGAACCAAGGATGGTATTTAATGTAGGAAATAGAGGATTCGGGAGTTACTAAAAATACTTAAAATGCAACGTTTAGTAATGCAGAAAAAAGTGCTTTATAATCTAATAAAGGTAGCATGCCTAAACTCGAATCGCAGTGGAATTAAAATGAGACTGATTTTTGGGTACACAGGAGAGTAATCGATTTATATCTTGTCTCATCTCTGTCCATAACCAGCAACATTTTAATTTGTTTCGTTTCAAGCGGGGTCTTGTATGATACAATAGGGATATGAGGTGTCTGGAGTTTTGTATAATACAAGGGTAGGAGATACTTCTTTTTATTTTCTGCTTCTTGCATAAAACATCAAATTTTATCCAAATGCACAATAATTGTACTTTTTAACCGTGTAACAATTATTTTGATAAAAATTAGCGACAAATTTATCGAATTTAATGAAACGACGGAATAAGTGAAATGCAAACAATAAGCGAAAATGCTTCTCATTCCTGTTTAAATATCACTGGAAAACAGGTTTATTTGTTTCAAACTTACATATCTGCTTGTTCCGTATGATCAACAAAATTTGGTCAGGTTTCAAGAGGAGATGTGGATAAGATTTGAAGGAAGCTTGTACCAAAATGCAACAAAGTGCATATACTGCGTGTGTTCACTAACCTTTCACGCACGTTGTTGGCCTGGCGCCGTTCTTTTTCACGCACCGCTTTTGTGCCAGGATCGTCACAGTCCTCATCAGCGCTCGAACAACAGTTGTTTAAAGACATAGCAAGTTAGTTAAAGTCAATACATTTACCAAATACTAAACTATCCACCGAATATGTCCCCCATTTACATTCTTCTATATATATATATATATATATCAAAAACTCTTTACAGTTTAATTTTAATAAAAAGACAACGAGCAATCGAAATTAGACGCTCGTGTGTATATAATTCCAACAAAATTTTGTTAATCTATATTTCATTTGATTTAAAAAATCTATGAAAGAATTTCAAATTCAATTTACGCAACACCTATGAAACGATTAGTCAGGATACTTACTATCTACGCGATCTCTTCGTGCCCTTTCCCTGAGATGTTGAGTTGACTGTTGCTGCGCCGATAACCCCAGCCGCCGCTAATTCGCTGCTCGATGGTTTTGTCTCACCGCCACTACTGTCCGGTGGATCCTTTCTCTTTTCTAGAGAGATGTATTCTGCTCATTATTGATACAGTCAATTAAATTGTTCAAAAGAAATAACATAAGACTTGGACAGAGATTCGCGAAGCCTCGATTATTAAACAAACAAAAAACAACTACATCACACTCGAGTCTCGTTCGTGGATTGCACTGATGGTCGAGTGAAGGAGCTTAAACGACAAAACCGTAGCATTACAAAGGCATACGCCGATGCTTCATAAGGAAAATGACTTTCTCTTGGTCCGATTTTTGCAATGGCATAATACACAGCGTAACGCACTTACGGGTAAGCTACTGAATTTAAAATGAGAAACATTTGACTGACAAATCTAAGCTGTTCCAGATTGTATGCAAGTATGCAGGTAGAATGGGTTTCGCCAAAGATGGGGCGAGTGCTCTCGCTAAGCGAAGAAAAGAGTAGATTCCTGCGGCAAAGGACAAGAACGCAGCATTCACAGGCTGTTATAAAAGAAGAATGTTGCATTTCTCCGGTACTAGCCGAGTCGCCTAATCCGTACTGAAAATCCTTCCTTCCAAGTGTAGGTTCTCCATTGGCATAGCGGACGTAACGACTGGGTAGGAGAGACCGCTAGAGAGCGTAAGAGGGGGGAGAGCATAGGGAGAAGAATCAGGAATAATAGAGGCACGACGATACTAAGGACTTGGCGTGATTTATCTAATATTTCCTTATCGGGATGCAGCTTGCGGTGAAACACACCTGGGAGCTCCTTCTTCCCCCCCCCCCCTTTCGCGTTCCTATAGTTAAACTCGACATTCTTATAATTGGATTTTTTTTCCAACGTGTAATTTGTACTCTATCCGTATCGCATTGTTTCTCGTCGAGCAAATTGAAATCGGATCTCGAGTTTTCGAAGATGGAAGAACGATCGATGATGACCCATCGAGGGTATCATTTTTCAAGCCTCGATCGAAATGATCTTGGAGAATGACTAGTCAATTTCTTTTTTTTTTTTTTTGTTTTTTTTTTTTTCGTTTACAATGGAACGTATGTACAAAGCTCAACGTTCGACTCGACACAAAGCTCTGGTGGAGATAGCCAGTACGAGCAGGATACTTCCGGCTTTTAAATGGAAACGTTTTATGGATTCGTAATCGATTCATGACCAAAAGTCGAAGATAATTACTAATCGCGCTTGCTGTTCTCGGCAAAAGTCCTTGCAGCGGTTTTTTCCTCGCCATTTCCGTGTATAAATTCTCATTGCTCGACTCGCATTCACGGTAGTGACCTTCTGACAATCTGGAACTAAATCTGGATTGATTGCTCAAGACCTTCTTCATATTTCTCAATCAACACGAATGGCAATTGTCTGGTCGTTAAAATTTCCTTTGTCTCGCGTGTGCAATCCAATGCAGAAGAGGAGAACGATGATATCGAAGAGTCGTATTTATCCAATTGAAGAGAGAGAGAGGCTTCGTGAATTATCTCGATGCAGTTTTCCATTTTAAAAATGGAAAGCCTCGAGAGTCCTTTGAGGAACTTCTTGTGTCAACTTACTGGCATTCGTTACAGGTAGCCTCTCGATTTTGATCGAACCATCATTATCCGGCGTGGGCGTAAGCCCGGAGTACGTGCCTTGCGGTTGAGCTACCGTTACCGCAGGATGTGGACTCGTCTAAAAACAAAAATACAAATAAATAAATATCACATTGCAATACGAGGGAAAACAATTTCCAATAGTCTTTAGCTTTTAACTTAATTGAATAACTCGATGTTATTGTGCGAGTGAGAGAAGAATTTTACAGGATTGAATTTGAGAGAGAGAGAGAGAGAGAGAGAGAGACTTGTGAATTTTTACCAGATGATCCAGTTGCGGTGGTGATGTGTGGGAGTAGATGGAACCGTGCGGTCCAACAGGGCCGAGATGAAGAGCTATTTGACTCTCCGCATGATTCCTCAAAACATTTATGGCATCGTCCAGTCGTTCCTCCATTCGCGTTCCCTGTAGCAACAGAATACCCGAAATGCGACTCGATTACACATCTATTCTTTATCTATGAATTTTCTTCTTTCATCCGTATAGGAAATACCATCATAAGAGAAGATTTCATAAAAATGGTTAAAAATCCATGTAAACAGGATCAAAGGTCCTTTTATAATGGTATACCCTATTTCGAGGCTCTCGTAAACTTTCTCAAGACCTATCGTAGAGAGACTTTGGAAGAATTTACAGGAAAAAATGCGAATCTTTAGTCGTTATTCAAAGAAAGTTATCTTTATAGCTAGATACGTAGTTCTACTGAATATTCCAGTATACATATGTCAACAAGTACGGATAAAAGAACTCGACGTTTCGTTAGTAGCAAAAATCCATAAATATATATATGCTGTTTTGTATCGAGTTAAAACCAAGGTACGAATTACCCATAAATTGCAGTGATTCCGTGTGACGAACGATTAAAAGTACCGCTCTCTTCTTAACAATTAGCGATCAAGAATGCAAGCGATGACGGAATGTAAGGTAGAGAGTTAATAATAATGCGCAAATGAAAATAAGCTCGATAGTAGTGATTTTAGTATAAAAATTTGACGAATCGTTTCTTATCGTGGTACATGCTTAAAGAGTGTTAAGTGTACGATATAATGTTAAATTAAGTAGAAGTAGAAATAGAAATAGAAATAGAAATAGAAGAAGAAGGAGAAAAAACTGAAAATCGGCAATCCTCACCTCGGCGTGGTCGCGAAGGAAGCCGATGGCATCGTCTAGCCTCTGCTGTTCAGGCGCCGGCTTCACACACAACACCAACGCAATAACAAAACCAAAAAAAAAAAAACAACCAAGTCAACACAACGTTCACACAAACAAGGGAGGTGATGAACCAAACGTGTCGGATGAGAACGAGATGACGAGTAAAATCGTTAAAGGGGGAGGACGAGCGTAAAATGATCGGCAAACAAATTATAATTAATCGCTTGATGCGCGTGGAGGGGGAGGGGGAGGGGGAGAGACTGGAGTCGGACGAGAATTTGTTAAAATCTGTGGAGCTTGCGAAAGAGAGATAAAGAGGTAGATAGATGGATGGATAGCAAGAGTATACGCGCGTTCGTCCAAATCCAGTCTCTCTCTCTCTCTCTCTCTCTATCTCTGTCCCCAATCCCGACCCCACGCGCAATCGACGGATGCAGCGAAAGAGAAAAGAAAACGCTTGTTATTCTTCTAATGATCTCCAAGTCGAACGACAAACGTCGATATGTACAAAATGTTAACATTGGCAAGCATCGCATTTATAACTAGCGAAGAGAAAAATATAATTGTATAAAAAAATTACATGAGAATAAAGTAGCCGAGACGTTTGATCGATCAAGATACACAGATGAGAAACAGTCGAATCCTCCCCCGAGTGAAAATAAAAAATGGTGCGTGCGTGCAGCCATACGGATGATACATTTGATGGATCACCAAGGCTTATATTGCGTAAGATCAAAATGTCTCGAGATATAAGTGCAAATGAGTAAGAGAACTCGTGATTCGAACTACTCATGATGTTCTTGTTTTCTGCTTTTAAGCGTCCCATAAGGCTTTATTAAAAAATAAAGAAGTATAGTGGTGGTAGTGATTCATCTTTGCCAAGTGAGCCCTGGTAATGTTTTGCGTTCGTGACAAAACCGAATGGTCAAAGATGATGGAATGTCACTGGTGCAAGGTTCTGGCAAGGATCAATTGGGCTGTGAACCAGATAAGTTTGCAAAGCGTCGGCGATGCGTACCATGTGAATGGTGCCACGGTTGGGATCCGCCGTGAAATGTGGGGACACTGGTGCAGCACCAGGAGCCCAGCCTGGTGCTGATCCGGTTAATGGCGGTGGCGAGCTGACTGGGGTCGATGGGTTACTGCTATAACTCGATACTGATTGGTCCGTGGGGTAGATCTATATCGGGCAAAAACAATTACGTTCCTTTTATTAATACCATCAAAACTTTAATAATAATCATAATATAATATCAGAATCTCGCTAAACTTTGGATTCTGTCTTCAGGGATCGTGCGAAGAGAGCGATAGGATGATGACGTAGATGCGGCAGGAGTTTGCATGTTTCGACTTGCGAAACAATATATATGGTATAGAAAGAGAGAGAGAGAGAGAGAGAGAGAGGCAGTGACCTTAAAATTAGATTAAGGGGCTACGTACTCTGGTGCTTACAACGGATGCTAGAGTTTTTCCAAGGGTGTCGCCCGTCGAAGGCTGTTGGTTGGTGGTGGTCGCGGCATTCGGTGCGGATGGCGCCGTTGTAGGTTGGGCACCAGGACTGTGGCTGTATTGCAAGGAGGCCGGGGACGGTGCACCTTGGCCGTTGTTGGCCGCTACCGCGGCGCTGCCACGGAATGTCGACATCGGCGGCAAGGAGGCCGCACTGGTCACCGCCGATCCCAAAATCGGCGCCGCTGGTTCACCGTTCGGTGACATCGCCGAATACGCCTGAAATTCATCATCGATCCCATTAAAACGCGCGTATCATTGGCCGGGCGAAGCGTTTTGCCTTTGGATTCGATGTTTACCAACCCCCCCTCCCCCCCCCCCCCCAGCCAAAGCAAAACCCATGCTCTTCTCTATTTTTCAACTCCCCCCACTCCTCCAATTCACAGCAAACGCGCGAATAATCAAGGTATATCTTTGATATACGATACGCTTCTAGGGTGTAAGCGAGAGGCTTCCGAGATCGCTCGTAAAACGTCTAATTTTAAGCCGAGTTCAGCCACGGAGCTAAGTGTATTTATCAACAAATTCCGGATAATTTCCTCTCTATGTATGTATACGTGTACACGCGTAGGCTGCGCGATGCCTCGACACTGAAGCAACTCGGAAAGAGTCGAATCCAGTCTGAGCGAGTTTACACGGATTCGACAAATTGCTCGCTGGAGTCGCGTTCTTTCGTCGGAAACGCTTGTAAACATTGAAAGAAGACACGAGAGTCGTGTTTTTTTTTCTCGAAACTCGAGACTCTCAGCGTTCGATCGGACCAAGCTCTGTGAGAGAAGAGGGATTCACACATGTGTGTTTCACGCGGCCGATTAAAGTACTAAATTTGAAATGTTGAAAAGGGGAGCGTACCGAAGCAGCTAAGAAATTTATCGAAGCGCGGGCGAGGAGTTCCTCCCGCCATAGAGAGAGAGAGAGAGAGAGAGAGAGAGAGAGAGAGAGAGAGAGAGAGAGAGAGAGAGAGAGATGCGGTCAAGAGACCAACGCTTCTTGGAAGATGGGTCATTAAACGGGGCATCGTAAATGTTTAACCTTTGAGCGAAAAAGAAGCCTCGGTCCCGAGACCTTAAAATTTACCGTATCCTTCTCAACCCGTACGTACGTATACCCGTGCATCGAGACATTTCTACACATCTCAATGATATTTATTTATATTCGAGACAAAGGAGACTATGGTGAAACTATCGAGAGATTTCAGATATTATTGTATACAGAGAAAAATTTACCTTGTTCGAATGTTTTCTTGCTCTATTCCCTGGATTAGAGGGGGGGGGGGGGGGGGACCACGAGAGAGAAATATCTCGCGATTTGTACATATCGAGGATATTTATTTGTGATTCGCGAAACAAAGGAGAATATCGTGAAACGATCAGGATACTTCAGATATTTTTGTATGGGGAGGAAAATTGACTTTGTTGAAATGTTTGCTTGTTAGCTATTCGCTGTACGGGGAAGGGGGAGGGGGAGGGGAGAGATAAATGAAAATCATGGCTATATAGAGAGAGCGTCAGAGGGTTGGAGGTGGGAGGGGAATTCACGGGGGCCACGAGAGAGAAAGATTTCGTGGTAGCCGTGAACGGTGTAAATCAAACGAAGGCTGCACTTGACTAGAAACACGGAGTAGCGGGAGGGCTGATCTATATATAGCGGGTCGTGAGTCATTTGACGTTTCGCTGGTAAAGCGAGCGCGCTGTCAACAGTGTCTCTCAACCGCATTGACGAAGCGACGAGAGAAATCCTGTGTCGAGTGTCATCCGGGTGGTCCGAGAGCAAGCGACGCACCGCGAAAAGACTCCGACACAGCTGTTTTAATTCTCAAGGCAGAAAATTCGATCGGAAATTGGCCTATCGCGACTGTGGATCGCACGAACGCGAGTTACGCGTCGTTCAATAAGCACACAGTGGCCCAAAGATAAGTGGATGCTTAACGAGGCGTAAACTTTAAGTTGGTCCAACTCTTCGTTCGGTTCCTTTCGAGCTAATCGCGGTATTTGCTTATTACACGTTTTTATTCGGGTGCTGCTGTGGACTCTTTTTTGTTTCGCGATAAATTTATTATAATATTGCAAGGATTTATAAACTGTACAATTTGTTGACGATATACACAACTGTTTAAAATTCTTATGCTCGTTCGACAAAAGTTACGAGGGTTTGATATCAAGTTTTTAATCAATTTCAATAATCATGAGTATAATTATTTTTGTAATTTTATGGAAGAAGAAGAAATGGATTAAATTTCTCACAAATCTACCACTTCTTTTTGGAAGGATTTGGTAAGGCGGTTCAATGGGCTGGATTAATCCAGCCAATGAATGATGGATGAAACTTTTGGAATGAGAGGAGTTGCAGTAAAAAAAAAAAAAAAAAATAGAATTGATACTTTACCACTCGGAATCGACCCTTTTGTCGAGGCTCCCCCCTCATCAACCACGACTTACGCAACACCTTGTATACGCGTATATATATATATATATATATATATAAAACGCGTACGAAGAAAGATTTTCCTGAATAATCAGCAATTGTACAAACACGTGGATATGCATCTCGTTATCGAGAACAGGAAGAACGTTGTAAGAGCAAGGAGGAAAATTTGGTATTTATTTGAAAGCGTTGCGCGTCCTTCTCTCGAGATCTACATCCGTATCGATGAAACCGGCATATCTGGCTAAGCACGAACCATCGGATCTCGGTGGCAAAATGGAATGATTTGGAGAGTTTTAAGAGTGGTTACGAGTGAAATAAAGTTTTTCCATGTGTTTCTGTGGGGAGCCGTCAAAGGGCTCGGGATCGATCTTGGGGTCGAGGTAGCAGGAAGATTAGATTCTGAAGGATTTTAATCCCGGGACTTCCTGGACAAGTCCACTGACGAAATTTCTAGGGTCTATTAGGAAGTTGGAACGTCGGTCTTGGCGAAGCCAGGTCCTTCGAGGAGGAGAGTTGTGATTGATCGCTTCCTCGACGCTGAAGAGGGTGTCTATACTGGAGCGAGGAGACCCTCTATATATATATATATATATATATATATATATATGAGTGTAGCGATAGGCACCCCTTTGGACAAATAGAGGGGGGAGAGAGAGCTTAGAAGGGAAAAATGTTGCGAGGGACAAAGAGGGGCATGGAATAAAGAGAGAGAGAGAGAGAGAGAGAGAGAGAGAGAATGAAGTGAAAAAGGGGCCCAGTAGAAAATGACTTACCATGGGATCATGGGGTAGGTGCATGGGGTAAGCGGGTTGAGCCAGGTGAGGGGGTGCATAACCACTGTAGGGTGGCTGAACACCACCACCACCTCCCGTCCAAGGGTCCCCTGGACCCGTACCCGCTGCATTACCGTCTGCAACACACAAGAAAAACATTGTATCGATTAGCTCGAGTATATTCCTGTTACATCTCTCTCACTCATTGCACTCACTCTTGCACCATTATCACACGCCAGGTACTTCACACTTGCGTAACACAATTAACGATCCAACAAACGAGTAGCTCCTTTATAACACTCGCGTGAAAAATCCTATTATCCCGACGCTATTTTCTAGACTCTATTAATCCCTTTAAATTAATTAGCAGACAACTTTAATCAACCACTTTAATCGATCCTTCCTCGGAACCAATTGAAAATTCCACGTAAAACGCTCGCGACTCGCGCCAGGAATATTAATGGTTTTTTTTTTTACGTCGCACCTGCGACGTAAAGCATACGTAGATCGATTGTTTGTATTCCTTGCACTTTCGGGGTACACGCCTCGAGGGCAGAACGACAAATATTAGCACGTGGCGTTCGGCAAGCAGTTTCTGGTTACGCACGTGGCCGGCCCGGGAGCCAGTAAAATTGCACGAGTTACGCGAGCCTCGACGAATTCCGCGTCTAAGTCTTGTCCAAGCTGCCACGCTTCTCGACGAAAGTCACGTTGATTCGCTCGACGTTGAGAATTTTACCGTTTATCAAACAAACACGATCTCTATTTGGTATATACACTCGGCTATTTGTATAATAATTGATTACTGAAGCAAAGTTTGGTTATTCCAACTTTTCTAACCTCTCATTCGTTACTGGAGTGTTATTGTGTACGAAACGACTCGCAACAAGCAATACGCGGTAAGCGCCGGGCTATTATTTCACTTGAAAACAACAGCAATAAGCTTCGAGAACGTATTTCTTGATAGTTCGCTTGATATAATTCTCCGTCGGCCTCCTAGCGGGGAAAACTGAAACTAAGCCAAACTACTCACTCGATCCTTCCCCTATAGGAGGAGTCAGGAACTAGTACATACGCGTAGTACTACCAGCGTTCGATGTCCGATAAAACTTTTTCTCTCGTCGCTGTGTGCATTGTCTCTCATTTATAGGATTATTCTTCTCGCGAATACCAAACTAGTGGATAAAAACACCGTTCAACTTTTTCTCTGCCAGACGCAAAGATTCGCAATAAAGAAATAACAAAGGTTGCAAGCGAGATAGATTACTCTCGACTCTTGTTTGGAGGTTAGGTTTTAATGGAAATATATGGCGCGGTAGGTTTTCTCATATACATAAAGTACTGTTATACATTAGTTCATTATTTTAGCATATGGCCAAATCGTAAAAGTGAATGTGGTGAAATCTGCAAAATATCCAGTGGTAAATAAATTATTGTATACTATATACATATATATACTATGTGCCATCTACACAGGCTTTTGCAGCGTACCGAGTAAGAGACTATATCTTTACACAGCTATAAAACAGTGATGGAATCAAGTCATTAACTTTAGTATACACAGGAAACTTGTATCGTACTATCACGATCATCAAAGGTAAATAAAGGATTGATTATTCAGAGCGCGCATGGATAAGGCGTGGTCAATAAATTATTTTCTCTTGGAAAATCCAGGTTTAATAAGAGGTAATTGATGATTAGCAGTAATCGTCGAAAGAAATAAATGCCATTAAAATTTTACTTTAACATTTTTAATATCTATCCTCGAGTAGTGGGAAGAATGCTTTTGCAGTTTTTCC
Source organism: Prorops nasuta (assembly GCF_024137725.1). Classification (NCBI taxonomy): domain Eukaryota; kingdom Metazoa; phylum Arthropoda; class Insecta; order Hymenoptera; family Bethylidae; genus Prorops; species Prorops nasuta. The sequence goes on along the minus strand of NW_027116857.1, from coordinate 23,276 downwards.
ATCTTGCGAAAGGAAAAATGAGTTCTTTTTCAACTGTCGTGGTATCACCGAAAGGGTTTTTAGAATTCTTAAAGATCTCCGGAAAGAGAGAGTATTAACTTGACAGTTGTTTCGTAAGAAGAGTTCCACGACTGTTTGAAAAGACTTGTTTTCTTGCCAGTTGGGATCGTGGCATAAATCTATACTACACATTTCATCACGGTTTTATCTTCGACGAACAGTCGTCCAATTATCAAACGTTCGACACGCGCGCGACGCAAAGATCTTTCCTTGTTTTCCCCCAACGATTCGTTGAAAACTCGGGCAAGAGCTGGGGCTGAAAACGTATTGATTTCTCGAAATATTTAGCAAATTCACTGATATTACTGTTATCACTGTGCAAGACAGGAAAGCGGAATTTTACGGTGGACTATTAAACAGTTGAATACCACGAAACTCGTAAATCCGTTTATCGATTATTTTGATGACTGTGTTGTGCGATTTCTAATTGATACGTATATATCTGATTAAATTGTTCGTTTAACGATAACGGTTCTTAAAAGCTATCGTCAAATCGAGGCTACCGTTTTATGGATGATGCAACGAAAAATAAAAGGATTCTTTATTTTTGTAAACAACCACAAAACCCACAGACATGCACAATTCTGAATGATACAAATGGTTCGTCTACTCACCGATATAGTACGGATCCGCATAGAGTGCCGCAGCCTTCGGCGATGTGTATCTCGGTGAATCTTGGCCGAATTCATCCGAGCCATACTGCAATGGAAAATAAGAAAATCCACGTTAGATAACCATCGCAGAGTTTACAAATATTTCGACATCTTACTCCTACGTATAATTCTACAAAATGCACAATTCTACAAATTATCCAACAATAACAATATCCCCTCGACGATACAACGATCGCGTTCTCTCCAATAGAGTCGAAAGCACAAAAATACGTCGATACATCGGTCATGGGCAATCGATGGCCAGCTGGTTCGAAGGAACGAACGAGTGGGCAATTTTCTCAACCACGAGGAAAAGTGGGTGATTCCGGTGCGGGATAAAAGTACAGCTGGATCGTTGGACCGTTAAAGAGAGCAGCGGCAGCTTTGGTGGCGGGCATCCTCGAATCGCAGGTTAGGTTAGAGCGCGCGGAAATCACGGGCCATCCACGTTGCGAGATAGGCCATTAAACTATTACGCCATTAGGATAATGTGTATGGCCGGTAGCGAGAAAGAATGGACATTGATTCAACGATATAATATGCAAGGATCGCGAAGAGCGAGAAAACTCGAAGGAAACCTCCGAGCAGAGACAAAGCAGCGGTTAAACGGTGCTGGTGGTGCTCGTGGTCGTTGTTGCGCAACGCGGTCTGCGCAATAAAAATCTAACATTAGCTTTCTTCCACGTACCAATTACATCTGCCACTGAACGAACACACACCGGATAGGAATATATATCCGATGGAAAACAAGCTTTTGTGTCCCGTGGTGGAGAAAAGACGCCGTTTCTCCAAGACTCGAGGATGGTGGAGGAAGAACACACGGTTTCTCTTTGATCGCGTTGATATTTATTTTCCAAATGGGGGGGGGGGGGAGGAGGGGGGGGGATCTCTGGCGGAACGTCTTCCAAACTATACATATAAATCATAGATATAAACATCGTTTCTTTTGCATCTCTCTCCGATCTAGCATAAAGAACGATCGTTTCGCACCGGGTGAATCACTCGGTTGAAAAATCATTTTCTCGTTCCCGAGACTGTGCGGTCGATCCTTAAATCCCTCTTTATTATTGCTTTTAATAGAACGTGCTTAGGCATGACAAGAGCGTTATTTTTAAAACGTTCGAGAGCGACGCGGAGGCCGCTCGAAAGGGGAAGAGAGTTCTTCGTTGGAAAAATTACCATTTTGAGGTTATAATTGCCGTAGTCAGTTGGACAGACGAACATCTCGAGGAAGACTGGGGCAAGTTTGTCGCACGAGTAAGTGGTAGACGTGGTTGCAAGGCGTGTGTGTGTGCGAGGTAAGTTGGAAGGAACGAACGGCGTGACGCGTAAAGAGAGTGGAGAGGCTCAAAAGCTGGAGAAGCTCTGGATCTGGTAGGGAAACGCAAAGAGGCAGGAGTGTAGCAGCAGCAGCAGCAGCAGTGGAGGCAGCATACCCTCGTCCCAATTTCACGTGATGTATGTTAAAATATTCCACGCTGCTTCCCTTATCCAGGGGAATCGCCGAAAACTTTTGGGAAGCCCCGTGTGCGCGCACGCTGGCCTCGAAAACTGGTGTGAGAGCGCCACACAGCGGCCGGAATACGAAGCTGGAGGGAGTAGCGCTCTGTGGCGCTACGGTATACCATATATATATATATATGTATGATAGGATAGGTTAGGAGGAACGGGTGAGAAGTTTTAGTTTGTGTAGCGGTCGGGAGGGGAGGCGCACGGTTTTCGAGAGAGAGAGAGAGAAAGAAAGTTTAGGCGTCCTGCTAACGCGAGGACTATGGCGCCGGCTCGAAATTTAACGCCTTCCAGGGGTCATGAAAGAATCGTACAACTTCCTCGGTCGGCAAACTTGCCAAAGTTCCTCCACAAAGAAGCCAAACGCTGCTACCGTACGGCGCGCGATGGATAGTAACAGCCTTGCCAAACTACCAGCCCAACCCTAACGTCGCTTCTTCCGATTTCTATCGTTTCTTTGTACTTCACTCGTCACGCGAGAGAAACTTTCCACTTTTTTCCACGCACTTCATTTTCATCGAAATAACTCGAGTCGTTCTCTCCCGGTGGAGCCTCCTCTCTCTCTCTCTCTCTTCTCATCGAGCTTCTCACTTTTAATAAAAATAGTTTTATCGCCCAACACGTTTCTCACTCCACTATTAAAAAATTCAAAATAGAAATCAATCAACGCTCACTTTTTTCAAGATACGCACGAACGATTATTTCGAACGCTGTGTGTGTGTGTGTGTTTATGCGTGTGTCCTTGCACTTTTAATAGATTCCACTGGCAATGGTCAATGGATAAACTCGAAGAGATGAATATTGAGTGAATATATATACAAGCGAAACTGCGATATACTAGATTTTTGAACCGTCCTTGTTTTTAGTTGTTTCACGACTGAATCAAACGTTCTTCTCAATCGTCGAGCGAAAGACTCGCAGTTTGGTTTTCACGATGGATAATCGCGAGCTTTGTTCGATTACCACGAATCTCTTATTGAAGCTTGCGGATGATTGTATTATTCCTCGATGCATCTCGCGTCAACGAGTCACCAGCTGTCATTGCCGAAGAGCCTCTGGAAAATTCTCTCCAATTGTTTCACAAGGATAATTTTTGCAGTGTTGAAAATTGTAAAACTCGCGAGGTTGTTACGTGGAATGTTTGGAGTTCTGTTTGAAGCAAAGTGTTATGGGGGGGGGGGGGGGGAAATAGAGGGGGTAGGAGAGACAGGCTTTGTTGACGAGTTGGTTTTTGAGGATATAAAGAGTACATCGACACCGACTTCGCAAGAGACGACGCACAACTGCCGCGCTTCGTCGTGAATCGTGAGGCTCGCGTCCGGCACGCCGATTGGCTATCGCGGTAGTGGGGGAGAAATCGACCAATCGCGCGACAGCCCGCGTCTCTGGCCTCTGGCACGAAGTTAGGAAGAGAAGCGGCTGCCCTACGCAATTTATACAGGGTGTCCCGGAAATTCACATATAACAGTTTGTACAATCAAAGCGATCTGGGCATAATTATTGCACCAAAGCAAACATTTACTGGAACATGGATTTAATTGAGAGAGAGAGACAGCATTAATGAAGTTTTCGAGTATAATTCCCGGAATATAAGCAGAGGAAGAGAGAACAAAGGGGGAACGGACGCAATCGCTTGACGATAAAATTGTAGCTAGCGCCTGTGATGGCACGCGACGTTCAGGGGTCACCCTCGGCATGTCCACTGGACGGGTGGATATTCTCGGAACGTTCCAAGGATGTTCCGAGGATATTTGCGCTATTGGGCAACGTATCGCTTTGTCCAATATAAAATTTATGTTCGCAAAGAGCGTTTAACTTTCATCCATCAAAGTATAAAGCATATGTTTATAAAAAATATCTCTCTCGTTAAGAATAAAATAAAAGGTGAAAGAAAAAAAAGAAGGAGATGAATTAAAATCGTGTAACTAGCTGGATAAAAGTAGTAAAACGAATGAAGTGGCATCCATCGGAAGGAAATGTTCTATTTGACACAGCGTCGTTGGCCTTAAATTCGTTGGGAGCAGTTATAACAGCTGGTTTATCTCGGTTGTGGGACTGGTCCACGACCGAAATGTGACGCAGCGTGGATAATAATTCAAGCTTTATTTCTCTATGGGCAGAGAGATACGCAATAATAAAAATGTCCATCGGTCGACACAAGCTGGATCAGAAATCTTAATATGTTCTCGCGGTGTCCACGACTAGGAGTCAGCGATTTCCAGCCAATATAAATGTCCTCCGTTGATTTACGTCTCTCTTTCAATCTCCATTTCCTTCTTATATACATCCGCGCACTCTTTCCCTCAGCCAGAATCATCTTAAAAACACTCTCCTGGCAAAAATCATCGACAAACAGAGCCGAGATCCAGCGATTCGTCCTCGTTACAGAATCCAACTTGGCGCAAAGCTACAAAGTCCCGTATCCGAGATGATTTTAGTATCGATGCACTTTGCGCGATAAATAACTCTACGAGTTTATCTTTGGCGCATAAATTAATATAAACGATTTGTAAAAGTTTTTTAATTATCAGCGATAAAACTTTTCGAATTTGGTAAGTTTATAAAATGTTCGAGAACTCCGAAGCTGCTGGCTTACCGCGACTGGGAGATCCCGACTAAGGAGCGTTGCTTTCATTTTTCTCTTTTACTTAATATATATATATATATATATATATATATGTATACAGGATGATAGTGGTAAAAAATGACGACACGTGTCAGATCAGAAATCTTAATATGTCCGGATAGCGTTCGGGGCGAGGAGTCAGCGATTTCCAGCCAATATAAATGTCCTATATTGATTTAGTTCTCTCTCCCCCAGATTTTCTCGTCTTTTAGTGAGCCGAGGTATATATATATATATATATATATATATATATATAGTGAGTAGAGGAGGGACGGTAAAACGTCTCTGTCAGGGAAATTAGCTTGGAAAGGTCCGGCAGAAATAAGAGAGAAGGGTCCTCTCGTGTTCGGTTGGTTGATTTCGCCGGTGTCACGTGACACGCTCTAGGAAAATCCACCACGCGACACTCGACCTACGGTTTTCACCCGGAACAAAACGCGTGTAAAAATCCCAAACTGGTTCGCGGGAAGGGAACGAGTTCCAACTGGACAAACGGCAGGCAAAATAACAAACGTCCAAGAGAAGAATGTAACAAAAAACAATAACGATACAACCATGCACATCTCGATCACTAGTGAATAAAAATCTGTCATTTGTCCAATCGTCGCGCAGTACTGCATCATCGGCAGGATCAATCGCGAATCGATTAAATATTTATCAGGCCAGAATTTTCTCATAAGTATATAAAAAATAAGCTCGAAGCAGAAGGTGTGCGAGAATTCGTGATTGCGTTTGATCGATTGGTTTTTCGAGACGACGGTTATCGAGGATGTACACGTGGGCGGAAATGAGTTTACGAGGTTGAGGGTGGGGGTAGGTGGTAGTGGAGAGACTACGACGAAGAGGAGGAGGTTTGAGAGTGAGCAGAAGCCCACCACCACCACTTCTAATACCAAAACTATCCCACGCGAGGGATAATGGATCGATGATTATCCCCCTATTAGTTGCCACTAGGAATTTTTCCGGACGAGCCAAGGTCGCTGCTCGAATATCCAGCTGTCTCTCTCTCTCTCTCTCACTCGACCAAATGAATTTTTTCTCGTCTTCCTCCCCCGCGCACACACACACACACACACACATACACACACGATATTCCACCGCATCGTGAGAGAATCTCCCCGATCGTTTCTGCTTTCGTCCTAAATTTCTCTCTTGTACCCTACGCGAGCACTGTTCCTATACACCCCCCCCCCCCCTCCATGTGAAAAACTTCCAGTCATGATCCCGTCTATCTTCAAACTGATCACTCGCAGCTTGAATATCATGAAGAATGAAACGTTCGTTAAAAATAATGACTCCTCTTCGACCATCCTTTTAATCGGATCATTCTTGCCTCGATCCACCTTCCTGCCAACTTTCGTATATATATATACCACCTCTCTCTCTCTCTCTCTCTCTCTCTCGTGTACATCGACTTAAAAAATGATAAAACTTTTCAGGAAGCTTTATTTATTACCACAAATTTTATACAGAACTGCCGTATCTCTTTCCAACGACAGGATTAAAGGGATCTAATCGTATTATGATTATTAACGAAATTGCGGAACGTCGTCGTGTATAAATATATATATATATATATATATATAAAAGCAGATAGCATCATTAAATGAATTCTTTGCACGGAAACAGTTTAATGATTTTAAAACTGGGTCATCTTGAAAAATACCTGCAAAATGTTTACCAAGAAAATGCACTAATTATAAGAAAACAGCGAAAGGAAGATTTTAGCCGAGTATTTATAATTCTAATTGAATAAAGTATTATCGAATCAAGCATTTCGCAGAAAAATGCGCAACGATTTTGTCAAAACCAATTTTGTCTCTCGAACAAGCGGATTAAAAGAATCTAATCGCCTTAGAGAGGATCATTAACAAAATTGCAGGATGTTTCGCAAATATATATTTGCAAAGCCGGAGCAATCTATACCGATAAGACGATACGTGTCGAGCATCGATTGCAGTGTACAGGACTGCTGCAAAATTCCAGTCCGACAGGTGTATTGGCGAGTTTTTGCGAGCGAACCAGCATAATTGACAAATCGATAAGGTTATCAGGGTCTCGCTTTTTGTATATAAGCACTGTTAACAGCGAGTCACCTTTCATTCTGCTGTTTTCTCCCTGCTCCTCCAACGGAGGAGGGTCAATCCTGAAGAGCTCGGATGAGAAACATAAATCTTTTTCTCAAACTCGATACACAACGGGTGTACAGTCTATATATATATATATATATTGCACCGAAAAACGTCTGATAAAATTGGCCGAAGCCTCGATGGTGTAGCTCTTTATTCGCCAACATTTTTGTACCACCAATACCATTACAGCCATACTATACTCGACGATGCTTAATTACACAAGCGTTCTGGGAAAGGTACACGAGTATTTATAAGTGTGGAACGAGGCGTTCCAGGCTCCGGATGATTTATTACAAATTACTGTACTATCGCTTGTTTACTATGATGAAAAAAGGAGAAATACACAGACGGACAAACAGACGTTGTGACATTTAAGGCGAAAGTCATGGCTCAAAATTTTTGCATCGTGTAGTTTTGCGGTTGCCCCCTCCCCACCCCTAAACTCGACTTTACTACGTGTTTATGATTACCTTTAGCAGTTCCTTACGGAAAACAATGCATTCATTTTCTCTCTCTCTCTCTCTTTTATAGATATAAAGCTATAACGTACCTTACTACAATTTGCCCTCTCTTTCCTTTTAATAAAAGGCAAGATTGAAATTACCGCACTCAACTAGCACACGAATCATCGATATAAATTGGTTGTTCCACCTTATGAATATTTATAATGAGTGAATTACACAGTGAGAAACGAAAAGCCATAAAACGTTTAGTACGTTATGGTAATTTTCTTGCGTTTCTTTTTCACTCGTAAATTTATGCTTCTTAGTTTCTTAGCACACCATGAGGGCACGTTTGGTTCCCATGGAGGAGAAGCGGGCAGCTATAAAGGAAATGCCCGTAGATGGTATAGGCATGTTCTGCCACTAAGCTACTTCCGCTTCTCTGCCATTTCCAATGAAGAAATAGAAATTGAGACGCTTTTTTCGTTAATCAACGGGAACACCTGAAGACTCTTTCGACGCACCTGAACCTTAACTTATGTATATATATATACCTAACGATGTTAAATTAATTATATGCAGAATAATCGAGGGAAGCATTTCTCTCACTGTCCACCATTTTTCATCATTCATTTCTTTTTTCTTTCCCACCATAAAGTCCCTGTCCTTTAAAATCGAGCAAATTCCTGATGCCAATTGACCAGGTTAAAGAGCCAAACTCTCATAAATCAACGATGGGAACACCTTAAGACTGCTTCGGCGCACCTCAACCTCATCTTATATATATACTCAATGATGTTAAATTATATGCAGAACAGTCGAGGGAAGCTTCTCTCTCACTGTTCACCACTCTTCGTCATGAATTTCTCTCCTTTCCCACCATAAAGTTCCTGTCCTTCGAAATCCAGTACAAATTCCTGAAATTTGCCAATTGACCAGATTAAGGGAGGCAAACTCTCGAGAGTGGTTCCAACCGTGTGTTGCGATAACAGACCGAGAATGTACTCTTGCGTTTATCAAACGGGGCCTACCATGACACATGGCGCAAGAGACATTTTCATAATTTATAGCAGTACATCGTACAGTATTATATTAAAGAACAATGTCTTATCGTTTTCACTACAACGAAACTGGATCCGAAGAGAGCTCACGTTTCGCAGAATCGCTCGTATCAAATCATTAACGATGATCAGCGAGAAAACAGTTTGCTAAACATAGTGCTAATATTTAAGATTTCACTGGCGTACGATATTTCATCCGACATTTGATCGTGTGTCGCGTTGACAGTGAATCAAGTTCAAGACGCCTTCTCTATATTTAGATACACAAAGATATGTTTATCTATCACCACGAGGGGGCAATTCCAGTTGTGATGGTAAAAAAAGAACACGCACATTAGTTTTTCATAGCATATGAATTCTCTGCTACAAAAAGAAATTGAAATTAATCTTTGTGGGGAAATGAGGAATTTCTTTATTAATTTGTAATAATGAATAAAATACTAGCTCCCCCCCCCCCTTCTATAATTAACACAAATTAGACGGTTCTTCACCATTATCAACTTTTATCATCAACCGTTTACCGCGGAGCAAAAATAACAGTGAAAGAAGAAATTTGCAGGACGCGAATTCTCTGCTACAAAAAGAAATTGAAATTAATCTTTGTGGGAAAATAAGGAATTTCTGTATAAATTTGTAATAATGAATAAAACACCATCTCCCCCTCCCCCTCCTATAATTAACACAAATTAGACGGTTCTTCACCATTATCAACTTTTATCATCAACCGTTTACCGCGGAGCAAAAATAACAGTGAAAGAAGCAAGGTGTTCCAGAAGGAGGAACAGGGCTGAAGTTGATGGCTCACTTCCCGAACCGGAAGGCACTTCTAACCGGAACTAAGTGCTTCTGAGTCTCGATAAAAGGAGTCTGCTCGCAGTAATTGTCGGATGACTAATTCCCGGAGCGGTTCTCTCTCCAGCGGACAAAGATCGAGCCCGTTCGTCCGGGGCGGAGCAATTTTTAAAAGAAAACCTTCTTAATGGCCAACTGTGCAAACAGATAATTCCCTACTAGCGTAATCACGCTTGACACAACACTTTGATCGAACGTCGAAAGGAAACTTTTCCATCAATTAATTATGTTATTTTCGCGAGGCAGGAATCTTGAAAGAAAAATAACTGAAAGAAAAAATAAAGTTGAAATATTACAAAAAATCTAACGAAATTCACGAAAATCAAGGTCAAGGGAGAATTAAGAAGAATTTATAGATCGTAGAGAGATATTGATATTTGTAGGGCGCAGAGAGAGAGAGAGAGAGAGAGAGAGAGAGAGAGAGAGCGGTCGATAAAACAGACTACTGGAAAGTGATGCATTTACACGGTGCGCAGTGACACGTGCAGGTGCGCATATGTAATTCCCAGTGAGTGCTGCTACCGCCCCACGTGAAGAGACCAGATCTCCGGATAGCTGGCTACATTATTTATTAACCGTACGACACGTTGTGTATAACCATGGCTAACACATCGGAGCGACACACACACACACACACACACACGAACGGATGCAAATCAACAATTAGCGAACGATACGAGCTACGTGATAGTTTTTTAACGAACATCCCATTGTACAGGACGACACGTATCTTTGCGCGTCGTCGATTAATCGCTACCTGATATTATCGAATCGATGCAACGATTCAATAATTCATATTTCCTTCGTTCAATCGCACACTCCCCCCCCCCCCCTTCTTGAATTTTCTTGTAATGTGCCACTCGTGATAATTCGCATCCTTTCGATCTACGTCTTATATATATATATATATATATATATAAAAGTAAATGTGTGTGTGTGTGTGAATCCAAATTATGACACATCGAAAATACAAAACAGTTTGATCCACTCGACTCTGGATAATAATTCTGCATCGCAGAGTACTGTTTGGGAAATCGAGCAGAAAAAAAAGCTGACTAGAAACTGCAATTAATTTTCACTCGACTACAGTCCATTTGTGGAACAGCTGATTTTCTCAGATAAAGCGTCATCGTTGGTAAACACACACACACACACAAGAGAGCGAGCGAGTTTCACTCGTTTCAGAGATAAACCTAAATATTTGCAATTGCGATATATCGCAAAAAGATTCGGTCTCGTCCTTTGCCACAATTTCAAATTCTTCTTGTCCTTTCAACGATGACTCCATTCGTCTCCGAGGATCTTTGCCATAATGGGATTATCGACGTTGGACTTTCGAGCGATTCTAAAAATAGTTTCTACTTTTACAACGATGGAGAGAATGGATGAAAAAAGTTGAACGTTCTGTAATTTATAGGGAATACGTTTGCGCTATGGAGCAACTGTTTTCTGTCATTACGAAGTGTATTATAGGGGGGCTCGCGCGCTATAGCGCGATTTTCCAAGCATGATTCGTAGAAAATCTTTCGTAATTGTAATTGCTGGTTCGGTAACGAGGTGAATAGCACACGCCACGAAGGTCGTATCAAAGCGAGAACTCGCCAAGAAATGTAGATTACCCCAAAGCGCAGCAGCCTTCCGAACAAAGCGCGATAAAATTCTTGATAAATTTTCTTGCAACACTTGGCGGTGGAAATTGAGAGACGAGCGTTATACGAGTGTATCGACGGAGGGAAGGAGCGCGGAATGTAGAATTTTCGAAAGGAATGGCGAAGAAAAAAAAAAGCTTGCGAATCTCCGAGGGTTTTACAATGGAGAGCAAACGATTTAAGGCGTTAAACCCATCAATCATGTTTTATAAAGCCGAGCGTCCAAAAATCAAAATAAAAATGCATATAAATGCAGGCATGCGGAAAACGCATGAATTCATGAATGCATTAACTCCGTGCGCATCTGTGAATTCGAGCGGGAATAATGCCGGAGCTTTGAAAAAAATCCGGCTAGCAAACGCGTTTGCTTTTATTTCGTCGGAATACCCGAAATTGAAAATGGAAGAGCGCGCGAGGCAGAATTTTTATTGGAAAAATCTGGATTGCGAAGACGGCGGAGGGGGGGGGGGGGTCGTCCCGAGGAGCGCGTGGACGAAAGAACGATTCACGCGGTAACGACGTTAAATCGCGTTAAAATTCCTTGCGGGGGTCAGGCTCGAGCACAATTAGAAAATGACGAAATTGCGAAATAAGATGGAAGCGGGAGTGAAGAAAAAAAAGAAAACGAGAGAGACGACGCGTTCCACATCGTTAAGGCAAAGAAATCCTGCAATAAAAATCCTTGTTACTAATCACTGATGCAATCTTCGGTCTCGGAGCACATCGATCCCCATTTATGGAAACCTCGAGGTGCTTATCATTCGAATCGATCTTCGATATCCACTTTTATTTCGAAGGATTTTAATTGCGGCTATTATCCTCGCATTGATTTTCACCACGTATATCGCTTGATTCCGCAAAATTGATATCCCATTAAAATTGCTAGCGTGCCTTTGTACGCTGCTTTCTCCGCGAATCTCTCGCTTTTCCTACTCCATTTTTTCCTCTTCCCCCCTCCACCCAGCATAGCCAAGAGAATACCACACGAAAACTCGAACGCATTGATTCGCTGCGTATGACTCGAGATGACACGAATACGTGTAAAAGAGCCTCGATTCACACCGACCTTTTTTTTTATCAGACTTTCGAGTAATTCGATAATACACGTAGCGCGAGAGTGGATGATAATTTATAGGCGAACGCTGTTTCGTTTAATTGGCCAATGAGTATAGGCGAAATTAAGAAGTTTTCCAGTAAAAGATGGAGCACTTTGCGCGCGCGCGAGCCAACTCCTGCTATTATAAAGTCTAATTAAAATACTTTAACAAGCGTTAAAAGACAATGTTTCGCGTTCGTTAACGGCTAATTTCAGAAAATCTGGCCACGCTGGCGCGATCAATCAAGTTTGCACTGCTAATAGGCTACACGGGCGCGTTAGAAAGGCAGAAGCGAGAATCTCATGTAGGCCGTGCGCCTACCACACCCGATTTCGAATGCTCCTTATACCATATTCTTTTTCATCTTTCTAGGAAAATTCTCTGTGCACACACCTTTAATATCATTTCTCTGCGTGTATCAGTGATAAGCACGTGGATTGAAATTCTTCCAGAGGTTTCCTCTCTTACGTTTTAAATAATAATGATGAAGCTAAATTAAATTCAAAATTTTGCAAATAAAAAATAATACATCGAGAGCCGAAAGTGCGCACAACCTTCCTCGAGTTTCGAGCAGGCAGCACCGATAAACACAGTAACGATTCGGAATACACGTGTACATATACAGGCACAGATCGAAATACACTCGAGATTTCCTCCGCTACATTTTAAATAATAATAAAGTAGCGTAATTGATGAAAAGATTGGACAAATAAAAAGCGGTAGATGTACGTCGTGTACCGGAAGTGCACAGCCGGCCTCGACCCAGCCTCGAGTTTCGAGCAGCAGCAGCAGCAGCAGCAGCGATACGGAGGAATATACGCGCAGCGAAGCCGGAGCAGAAAGCAGCGCGAGATAGTATTCACAGCGCGTACTCATTAGTATGTCGTGGCGCGACAGGTATTAGATGGCATTTGTTGCTGCATACGAAAGACGATTCCATGCTTCTCCCCCCCCCCCCCCACCCACCCACCCCCCGTCCTCGAGCTCTTCGCTGAAAAAATATTCCCAACCAATTCCCGGTACTTCTGCCGTGTCCCTCTTGCCAACCCACGGGATTATCGAAATTCCCAGAAACTCTACTTCCGGTCCCCCCCTCCAACACCCAACCGATCGATCGAAACGCGCGAAGGCTTCGAATCTAATCGCTTCACCTATATTACGAATACACGTACAATACATCTCCAGAGAGAAGACACGCCTCCGATATTTAACTTTGCGTTAATTAAACGAGCTCCGAGCGTACGTCGCTATGGAATAAATTTATCATCATCGATAATGGCGCGTTTGAAATGTATCTAGGAATTAAAAAGGCTTCCTTTCATCCGCGTACACGGTACTCGTATATAACGTATGCCCATAGAGTCGTGGAGTCTCCGTGAAAAGAGCGTCGAGGTCTCCGACGACGAGGCTCGCGCAGCACATCGGTACATTATTGTTCGTCGAGGAAAGGGGAATGGACGTTGGCGCTATAAATTTCGTATAAATTAGTCGATGGGCCAATGGGCAGACGCTCCGCGCTATTAATTATAGACCTACTTACCGCTTTCAATGGCCATAAATCATTCTTCGTTAATCACGCGCCGCGCAAAAGCTCGAGGAATCTCTCTCCGTAAGCATACATCGATGTTTAATGCCAAGTTTGCGATCGGCTGGCGCGCGCGCGCGCTTCGGCGAGAAAGCAAGCGTGGAGAGCATCGGCCGCAACGGTGAACGGAGGAGGAAGCTATCACAACACTCGTCGAATTTATAGACTTAAAACGTGATTCTAAGCTCAATTAACTTTTCGAGCGTAAATCAGTCCCGCCGTCATTAGGAAGTTTTGCCGATCACACCTGTACACTTGCAGCAGCGGGGAGCGCAATAAAAGGTGGGAACAGGGCCGTAGTCACGTACCAGCACTAAACCGGTCCCGTCCTCTTCTAATCGAGCCCTCCTCTCTCTCTCTCTCTCTCTCTCTAACTACGCTGCGGTTTTCTTTCTCAGCTTGCGATAACAGCAGGTACCGGATAGTAAATGTTCGACGCAGTGCATACCTGACTGGTCACCCCGACTGTCATCTCCATTCGACACGAAATTTTCGAGAAAACTGAACGGAACTATATAGGTATATATAGCTCCGGGACACTTTCTTACGAACAAGGACCTTGTGGGGTAATGCGACGATAGAAATTTTGGAGCTTCGAACGTTGATGCTGATAGTTTTCTCCAATAGAGGATTTAGTCGAGTTTTTTTTTTTTTTTTTTTAGATATCAAGGGCACTTGTGTATGTGTGTGTTGTGGCAACACTCGAGATGGTTACCAGTTGTCATTCATTTGGCAGGAGATTTTGGGGGAAACTAAACGGGACGAGTCCCGGGTCACTCTCTTACGAATACGGACCCTTTGGGATAATATATGGAAGGAGATATAGGAGTTCCGATAAGTTCGTCGATGATTTTTCTCCAACAGAGAATTTACTCAAATTTATTTAGATATCAAGGTCATTTGTACCCAAGTGCAATGTCGAGTGATAAGAATGGGTTAATTAGGAATCGAAAGCTTCAGAGTTTTCCCTATACGAGAACTTTGGTGTGTAATAACTACGATTGTGTCAAAGATACACGAATATATAAGAACACAGAAAGCTCCGTGTTTCAGGGTTCCTTTGACGAGAGAAGATTTCTTCCCGTGTTTACGAACGATTAAGATGACTTTCGTTACAGCGTGAGAGGAAGTAATCAAGGAATATCTTAGAAAAGTGGAATTTTTATTTACCCCGCTCTCCTGTCCGCCATATTGCTTCCAATAACTGGGCGAGGAGCCAGCGCAGGAACCACCAACAACGGACAACATCGAACCAGTCCCGGACATGTTCGCTGGACTGCCACTTTGGTACCGATCCGTACCCACTGTTTGCAACTGTCCAATCTGATTTACATTTTGATTGGCACTGCCTTGCAATTGATCTTTACACGCGGAGCTATTTGGTCGAACGGAAGAACCAGTCGCGGACAAGTTCGCAATGGTCCCCGCAGGACTGGAGCTCTGATATCTCTCGCAATTGGTCGCTCGAATTTGTCCAATCTGATTCTGCTGGTGGCTGTGACTGGAATTAACCCCCAGTTGACCAGGGTTCTGCTTCGTGGCAATCCCTAGCTGCTTTTTACCAAGCATAATCCTATTTTGCCCATTTGAGCTGCTCCCCGACTGATTGCAGACGACTCGCGAATTATTCGAGTCAGTCATGCCGATCCTTCCTTGGCTCGATCGATGCACCTGACTAGTCTTATTAGCACTCGAAACGGAGGACCGAACGCTTCTCGTCCGATTCGACACATTATTTTTGTAGTCTTGTCCCGGTTTTAGCTCCAGACGAAAGTCAGTCAGTTTGAAGTTTTGCTGATTCATTTTGAAATCCGCGTTGTTTTTGAAACTGCGATCCATCTTTATCTCCGCGGCTTTCTTCTTCCCTACGTGTGCACGCGGACTTTATTTCAGAGTCGAATAAGGCTCCACGAGAGAAGAGACTCTCTCTCTCTCTCTCTCTCTCGACGCACCGAAGAAGAAGAGGAGCTTGGTGATCGTTTTGCAAAAATATTCGCCGAATATTTTCGCCGTCGAACGAGATACTCTGTCCGAGGGATACAGCGAGCAAAGCAAACCGATGGAAAAGAAAAAGAAAAAACTATCACCTGCTTTATGATGAAATGCGCTTATAACGGTAATTATCGAAGGCTGCTAATTATTGTCACGATAAAATATAATTACGGCTATTTTTAACAGGCTAATACTTCATTATTTTCTTGCAACCGAACTGCTTGTTACACAGATCGTTAATCAGACGGCAAAAAAAATCCACGCATCCAGCACTCTACACGCGATTCCTTTTCTCTCAAAAATAGTCACTCAAAGTTTTTTACCGCGGGGAAAGTTGCCCTCGAGATAAATGCATGCATATATTGAATTTAATTGGGAAAATAAAGGAAAGTTTAAAAATACATTTTCCTCATAAATCCGTATAATCACACTTTTGTACCGCGCAACCGATAGAGAATATCTCTCACCGTTCCGTTTGCTTATTTAACCATTTCCACTTATCCAACGTTACGCAGCTTCTGACGATCCTACGGAATCGAATGATCGATTGATAAAATTGCAAAAGTAATCGTTGGACCGACGCAACAACTGTGCGCTCGTGCACTCGTTTCAACAACGATTCCACGGTTCCTCCATCGACGGGATAAAACTGCTCTGATCACACACGACACAACACTCACACACACACATGGAAAATTATTGAACAAACACGCGTTGGGTAAGTATATAAGAAAAACTAGAAAACCCAATGTGAATCCAGCGAATGGACAGCTTCGGTATCGAATCCTCGCAGCATCGATATTCGTCCCTTCGAACGACGTTCGCTTTGTTGCGAAAAACAGATGGACGAGTTTAATTTAAAATTTAGCTCGAGACTGATATCGTCGAAGAGTCCAAAAGCGAGCGAGCGAGAGAGAGAGAGAGAAGGACAGAGATATACTACGGACGGTTTGAAATTAGCAGAAGGAGAGTCAGTGAACCTGGGAGGATCGGAGCGCGAGGGAATAAACGAGGGAAAGCACGAGCGAAGACAGAGTTGATCAAGAGTGAGAGGAAGGGGGGGGGAGGAGGGGGGGGGGGGTGAGGAAGAAGAGGAGGAAAGAGAGTGTACGCTAACGTGGTGCACGTTGCGAACAATCGACCAAGGATTAGAGGACAGCGAGCAGTCGGTTAGCCAGTGGAGAGACGACTGGTTTTCTTATAGTTGCTTTGCTACGCGAAGCCTCGGGTCCAGCACCTCCCCCCTCCACCTTTCTTCTCCTCCACCACCGCCTCCTGCTGCACCCCCCCCCCTCCCCCCCCCCCCCTCCTCCTCCTCCTCTCTCCTCCAACAACCCCACTTTAGCAAATAGATCGAGGCACATGTGTGAGCGGAGAGAACCGTGCGTATTTACCACCGTTGCGCTACATGGTACACGCACACGCACACACACGCAAGTTCCTCCTCTTGGCTCTCTCAGTCTCGCGTCAGTCGACCGGAGAAGCGAATAGTTCTCTCGTCCGCGATATTTATAGGAGAACCCGGAAATCCGAAGATTCGCAAAATCTCCGCGAGGGACGAGAGAAATTTCGAAATGTATAACTATATAGGCTGTCTCGAGAACGGTGGCTGGAAAAAGAAGCGTGGATGTCGAAGAGAGCACGTCGACCGTGGAGAAAAAACACGGACGATGCCGCTCCCTCGATGCTTTTCCACACTCGCGCGTATATTTGCTTTGCTTGCATGAAAAATTCGCGTTTGCGCGAAAGGGTACTTATATTTTCGCGTAACGCGATACGAGCCATCGTTCATACGTTGGCGTGCAATTTAGCTGATTTTTCCATAGGAGGATAATTTCAACATCCCCCCTCCTCTCGCGATGGTAATATTATCCATATTGGATGTGGCGAGTCCGAGGAACGAGGCAAAAGAGCTATAGAGAAATTGATACGAGTATATATGCAAATAATAGAATATAAGCGAGATGAAGAGCGGTAATGGGAGGCGGCGCGGCGCGGCATATCGATTCGTACAGGTCGAAACGCTGTTTACAAGAGCTATCTGCCCTCTCGTTCCGAGCGGCTCATTAATCGTGGATCGCCGCGATATCTTAATCGCCCATTACTCTCTTTTTTTCACGAGGTCAAATACCTCGCTCTCGGAGTATCGTAAACTCGCTCCTCTCCGGCGAGTCGCCGCGTATGTGCAAGTCGAGGAGTCGGTCCCACCACCATCACTCTCTCGCCGCTCCGATCCGACTCGCCTCAAAATTGATTTCTCCCGAGATAGTCGATAGCTCGATATATACGCTCATTTCCAACGCACACCCATATCTATACGCGTATATATCTATATAACTTTGAATTATGGAGTTTACGCTTTATCAAGATCCACGCCTTCTAATTACGGTCAACATTCGTCATCGGGTTAATCGCGTTATAGGTGCACGCTTCTATCAATTGTTTCTGCATGCTTTGTATAATAACTATCGTCGAGGGAGATATCTCAATGAAATAAAAACGGCAGCGATTAGCAGACTTTTGCATCGTTCTTTTCCATCGTGTGTGAAATTGGTCGTTTGAGAATTCTATTCGCACTTTGATGTATTTTTCTTTAGTGCTGTATATATATAGTCTCAGGATTGATAAGGAGGATAACGAGGCGAAGGGAATTTCGTGGGTCCCGAGGATGTGAAATTGTTTCCGTGTATATATAGGTGTGCAAAAATAAGGTCAGAGTTTTGAGAAGCCAGGGTGGAAGAGAGTGCATCCTGAAGTGTGCATCTCGCTGCAGCGAGTGATACAGAAATAGTTCTTCTGTGGGTAGCTTGGGGGGGAGGGGGACGGTGGACGAAAAGTAGTAGCATCGGCACGCGTGTGTACGTGTGTGGGAAGTGCGAAGAGGGGGTTGGCCGCTGGTGTAAAACTGTCAGAGGAGGGGGGGGGGGGAGACGCGCGGGACGGAAAGAGAAAGAGGAAGAAAAGGAGGGAAAATACGAGGCAGAGTTACGGCGGATTATATGTGTTTAACTCCACTTCTGAAAGCCGGGAGTTATGTTTGATCACGAAAAGTAAACTTCGACTCGGTGGCGACGCGAGGCGCTTTGCGAGGATTAGCGCGCGCGCGCGCACGCCAACACCGAGGAGAGATCGGTTCCTTTGTTCCCCGTCGGAGGCTCCGATCGGTTTCGATCCGGAAAACGCTGAGGCCGCAACGTTGCGTCGCTTTTTTGGGCCTCGCTTTGTCCAATCGTCAAATTTACAGTCGGGCATTTTTTCCTTTCAAGGTTTGCAAGCCTCGAGACTGCGGTACCCGGGGGTGAATACTCGCGTTGGTATTGGAAATTTCGGACGAAATCCGTTCATACAGAGTTCCGCGAGTAAAGTTGTATGGACGGTGGGGAGAATTTTCGGGTGCAAGGGGGGGGGGCGGGGGGGGTTCTTCGAGGTCTTCGTTGCAGCGTTGACGAAACGCGTTGGCGAACGTCGCGTGGATCCCTGCAAAAAGCGCCGCGAGGTGCCGGTGGATAGCGTAAATCAATGGTGCAGCAATTGAAGCGGCTTTTTAGCTTTGGGGAAATTAACTGAATCGGGTTGCGAGGTATGCGTAAAAAGCTGAGACTGAGCGAAAAGTGGGAGGGAGGGGGGTAAACGAGAGGGAGAAGGGCTTTTGGCGAGTAAATCCGCGGAAAAACTGACCTCGCCGCGTGCAACAGGTAGGCGAGCGAGCCAACTGGCCCCCCTGGGAAATCCAACAACAATCGCTACCACGTTCGCGAATTTTCGGATCTCCGATATCAACGCTCCGTGTTTTACATCCTACGCGATCGAACCTTTTTTTTCTTCTCTTCGTTTTCATCATTATTTCGCAAGTCTCCAGTGTCTCTGATCGGTCAAACATTTTCACACGAAACAATGGAACGTATCAAACAGCTACTCTCTCGATAGAAATAATTCTTCGAAGAGTTCTATGTACGCTAAAAAAATGAGTGCTTTGGAACTCTAGCGGCACTCGAAAATCTCCCCGGAATTTCCAAAAAGTTCGACAGCGAATTTCGTCCCGTAAAAAGATCAAGTGCGTTTTCGAGGGAATTCCGTTGAGCGAATTGAAACGAATAAATGACTATAAGCGATACATATATATAGGTAGAATAAATAGAGAGGCGAGGATTCACGGATGAAGAGTGCAAAGTTGAGAAAAAGATCCTTTCTGGCAAAACGAGAATGCATTTTGCGAGTCAAAGCGGTCGTCGAGGCGAGGTTGCTCAACGAAACTAGTTCCATACCACGCTCGGTAAAGTACCCAATCGCACCTTCACCTAGATATCTCTCTCTCTCTCTCTCTCTCTCTCTCTCTCGATGTTTATTGCGACAACGTATACCCTTTCCAATCGAGTTCTGCGTCGTGCACGCAGTAATTCAGCAATACGCTCGCTCGATCCCTGCACCATTTTGCACCGTACACAACCTGACGTAATAAGAAAGCCTCGAAGAATTCCAATCGCGTCAGTTTCTTTCGCCAACGAGACTGGTCGAATATCGCTCTATGAATATTTTTCCAGACCGCTTTGAAACTCGCCGACCAGCGATCCATTGAAAAACGATGCGGTGGTGTTTACGGTTTTTTGGTAAAGAAAAACTGTAAAGCTGAAAAGGATCGATGATGGGAATCATCGAGGGTTGGAATATTCGCGTCGCGGTGGGAATTTGTGGGAAAAATGATCCGAATTCCGCTTGATTTTTTCTTCTCTCTTCCAGGAATTGGTTTCGCGGAGGAAAATTGATCCTTGTAATAATATCCATTCTTGGGTTAGATTTAATTGCATCGAGCGATATCGGAGAGTGGTAGTATAGCCATGAAGAAACATTAACGTCAGCAAGTTCCTTGTAAAAGGCTATTTAGCGAGTAGTTAGAGTACAATGTTCCGCAGAAACGTATGTCCGAGATGGTAGGAACGGACCAATGAGATGGCCGGTTGGTCCGATCGAAATCGGTGCCACCGCAGGCGAGTCTGAGCCGCTCGCACGTGAATGGGATGATAATCGCCGACTACTCTGCCAGCTGCATAAGCTTAGACGGTCCCTGAACCAATGTCCTCATACTTTTTTCTCCCCCCCCCCCCCCCCACCTTTATTCCTATCTGAAATTCATTCTTTGCCAATTTATTTGTGCCACGACCGAAGCAACCATCTATCATATCCGAGGATCGAGAGAGAAAGAGAGAGCAGCTCAAACTCTCGTACTCCACGATCCAACCACGTGCCAAATTAAACGATTCAAAAGTCAATAACGATAGACTAACGAATAAAAATTTACTATTACAAATTTACTACTATATAGGGTTTTTTTTAAAAATACAACGATCTAGATAATATATTATATATATATATAAATTCGTATTTCCTCCTTGTAATTAGAAATATGAATTTTTCGCAAGGTTTTTTCAACTGCAAAATCTTGAAAATTAATATCTATAGTGATTTATACGATAAACTTAGTTTGATTCGCAGTCCAGATTGTCCTTTTTCTCAAGTGTATATACATATAATGTATATTAGACACTATAGGTGCACGATACTAAATCGAGAGCGCGCAACGCATAGAGATTTGATTAGAAGCTTGATGACGTGGCAAGGATTAACGGTGCTCTGAAAAGATTTGAGAGGCAGGTTCGAAGGAGCTCGCTTGGTCGCTGGTTCCGCATGAGCTCGTTCGTGGAAGGCCTTAGAGCGTTTGGTTTGGTTTGGTTAGCGAGAGTCGCGCACTCGTGTTGCCACGAGCGCAAAAGGAAGCGAGATAGAGAGAGGAGAGAGGCTAAGGCAGCAGGAAGGAGGAAGCGATAAACGATGCAACTCTAACCTTACGCGCAAACAGACATCATCTCGCACCACGAGAGAGAATTCCAAGATACCTTGGAGGCCAGAGAGGCCACAGCCATAATATTGCCAAGCCGTTATGTTTCCACTTTATCAAAATTAAACAATGTTCTCCTTGTCTGCCCTCCGCGCTGTAAATCTATCTATATAGATAAGCCGCGATGAGGCTGTTGCACTTTTTGCAACTCTGTCCACGTTATAAATTAATTTCTATATATATATAGAAATTGCAGATTCTCGCATTGCGAATTGCTTCTCACCGCTGAGCCGCTCGGTGCACTTTTAGCCTATATAGCTTCGATAAATTACGGTACTCGTAATTGATTACTCAATCATTTGCGTACGCTCGTCGTTTCTTCTTGTTTCCCTCGCTCGATATACAAACTTTCTTATTAACGATATATATGTATACGCCAGATATAAAACGTAATTTCATTTCTCGGAGAGCAGTCATAAGCGTTTGACCTTTCCCCCCGGTGGTCAGAGGAAGGACGACAAACCGTAAGGATGCGAGCGAAAGATCGCGTTGAGAATTATCCTAGCGATAATCGTCGATAAACCCTAAGCTGCCGCGATAATATTACGATGGTCCATATCTGTGTTGATAAAGAGTATTTAAAAATGGCGTGGAGAAAGAGAGAAAGAGCGTTGAAAGCGTAAAAATGGTCGGATCGGTTGATGCGTCGGTGGAGCACCGGGCCGTCGCCGTTCTGCCGGAGGAATATCGCTTGGACAAGGGCGCGTGTTTCCTGGCTTTTCTCGGGGCACTGTACCGGTTTTAAAGCACTGGCAGGGACAGTCCCTCCCTTAACCCTCCTGTAGGAGCCTTTTAAGCAGTTCGCACACACCCACACTGGCGCACGAGAGCGGCGCACGGATACACGCGCGTGGTGGATATCGGACGTGTCCGCGTTGAGATGTGTGCTCGCTGCTGGATCGTGGCTAGAGAACCAACTACCAATAACGCTCTCTCTCTCTCTCTCTCTCTCTCTCTCTCTCTCTCTCTCTCTGCCTCTCCGCGAGTACACGCGTCCGTGTATATAGTACCCACTTGAATAAACGGCGATCGTAAATAAATTTATATACCGTACACATTTTAATAATCGATATTACGCGCGAGAAATAACAAAGAGCGGACGATCCAAAGAAACGCGTAAAAACTCCAATAAATTTCGAGGCAATTAATTTTCGCACACGTGGCGAAACGTCAATCTCTGTGTGTCAATAGCGTGCATCAATGGAGCTTGCGATGAATATTCTTTCCCGATAAGTGTGTATTATTAATTTGCAATAAACGTTGATAGTTTGGTGAAATGGGACGAAAACGATTGATAAGCTTGAATGGAGAGTATTAAATGTCAATTGGTGTGTATGCGTGTTGTTGTTCGGTGCGCGTTTCAAGTACGTGGAAGAATGGGGTGGAAGAGCGTTGAGTGGGTGGGGGGGGGGGGGGGGTGAAACGCGAGAGCGAGGGAGACAAAGGAGTGTGCGGCCGAACGAGAGAGGAGAGAGAGAGAGAGAGAGGGGAAGCGAGTAGAAACTGGCCAGACTGCCTGCCCGCCGTCGTCGAGAAGGAGCGCGCTGTACGTTCCGTGGATGGAGAGTGAGGGAATGAAAGGATAGGAAGCAGTGTAGGGGGGGGGGGGAGTAGTAGCAAGGCTCGGCCAGCGACGGGGACGATATTGTCCGCGAGAAATCCAAACCACGTCGCATTCTCTCTCTCTCTCCTCTGGTTCTCCGCTGGAACTCGCGACTCGCTCC